>NC_044558.1:33114691-33436839 GCF_007565055.1 Rhinopithecus roxellana
ATATCAGACCTATGTTTTTTTTTTTTTTTAATAAAACTTAGATATTGACGGTTTAAAAAATTTTCAAGTGATTTAGTGTTTTGAAAGTTATATAACTAGATGTCATGACAAATTTCTAGTTCCAAGGATAATAATTTGATCACCCACATATAAGAGTATGGAATGATGTTTACATTAGGGTCAGGGCCTAGAGTGTGTTCAACTTTGTAAAGATTCTGCATTTTACCCACCAGAATACAATTTCATGTTTGAATGTTAGGGATAAAATCTAATACCACAGCATCCTAAATAGGATTTTTTCATAAGTCTCCAGCTGAAAACAGAGGCACTCTAAAGAGAGCAACAAATAATTGGAGACATTTTTTCTTCAGGATTTATTAAGAGGCTGTACAGTAAGAGTTGCCATACTCAACCATCAACCCCATCCTTCATTCTGACTATTCCTTGCCAGTTGCAGAGAAAAGAAGGAATAAAGTATAGGTCATGCTTTTGTTATGACTTCAAGTCCCTTAAGGCATAGATTTTGCCTAAGATGGAGAAGGGAATAAGTGTGTGTGTGTGTGTGTGTGTGTGTATGTGCGTGTGTGCGTGTAAGTAAATTGGAGATTTGCTCTTTGTTACTAAATCCTTCAGTTTGTATGTTTTAATGAAATGGGCCCAAGAGTCTCATAGACAGTTTTTGAATAAAGATAGAAATTGACCCTTCTAGGCTGGGAGGGGTGGCTCATGCCTGTAATTCCAGCACTTTGGGAGGCCGAGGAGGGCAGATCACAAGGTCAAGAGATCAAAACCATCCTGGCCAACATGGTGAAACCCCGTCTCTACTAAAAATACAAAAATTAGGTGGGCATAGTGGCACGTGCCTGTAGTCCCAGCTACTTGGGAGGCTGAGGCAGGAGAATAGCTTGAACCCGGGAGGCAGAGGTTGCAGTAAGCCAAGATCACGCCAGTACACTCCAGTCTGGGTGACAGAGCGAGACTCCGTCTCAAAAAAAAAACAAAACAAAAAAAAAAAAAAAAAAAAAAAACTTTAAAGTTATATTTGTTTTCTCTAAGTTCCTAAGGAAAGGACCTTCAGAGACCTCTCCAAAAAGTATCAAAGAATTGAAACTCACCAATTCACCACATCCTGACAGTGATTTATCATGATTGCTTCCTTGCCCCTCCTAAGTCACTGTTTTCTTACACATTGTTACATTTCTTCGCTGCTATATAAAAACCTAGTTTTAGCCTGTCAGGGAGTTGGATTTAAAACTGAGCTCCCATCTCCTTGGCTGCAGCACCTAATAAAAGTCTTCTTCCTTGGCAATACTTATCATCTCAGTGACTGGCTTTCTGTGCAGAGAGCAGCAGGACCAAGACCAAACCCGGGTGGTTCAGTAACATTAAGGACAAAAATATTATCTTACATAACTGTATAATTACCAAAAATCAGGCAATTTAACATTGCTACAATATTTTTTTTTCTCTTTCACTGTCCATATTAAAGTTTCATTAGTTGTCTTAATAATGCCTTTAATTTTATTTTCATTTTTCCAATAGAGGATCTAGTGCAGGATCACACACTGCATTTGTTTGTTATATGCCTTTAATCTGGCATAGTTTGTCAGAATTCTTTTGAAATATGTATCTATATTTTAATTTCAATTAGTTATCTTGTAGAATACCTTTTAATATGGGTTTGATGTTTACTTATGATTACATTTTCGGCAGGAATATCACAGAAGGGATATTGTGTCCTGTGGAAGGCCTCATAGAAGCAGTACATGATAATTTGTCAAATATTGGTGATATTAATTTGATCAGGTGGTTAAAATGTTATCTGCAAAGGTTTCCTCCTGTGAAATTACTAAGTAATGCATGGAGAGACACTTTGAAACTCTGTAAATATGGTATTCCATATCACATTTGTGCCTTCAGTCATTTTAACATTCATTGATAACTCCATTTCAATGTTTATTATTTGGTATTCTAATGCAAGGAACAACTCTTATTTATATCTGCATGGCTTCAGGGGTCCTTATTTCATTCAATGAGTTTTAACTCTCTACTGGTACTGTTCTGATATTCTAAAAATCTTTGGTCAATTTGAGTACCTTCAAGCTGACATCCATATCCTTTTTATGTGCTCTCAACATTCTTTGGCCACTTTCCTTATACTTGCAATACATCTTTTTTCCAAGAGTCCTTTTTTCCCTTCATGGGGGATGTCTTTTAAAAATCCATATTTGGATTTGGAATATGCCTATTGTTACTGATATGCCATTGTTATCATGCCCCTTCAGTGAACAAAGCTGAAGAATATTCAAATATGTTCTCCCTCTCTCTCCTTACCTTTAGTGTATTTATTTGCTAAATGTAATACAAATGTAGTTTGAAAATTGATAAATCATGCCATTTTGGCTCCCTCAAGTTTTCAAAATTACATTCACCCTCTTAGGGTTCCGACTGGCCTGGAAAAGAAATTGACATTTGACTGATTAACAGGAGAAAACCATACAAATTTAATGTCTTATAGACACAGGAACATTCATAGGAAAATGAGGACCCAAAGAAGATGCTTAACCTGTATGTTTTGTGTTAAGTTGTACAAAGAAATGCCATTATGGAAAAGTAACTCAATTACACTGGAGCCTAAGGAAGATAATTATTTTAACAAAGTCTGTCTGTACAGAATTTTCTCTGCTATAATTTCTGATGGAAGAATGTTTCCTTTCTCTTGGGACAAGGAGGGCATCTTTCACATAGGAATTTTTATCTTCTGTTTCAGGAAGAAAAGGGACAATTAGAATGCCCTCCTTGCATCTGCTGTTTTTCAAGTTGCCTTTACATGTAGTAATTATGTCAAAGTGACATATTTTGGGGTGGCATGTTCTGCCATCTTACAAAAACAGATCTCCTAATCTAAAAGTTTAGCCCTTTTAAGGTAAAATTTACATATCAAAAAATGTTCAAATTATAAATGTCTATTTGTTGATTTGACAGATGCAAACATCTATTTAACCGACACCTTTATCAAGACATACCTGAGAAAATTCGTTCTGCCTCTTCCCAGAGAGGATGATTTTAAATCAGATTTGAGATTATAATTTTAAAATGCACTGAACTAAATTTTAATAACTAAAGTGACTGATGAAATATGTTTTTCCCAAGCTGTAGTCTGGAGAGAAGAAAGTTTTTTGTTTGTGTGATTAAAATAATTGGAGAATATAAAAGTATTCCGTGAATTCTACAACGTTTGAATATAGTAACTCCAATTCTCTCTCTTTACAGATAAGACTACTGAAGTTGAGAGAGGATTCAAGCTCATCTCAGTTCACACAATTTATTTGTATTGTCGATAGGGTTAGAAATTACAGATTTTAAAACATAATTTGAAAATCATTTTTATCTTTAAACAGAGGTGTAATCAGTTCTAGTTTAAAAAACAGCAGTGTACGGGTCATTGGTTCAAGCTGACGACTGTTTAACAAGCTTCAACACAGTCTCATTTAATTTTTCAGTAACGTTATTGGAGACACAAAGATAATCAAAATTTACAGCATAAAAGCTCAGATTGACATAACTTAACGAGAGAGTCTAGAAAGAATTGACATGAATTATAAAGCAGATTGAACTTAATAAAACCTGCTCATGTTTCAACACAAGATGAACCTAGAGTTTGTCTCACGGAAAGTGTAGAAGATGCTAACATTACATTTTTTTTTCTTTTGCTATCAAATACTAGATTTATTCCTTCTGTGTAATTACATTTTTGTATCCATTAACCATCCTCACTCCTCTTTCCCTGGCCCACCTACCCTTCTGGTAACCATCCTTCTACTCTTCTATTGTCTGTCTCCATGAGTTCAATTGTTTTAATCTTTTTTTTTTTTTTTTTTTCCGGAGACAGAGTCTTGCTCTGTTGCCCAGGCTGGAGTTCAGTGACACAATCTTGGCTCACTGCAACCTCTGCCCCTGGGTTCAAGCGATTCTCCTGCCTCAGCCTCCTGAGTAGCTGGGATTACGGGCATGTGCCACCACGCCTAGGTAATTTTTGTATTAGTAGAGACAGAGTTCACCATGCTGGCCTGACTGGTCTTGAACTCCTGACCTCAGGTGATCTGTCTGCCTCGGCCTCCCAAACTGCTAGGATTACAGGAGTGAGCCACCTTGCAGGTAATTTGTTTTAATTTTTAGCTCCCTAAAATTAGTGAGAACATGTGAAATTTGTCTTTCTGTGCCTGGCTTGTTTTACTTAACATAATGTTCTCCAGCACACAGAATGGAAGAAAATATCTGCAAACTACCATCTGACAAGAAATTAATAATCAAAATATATAAGTAACTCAAACAACTCAACAGGAAAAAAATCTAATAATCCAATTTTTAAAATAGGGAAAATATCTGAATAAAAGTTATTGAAGAGAGGACATACAAATGGCAAACAGATATATAAAAAGGTGCTAAACATCACTGACCATCAGAGAAATGCAAATCAAAACTACAATGAGTTGTCATCTCAATCCAGTTAAAATGTTTTTCTCAAAAGATGGGCAAAAATTAATGCTGGTGAAGATGTGGAGAAAAGGGAACCCTCATATACTTTTGGTAGGAATGTAAACTAATATAGCCACTATGGAGAACAGTATGGAAGTTCCTCAAAAAACTAAAAATAGAACTACCATATGATCCAGCAATTCCACTACTAGGTATGTCAAAGAGATATCTGCACTCTTATGTTTAAAATTCACAACAGCCAAGATTTGGAAGCAGCCTAAATGTCCACCAATAGATGTATGGATAAAGAAAATGTGGTACATATGGATAGGCACGGTGGCTCACACCTGTAATCCCAGCACTTTGGGAGGCCAAGGTGGGTGGATCACAAGGTCAGGAGTTCAACATTACATTTTTTAAACCAATTCTTAACTCCTTTTCTATAATAAAATTAAGTGAGGCACTCTCTCATTTGACTTTGCAGCAAGTAGTTCTTACTAGAGTAAACGAAGTATGTTTTCATGCCCGATTTATTTCGAACTTGGCAATGTAACTTGCTTTGGCCAAAGGAATGTGGACAGATGGGACAGTGTAGTACTTCCAAACCAACATTTGAAGAAGCACATTGTCTTCATCCATTTGTGTTGCTCTAAAGGAATTCCTAAAGCTGAGTAATTGATAAAGAGTAAGAAGTTAATGTGGCTCATGGTTCTGCAGGCTGTACAAGAAGCATGGGACTAGTATCTGCTTTTGCTCAGGGCTTCAGGATGCTTCTACTAATGGTGAAAGATGAAGCAAAGCCCACATGACAGAGATTACAAGGAGAAAGAGGAAGCAAAACAGTGAGAGGGGAGGTGCCAAGCTTTTTCTAAAAAACAGACCTCCTGGAAACAGAGTGAGAACACACTTATTACTATGAGTACAGCACCAAGTCATTCGTGAAGGATTTGCCCCCATGACTCTAACACCACCCATTAAGCCTCATCTCCACCACTAGGAATCAAATTTCAGCATAAGGTTTGAGGGGGATGAACATTCAAACTGCAGTGCCTACTGTGTTTACAATTGCTTCTTTTTCACTCATGCCACTCTATACAATGATGGTATATCCAAGAAGGGCAGGAGACACATGGAGCACACCCGAAGCAAAGTCTCTCCAGCTTACTGACAAATCAAGGAGAAAGCAAAATGAATGATGTTGCTCCAAGTCACTAAAATATTGAACGGCTTATTTCACAGTATAAACAGACTAATGTACAGAGATTATCTAGAAATAATGTGCAAGGCTAGGAAGCAAATTCTGATTTAGGGACACAGAGTGTTTCTTCTTAGTGCTCAATAGCTATTTGGTGAAGAGGATGGTATATTCTTTATACTTTTTTTTTTTTTTTCAGGCCTCCCTGCAAGGAATGCTGCAGGCAGAGACTTCAGATGAAAACAAAAACAGAATTAGTGGGGAGTTTGAATTGGTGAGAGGAACTGATGTGTAGTTCAGGAAAATCTAAGAAATGAAGGCACCAGGAACACATGACTTTCTTGAGATAAGTGCACCCCATGAAGACTTTGATAGCAGAGTGTGCTAGGAATTGTATTTTCTCATATACTGTATCTGTCTATAACAGAAGAAAATCATAAGAGAAGTAAAATACCACCTGAGTAGGGGCAAACTGATGAAATCTAGTTAAAGATGAAGATTTAGACTGGGGGAATTTAATTTGCATTTTATCTACAAAAAGACCACCATACAAATGAAGTGAGATTGGGATCAAGAAAAATTTATGGGCACTTCTGCTGGCAAACACTGCTGCTAGACAGTTGTTTTCTTAACTGATGATCAGCGAAGAGACAAAGCAATACAAACATCACAGAACTCACCAGTAAAAAGTGCTCTGGGGCATGAGGAAAGTTATTGGAAAAACACTTTATAAACTCGAAGGGAAAAGTCTCAACATATTCTAGTATTAAATACAAAACAATCTCCAGAAAACCATTTGATAAACTCAGTTTGAAAATTATAAGCAAGGAGGGGGAATAATGAAAGATATAACACCACAGAACTGGGCAAAAGGGTAATGATATGAGATATGTGTGTGTGTGTCATAGTAAAATACAAATTCGGAAAAGTAATGATATACTGTTTTCAAAGCATATATCACAACTTTAAGTGCTATTTATTGTTTAATGGAGGCAGTGAATCACTGTGTTGCCCAGGCTGTTCTCGAAATCCTGGGCTCGAACAATCCTCCTGCCTCCTGTGTAGCTGGGACTACAGACACACAACAATGCACCCAGTTTTAAGTGTTAATATTGCTGAATATGTTAGTGGTTTCCATGTTTTGAAATTATAAATAAGGTTTTAACTTCTTGATAAATAACATGTTCCTATTCTCATTATTTCCTTACGTTATGTTCCAGAAGTTAGGTATTTTGGCCACAGATTCTTAAATTTAGAGATATATTTGACTTCAAAATGTTTATTCATGTCTCTCATGGTATACTGCCTGCCTCTAGATATCAGCAAATTGCTCTCTTAAATAGTTTTGTTATTTTATACTCTATTAACAATACAATTTATTGGGCTTTAACCATACTGAGTATTTTAATTGTTTTAATTTAGGAATTGACAGAATTATAGTTCTCTGGCAACCACTTCTAGAAGTACTGGGGAAGATATATTTTCTTATACTCTGAAGCTAGGAGGCCACAGTGACCAAGGACCCTAACTGGGGCATAATGAAACTAACACAGAGAAAAGAAGAGACAGGTTTGGAGAAAATCCAAATTCTGATGACCTCATCTAAATTCTACTATGTTACATTACATGTCAGTAAATTCCTTTTTTGTTGTTGTTAAAGCAATTTGAGTTGGATTTTTGCAACTTACAAAAGAATGATGTATCCTTACTAACACATAGGTAAATGGTTGTTTTCATTTCTTTATCAGACATGAAGAATATTTTAAACATTCAATTTTTATATTTTTAATCCTAATTGCAATTTGTGGTAACATTTTCAGGTGTGCTACATATGCTCAAGTATATATTAGCAACCTAAGCATTTCTGAGTTTTGATACAAAATTGACATAGAAATCTGTGCAAGCAACTTGAAGTTGCCTTCTATTTTCCATGTTAGAAACATAAATCTAACACCCATATTTTGGGATTGTTTTGGTGTTTTGTTGTTTTGCTCTTGCAAACTGTGCATGCAATGCATGACTCTCTAGTAATGAAGTATATGTGAATTTTATTCTTATTTCTGTTTTTTGCATGCACAAAAATAAATTACAAATTTCTTAAGAGTGAAAAAATAAATGTTCTGCTTCCTAAAACAGCACATTTTTTTGTCATTTCCATTGATATATTTATAAACAATTCTATCATTTATTTTAGGAAAATAATGTATTCCATCTGAAATAGGATTTCTTTTGTTAAAAAGACCAAGTAACTTTAAGAAAGTCTCAGATACATGCTTGTATTTGAGCTATTTATATATTTTGCAGAGAGAAATATTTTGTGATTGATGTTTCAGAACTTATCCATTCAGATCCCAGATACATTTGCACATTTCAGCTCTACTCATTTTTTTCTCAAAATTTCATTCAAATGAAATACCAATATAAATGTGTTTCCATCCAAGATGTTTAGAAACTATCTGTAATGATCCATTAAAAATGAATAAATAAACTTCCTGCAAATCTGGACAAAAATTTTAGAGCTCAAAAGACCAAGAAAAGTATCTTTGTACAGTTTGTATCACATTTCCTTTAACTTCTTTTTGTAGATCGGGGTGAGCAAACTTTTTTTTGTAAAGGATCAGATAATGAATACTATGGACTTTGTAGGGTAAAGGGTCCCTGACACACTCATTTTTTTCTGTTAAAGAAAAGCAGCCATAGGAAGTTTGTAAGTAACTGTGTGTAGCTGTGTACCAATCAAACATTATTTACCAATACAGGCAGTGGTCCAAATTTGGCCCACCAGCTGCAGTTTTCCAACCCATTTTGCAGATAGCCTGTTTTTTCAGTGGCAGTGTATGTAGGAGATATTAGGGAATGATGCTACTTTAATAATTGCAGTAGTTATAGATTTCAAGTATCTATATCCATAATTCTTGCCCTCAAGACAAACAGGGTATTGTGAGACCTTTTTTATGTGAAAACAATATGCAGATAATATGCTCAATTTTATCAGTATAAAAAATTTAGTTTACCTTGATCTCTAGTAAACCAGAAGTTTTCATAAAAGTAATTGAATTATGGACATTTTGAAGAAACTATTTTTTTAAGAATTAGCCACATAGAAGGATAGTTACAGGTAAAACAGTTAAAATCACTGTAGCCAAAGTCAAGAAATTGGACTTCTATACATATACTTTCTAAGTGTTTTATCTGATTATTATCCATAAGAAGGAGGCTAAAGGTAAGAGGGGCAGAAGAGAAAGACACTTGCAATCAGCCTTGCAAGTCAGCTGATCAGAGAAACATGAACATTAA
This sequence comes from Rhinopithecus roxellana, assembly GCF_007565055.1. Taxonomy (NCBI): domain Eukaryota; kingdom Metazoa; phylum Chordata; class Mammalia; order Primates; family Cercopithecidae; genus Rhinopithecus; species Rhinopithecus roxellana. The sequence continues at coordinate 33,123,663 of NC_044558.1, forward strand.
ATCACCAAAAGAAGTAATTTCTAGGTAGAGAACTGTGTTAGTTTCTTGTGGATGCTGTAATAAGTTCCCACAAGAAGTGTAACTTAAGACACCAAAAGTTTTCTCACAGCTCTGGAGTCCAGAACTCTGAAATCCAAGTGTTGACAGGATCATACCCCCTCTACAGGTTTTAGGGAAAATCTGCTCCTTGCCTCTTTCAGCTTCTCGTGCTGCCAGCATTCCTTGGCACGTAGCAGCACAACCCCAGTCTCTGTTTTCATTTTCAAACAACCTTCATGTGTGTGTATGTAAAATCTCCCTTTGTATTCCCTTTATCAGGATGTATGAAGGCACTTTGTACCCACCTACTTAATCAAGGGAAGTGTCCTAATCTCAAAATCCTTAATTTCATTTGCAGTCTTTTATCTCAAACATTCATTAGTTTAAGGGATCAGGCTAGAGATATATTTTGGGAATTCCTTATAAGCCTACCATAGGTATGATGACCTTTTACATAGAAAATGAATCATTAGAAAATGTGAACGTTAAAAACTGAGTAGTAAGTCCTCCCTAGGGTGGAAGAGATCAAGGGGGAGAATTTTCTAAACTACGTATTTAAATTGAATATGACTCAGCTTATGTCTTAAAAATCAGGATGAATAAAACTGCTCCCATTTGGATATGAGTAACAATCATAAGGAATTTAATATATCTATTCCCATGTATAACAAAGAAAAAGGGACATAAAAAGTCAAAGGCTCCTGGGGAAAAATATAGGGAAATTGCCAACATGGTGAAACCGTGTCTCTACTAAAAATACAAAAATTAGTCAGGCATGGTGGTGCACACCTGTAATCCCAGCTACTTAGGAAGCTGAGGCAGGAGAATTGCTTGTACCCAGGAGGCGGAGGTTGCAATGAGTGAAGAGTGCGCCCCTGCACTCCAGCCTGGGACAGAGCGAGACTCCATCTCAAAAACTAAAAAATGAAAAAAAATAAAAATTAAAATTAAATATAAAAAGTAAAAGTGAAGAAAAACAGATGAGGAATTTATGGTAACCTTAACATACAAAATATAATGGTTATAACTTTCAGAAGATAGGAATATTATTATAAGTACACAATGCTTCTTACCAAAAACAAAACCTTAAAGAAGTGAAATGATGAAGGATAAGCTAGCAAAAAATATTTGTCCCATTTTGAACAAGGACAAGTTTTCTTAATATACAAAAGCTGTTAAAAATAACTAAAAATGGCAAGGAGCCCAAGGATATTAAAACAAAGAATATGAACAAGCAGCTTGAAGAAATAAAAATTACAGTCTCCTCCAGTAAAGAGCAAAAAATATGCTTTTCTCTTCAATATGAGGCAAATACAAATAAAAAAAATATTTAGACACCTCTTTTTTCATTATTCACATTGGCAAAAAACTAATATTAACAATATGATCCAACATTGCTGAGCATTAACTTAGTCAATCAGCTTTTCAACAAAATAGTACAAGAAATACAACTGTGAACAAAATATATAAGGGAACTTTAAGTCTAGAGTGATAAACTGAATAATGGACCCCCCAAAGATATCCATGCCCAAATCCTTGGAACCTGTGAATATTCTACTTTCCATGGTAAAAGAGACTTTGTAAATGTGAATAAGTTAACTAGAGATGGGGGTATTATGTTAGAATATCTGAGTGGACCCAATGTAATCATAAGGGTTCTTTATAAGAAGGAGTCAGAAGTTGGAGAGATGAGCTTTAAAGATGAAAGAAGCCACCAATGGATGTAGTGGCCTCTCAAAGCTGCAAAAGATGAAACATTCTCACTTGAAGCCTCCACTGCAGGAGCCTTAAATTTAGTTCCATAAGAAACATTTTGGACTCCCAGCCTGCAAAAGTATAAAATAAATTTGTGTTTACCTGCAAGTTTGTAGAAATCTGTTATAGCGCAAATAGAAAACTAGTACGTATAGAATGTTGAAATATTAAATAGAATGATTACACAATAAAAACATCTGAATTGACTGGGAGCAGTGGCTCACGCCTGTAATCCCTGCACTTTGGGAGGCCGAGGAGGGCAGATCACGAGGTCAGGAGTTTGAGACCAGCCTGAGCAACATGGTGAAACCCCATCTCTAATAAAAATACAAAAATTAGCCGGGTATGGTGGCGTGCTGCCTGTAATCCCAGCTCTCAGGAGGTTGAGGCAGGAGAATCGCTTGAACCCTGGAGGCGGAGGCGGAGGCTGCAGTGAGCCAAGATCGTGCCATTGCACTCCAGCCTGGGCAACAGAGTGAGACTCCGTCTCAAAACAACAACAACAAAAAAAATGAATTATTTTAAAGCAAAGACAATGAGGTTAGAAGAGAAGAGAAGTACCTGCTTGGGATGGCTAGGCAAATTTACTCTGAGGAGCTACTTTTAAAGTGAGTCTTGAAGCATGAACTCGAAGTAACCACAGAGAAAGTTGTGTGTTGCAGGTCGGGTTGGTTGAGTAATTGGGTATTCCAGGTAATGGAACAGCATTTGTAAAGGCCTAATTAAATAAAAATCCTAGCATGTAGAGAGTATAGATGTTCTGCTAGCTTAAGTGTGAGGAAGAATAGAAGGCATAAGTTAGGGGAGGTAATAAGGGCCAGTTCGTTCAGTTGAAATCACACGTCTGACATGGTAAGAAGTGTGCATCTTGCTTGAATGTCAGCAGTTGTTATGGACTGAATTTTGTCCCCCCAAAGTTGATCTACTCAATTCCTAATTCTCAATGTGATTTGGAGATAGGGCCTTTAAAGAGGTAATTACAGTTAAATGAGGTCATACGAGTGGGGTCCTAAGTCTACAGAATTAGTCTCCTTGTAAGATCTATCCTTTATCCCTCTCTCTGCCTCTCTTCCCCACTCCCTCACATCCTCTCTCGGTCAGTGCACAGAGGAAAGGCCATGTGAGGACAGTGAGAAAACAGTCATCTACAAGCCAAGGGGAGAGACATCACCAGAAACCATTCCTATCAGCACCTCGTTCTTGGACTTTCAGTCCCAGAACTGTGAGAAAATAAATTTCTGTTGTTTAATTCACCCAGTATGTGGTGTTCTGATATGGCACCTTGAGCAGGTTAATAAAGCAAGAAAGCTTGGAAGATTTTATGCAGAGCAATAAGAGACTTATATTTTTAAATGATTACTATGTTCCATGGAAAACTAACTGGAGAGTGGACAAGAGAGAACTGTAAGGATATGGAAAAATGATAGGAATGTAAATTGGTATAGTCATCTTAGAAGCCAGTTTAGCATTGTATGTAAGTACATAATATTTGACAAATTCCATCTTGAGTACTTGACCACAGAAGAATCCAAAGATACTAATACCAAGATGTTCATTACAGCATTCTTTAAAATAGTACAAAACTGGGCCAATCCATAAATTGGTTATATAAAAAAAACCCTATTTATAAAAATGGTTTACACTATGATATAACAATAGTATAAAATACAGCAATTGAAAATTTTATATATATAGTGTGTGTGTGTGTGTATATATATATATATATATATACACCCAAATACACACGTGCAAGCACACACACACACACAGTACTTTCCTGTGAATAAAAATATCTCTTAAAGTATACATAAGATATAGTTACTAGTTGTTACCTATGGAAAATGGATTGTGGAAATTGTTAGGTGGGTGAGTGAAGTGTATCAGGAAAGTGACTATTGCTTTTCCTTTAAAGAGTTACTTCTTAACTCTTTAATTTCTTATGAATATATTTGTGTTAAATTTATCCATGTTAAGCTAATAAAATATTAACCTTATATACTGGCCTTTTCTACCAAATTAAATTCTTTATATATCTGGTTTTATGTACATTAACTACAAAATAAGTTTGTAGTAAATTTTGATTTGTGCACAAACAACAAAACATGTATTTTAGAGGCATCTATTAGCCATATAACTATTCAATACAAATGCCTGAATACATAATAAATATGAATTAGAAACTGATGACATAAATAATGAAGCAAATGCAATGTACCGTATCATTTTTAATGAATTAAAAAAAAATCTCTAAATGTACTTTTTATAAGAGGACCTGAAATAGGATGCCTCAGTGTCCAACTGCCTCATTAATCACTAGGAAATTATCTATGATCTTCATTAGGGACTTTTTGTACTGCTTTATCATCTTAAATAGAACACATTTCTTCATTTCTCAAGGCAGTTAATTAAAAGACAAATGTCTTTAAGACAATAAAATTTCTGCCACATATTTGAAGCAATATAGCCAACATTATTAAAATAAATTTCTGTCATCCTTAAGTGATTCAGAGTGATATCATGGGTAGCAATGTATTAATTTAATAATCTGAATTGATTACTCCTATTACTTTTTATTTGCTTTTATCCATTATAATATCCTCAATATTCTCAACCTTAAGTCATAATAATATGGGTTGCTATTATTTAAGAACAAAATGTTTTCAAATTATTATAAAAAATTATTTCAAATTATTATAATTGTTCTTTTCCTGTTTGACATCACCTCTCACTTCCTTTATCATAGCACATTTTTCTACACCTATTTAATTCATGTGACTGTTAAACTTCCTCCTTTGTATTGTCTAATTTTAAAGACCCTAACTTATGTGTGTATCGTAAATCTCCAAACAATCTTCATTAAGTTTCTATGAGCCATCTGTGCAGTAAAGTATATTTGCCCTATGGCATTATATTGTACTCATATTTTATCTGAAAATTTTTTCTCACCATTGTACATTTGTTAACATTTGACTGTAAATTATATAGGCTAGGCATTATTTCTTTGTTTTATATCTTTATCCTCCTAGTAGGAGATAGTATAATTGGATATTTGAGGACTTCTAAGGGATGGGAATATGTGCACCTTTATTACCTTTATTCTGACTTTCTTCCTGAAATGATTTATCCTTTCAAAATTATGGTATTTTTATAGTAATTTTAATGTATATAAGAAAGTTGTTAAACTATCTTTCTGTTTTGGTTCTCACGCTTTAAATTATATAAGAATCACAATTGGGGCCTATACCTATCCATACTTCATCTATATACACCTTAACGGTAGGTTTTAGTATACTTAAAAATGTATTTAAATTCACCAAACCAGTTTATCCTTTCTTCCACTAGTCGACTTTATGACTAGCCATTTCATTTGCAGATGGGTTAAAGTTGTGTTTTGTAAAGTCGAAGTTTTGAAAGGAGATATCTGTATTCTATTACACTGTCCCAAGGTGCCTTGGAAAAGTCCCTTAAAAAATGTAAAACTAGATGCTATCTTGCTATCTTGTGCCTACTAATTAAAATGATAGTAATTGGTTTTATCTATACCACAGCTATATAGACAATCCCTGACTTACAATGGTTCAACTTACAATTTTTCGGCAAAAAAATTAAGACATTTATTAAAAACCATATTTCAAATTTTGAGCCTTTCCTGAGTGGGCAGTATGCTGAACAATAGTCTCAGGTTGCTGGGCAGCAGCAGTGAGCCACAGCTCCCAGTCATGCAATTATAAGCATGAACAGCCAATACTCAACAGTATACCATGTTGCCAGATGATTTTACTCAATGGTAGACTCATGTAAGTGTACTGAGCACGTTTAAGGTAGAGTAGGCTAAGCTATGATGTTTGTATGTTAGGTGTATTAAATATTAAACTAAATTTTATAATCTTTTAACTAATGACAATTTTATTGGGATGTAACCCATTGTACTCAAGGAGCATCTCTATATAATTTTCTCTTACTAATGGATAGTCTAAATATCTTAAGCTGTTACTCACTATAATCATTTTTCATATGCTATAACCACAAATCTTTGATAACAACTCTGTATCAAGTGGATTATATCAGGACAAAATTGTAAAGTAGATGAGGCCTGGCTGGGCATGGTGTCTCAAGTCTGTAATCCCAGCACTTTGGGAGGCTGAGGTGGGCAGATCACAAGGTCAGGAGTTTGAGACCAGCCTGACCAACATGGTGAAACCCCATCTCTACTAAAAACACAAAAATTAGACAGACATGGTGGCTTGCGCCTATAATCCCAGCTACTCAGGATTGCTTGAACCCAAGGGATGGAGGTTGCAGTGAGCTGAGATCATGCCATCGCACTCTAGCCTGGGCAACAGAGCAAGACTCCATCTCAAAAAAAAAAAAAAAAAAAAAAAAAAAAAAAAAGAAAAGTTGATGAGGCCTGTCTTGGTTGGGCACTCACATATGTCTCTGATTAACCTTTTAAAAATCCTTCTTAACTACACTTGATTCTTACATTTTAAGACAGTGTGTGTTGGATGTTCTTGAAGCTTGTAAATTTATTCAAGGAAATTCTTAATAGTATGTAATCATTAACTGATAAATTTAATTAAAACAATAAGTATGGAAAATGCAGCTATATTTAAAGTTCCTAATTAAAGCATATATATCGGCATTGATTTGCCACTCCTTTGAGTCAAGGCAAAAGCCATCTTTCTGAGCATGAGTCTGCCTATTTGAGTTTTGTATGGTCTTTATATCTAAATTGTAACCTGTCACCTATTTTTTTTAGTGTGGCCATCTGTTGAACATTATCTAATCATTTGAAATTCAGGATCATTAACCTCGTGTCAGACGTTAGGTGCTGTCCAAAAGTCCTATAACATTTCCTTATCTGTTCGTTCTACCATTCTCCCAAATAACCGCCTTTCTCTCTTCTAACATCCAATATTTTCTTTCCCGTCTATGTATCCAGATGGTGATTATAATTTTCTCTTTCAATAAAAAAATCAGAAGAGAAATTCTTTGCATTTCCACCACCACATCAATTTCTTTCCATGGAGATTATAACTTCATCTTTCCTCTTGTTCCTTGAGAATGATCTTTCCATTCCCCAGTCTAAGGCCATGCCCTTCACATATGCATCAGATCCCTCTTGCCTGTTTAACAACATCCTTTTAGCAGTTTTCCCTCTCTCATCCAAATGTTCCGCTTTTTCCTTTCTATGCAATAATTTACAGGAACACATTAACTATTTTATCTTGCATGAGCCATCTCTTGATTTCACATTCTTCTCTATCAGTATATTTTTTGCTCCTATTTACATAAAATCCACAAAAAAACTTTGAATAAGTTGTATCAGACACATTCCAATTCAGGGCCACCTGTTGTCCCTGTTCTTTATGTCTGATAAATTCCTTTTACTTACAATGGTCCACTTCCACTTAAAAAAAATAACAATTATTGAAGAGACAAAGCCAGTTTTCTGTAAAATATACATATTTTTTGCCTTCTTAAAATGTAGTCACAAAACAGTATGAGCATAAAACAAACTGATATCAAAACATAAGATGTATTCAATATTTTGTCTATATTTTGGAAATCCTACTTGAAAATTTTAAATTTGGTGGTAAATGTAGTTTTTCTCTTTTCTTATATTTTATACCTTTCCCTGACCAAGGAGGACAAGGCTTTTAAATTTTGTTTTAGATTGGTGTGCAACTTCCATGCTATTAGGGGAGATGATAAAATACTGGAGACTTATCTAGGCATATGTCAACAGATCAACAAAAATCAACTATCTGTATATTTACTCTATAAAGTGTGTTTTTCGTTGAAGATCTCTTTTTCCTCCATAACAAAATAGGGACAACTCTCTTGCTAATTCTGTGGTTTTGACCTCTTAACCTAGTCAGTATACAGGAAGAAAATAATAACAATATGCAGAGCTATGAGAATTGAAGCCCAAAAGGTACATCTGGTCATCAGAAGGGAGTGTAGAATGTGCCAATAGCAAATAGTCACACTTACAGGATACCATCTGGTACAGCAGAACTAACGGAGGAAAGAAGAGAGCTAATCTAAAGTAAATGACATATAAGCATGTTGCTGATCCAAATAGAATGAGGTGAAGGATGTCATTCTTCCACATTAGGTTCAATTGAATATGGGGGCAGTAACATTGATGATCTGACTGATGTGAATCACTTTTAAGTTAGAGAGCATTTCAAGTGATCAAAATGTCAGGAGAAATCAAACATTTGGAGGACATAACTATGCAATTAATATGAGCCAAGAAACTTGGGGTTTTAGAACAATTTAGCTCGACTTTGAATGCATCGATCATCTGGTAAAGTAATGCTTAATAAATATAGAAAAAAAAAAAACAGTTAGTAAATTTTTCCAAGGTGATGTTCATCACTATTGGAAAGGCACTCACATGAGAGCAGTCTGTTGATCAGTGCTTGGCCACACTGAAATGGGCTTTGGGCCCAAAATACTTAGTTGCCAAGAGATCAAGAGTTCATGCAGCCTGTGCTGGTTTACCACCTTGTGTGGGGATATCTTTCTCTATTTCTGGCTCTGTGAGTGTTTTTTTGGTTTGGCTTAAATGTGTATGGTAATACCCCTCAGGCATGCACCCCCACTGAGCTTTTAGTATTTCAGAATCTGTGGGGGAGGGTCAGGATCCTTCTACTGTGGGGAGGAGAGGGGTACACCTAAGCCAATTGCCCTGCCTAACTGCAGGTGATCAGAGGTGTGTGAGGGATGAGAGTGTGGGGTGCTAGCCACTAGGGACCATGACATGCTGTTGGAACAGATGTTGCTCTGCCTTTTTTCTGTGAATAAAGTGTTTTCCTTGGCGACTCTGATACCAAGATGCAGTGGGCAGAAGTGTTTGAACTTCTACTTATGATGGTTGACACAGTAATGATCTTTGCTACCCTGCATGTCATTGGAGCCCTCCTCTGGCACTGTTAACCAATACAGTGTTCTGCTTGACAATCACCATAAAAAAGGCTATCCTTTTTCTCTGGGAGGTACAGAAAGGGTTTGTGGAATTCTTGTGACATTTACAGACTTTCTGGCAGCAGGGATTTTATTCTTTCCTGGAAAGCTAGTCCAGCCTCATTTTGACTCAGTTATAACCATTTTAATTTTCTAAAAAGTGAGATAAAAGATGTGAATGTTAAAGTAGGTAAGCAGAAACTACTATGTGACTTTAAAGAGAAACATCATTGAGTAAATTGAAAGAAAGATAAAGTTTGAAGCATTGCCTTGTTATCATTCTATTGACAGTTCCTCCAGTGAACAATTTTATGTTGAGCTTAAGAAATGAAAGATCAGCTAAAATTATCTGGTTCTGCAGCAGTAATAGTTCAACCTCAATATTCTTAGAGCTGTATGAGTCAATAAAGGTGTCAAAGGATTGTACAGATTTTTGAGTCCAGCAAAAGAAATTGCAACAGAAACCCTCTGGCATTGTAACAGTAATGTTGACACTGATTTAGCATTGGCTTAAGCTTTTAACATGTATATAATTATGTATGTTAACATTTCACAAAACTTTACTACAGCCTTAGTATTAGGGCTTTGACAAGATTAAGATCATAATAATTATTTTTTCTCTGCTGTTATCAACTGTCTACTTCTTCCTTGTCTCCTTGCTTTATATTATTAAATTGCCTCTGAACAGTAATCTGATAATCAATAGTAAAATATAATCCTTGCAGTTACCTTTGCATAAAGCCATGCTAAGCACATTTTGTGCCATGATTTACACATGGCAACAAAAAGATAGTCCTTTAACCATTTAACCCCAACCCATTTTAGCCTCAACTTATTTCTATGGAAGATACTGATTTGTGTAAGCAGCACTTGAACACTTTCTTAAATAATATATGATTTTTTTCTTTTACATTTCTCTGTAGAACCAGGTACATTGCTTATCCAAAGTGGAAGCATTTTAAATATGTGTAGAGTAGTCTTACTTTGCTTTCTTATTTAATGTTAAGTTCATTTAAAAGTGTTATGCATTGGCCTTTCTTATGCTAGTGTGTTGGAGATTTTTTTCCCTCCATTTCTATTTAATAGGGTTTATATAACTCATATATGGGGGAATATCATAGTTTTAAAACAATGAATTGCTCAAAAGATTTAAAACGTTATAAAGGCAAATATATCTGAGGGTTAGATTTGGTGACCATATATAAATGCACATGAAACCATTGTAACAACACACAAGCAGATGCTAGAAAATGCTCACACTTGTGTTAAAGAGCAGGAAGATTTGAATTGTAATATTTTTGAACTTAGAATATATTTAGGTGTAGGTCCCAATTTTGAACTTGTAAATATGACGATCAATGGCATCTTTTCTGAGTAGTAATTTTGTCTTTTTTTCCCTGTTTATGTGTCTGGCAATAATTTTCCCTTTGCTTTTTACAGTTTCTAAAAATACATCTTGAGATTCTCAAAATACATGAAAGCAAATTCCCAGCCAGTTTTTCACTTGAGCATATTTGCAATGATGTTATAATTCTAAAAATAATATTTATGTTTAATGTATCCTGATTTGAAACTTGTACAAGAGGTTTTATAACTTTGTGAGTCATTAGCATATATGATTATATGAATTTTAAAAGCTGAAGCCAATGCTAAATAAATATCAGTGTAGTTGTTAGGGAAAAAATGTGATAATTTACATCAGCTAAAAAGTCTAAACATTGTATTTATACTGTAAAAGTTTTAAGCACTTCTCCTAAGAAAACTGGATTCTGTAACTATATAGTCTGCAGAAGATGGGGCCAAACTAACCTTCTCAAATTAGTGAAGCTTTGGCAATCTCAATATCTCAACTTGTATGTGTATAGAAAATTGAACCCAACTAAACCCAAAAAAAGAACGCTACAGTTTGATGCACTTTTCAAAGAAAAAAAGGTCATCACAAGTTTTTATGCCATGTATTTCAATATTGAACACTATCCTCATAGCTATTTCTCAGTCTTGCATTTCTATTAATTCATTTTGATGATGAAGATTTCCTTCTTCAATCCCTAAATCTTGATTGCAAGAAAGAGGACTCATTGTTATGTCCAAAAAACATAGGGCAACATTATTGTTTAGCTTCAAAAATAACCTGTGCATTCTAGTCTCCAAGGCAAAAAAAAAAAAAAAAAAAAAAAATCTTTAGTTACTGTTGCTGTCTTGTTTCATATTTATTTATTTATCCTATATCAGAGTTTATCCAGCTTGATATTATTGATATTCAGAGCCAAATACTTGTTTTTTTTTTTTTTTTTTTTTTTTTTTTTTTTTTTTTTGTGGGGTGTGATCCTATGTATTATGATGTTTGGCAGCATCTCTTCCCTGTTTATTCAAAAATTCCAGTAGCACCCAGTTGTGACAATCAAAAATGTCTTCAGATATTGCCAAATGTCACTCAGTAGTCATTGTAAGTCAATGACCTACAGGATAGTTTGGGAATTTCAGGGCTGATGGTATTAGAAACATAAAGGGAATGAAAACATAATAGGTTATTTTACAGTAGAAGACATAGTCAAAAAAAAAAACTAAGAAAATCGGTATGGCAGTTGTCATATTATATGCACATTCATATGTCCCAAATAACTGGCACAGGTAATTTGTTACACAGAGAAGAACTTATGGGGACAAAGTTTGAAGTATCCTGAAATCTGGATTTTCCTAGCATGTCAAATAGGTTAGGCTTTCTATTTCAGGAAAAAGTGATGCAGTTTCTTAACCTTAAAAAATGGGACCTCACATTTTATAATTGCTTTGGGGGTTCATGTAAGGTTTGCTGCTGCCTTTAGCTAATTAATATTTTTATTTTCATGGTATATGTACAGTATAGTATGGCATTTTAGTAAAGTATTGAGACACTAACATCAGGAAATAAACTCATCTTTGTATCTCATACTCAATTATTAGCTTTGAGGTATTTTATACTGTAAAAAATTTATACTGTATGTTAATATAATTAAAACCATTAAACAATGTAAACTATATTCCTTTGTTGACAACTACAGAAAATTAGTTGATTTAATTTGTTGAAAGACATTAATAACACTATGCTTCCACAACAGTGAGTCTCCTTTGCCCTTACAGCTGCAGTTTTAATTATAGCTTCCGTTCTTATAGTAATAACTATTCATTATTTTCTTCCTGTTTTCTATACTTAATGTCTTTTCTTTGTACCTGAACCATAAAGGCTCCAGTCTCCAAAGGCTGACTGTCAGTTTAATGCATATTAAAGCTGAATTTCTCTCTTAAATTCCTCACCTTAACAGTTAACATTGGAGAAGGTGACATTAAATCAAAGCTCACAGATGGTTTCTAATGTGGACCTCTATGTGTATTACATTGTTACTGAGACTTGTATATTTCTTCCTTCTTTCAGTAAGCAGTCATAAAAATTAAATGCATTTTAATATGATTTCAGACTATCAAGAAAAGCTTTAAGACACTCTTTAAAGAAAATTTGAAGTTAAAACAAATCTATACTTGGTGAAAATACGTCTTTTGGATGACTTCCTGGTGTGTGTCTCCATTATTTTGTTACTAGTCACCCTCTATTTTCCCATGGCGTTTTGTCAACCAGGACATGTTTTCTTTGCTCCAAGTATTATGTTGCTCTCCCAATGCCAAAAGTTGGCACTATGAGCACTATTAGGGTTTGCATTCATTTTTTTTTTCTCCCTGTCATGGTTCATTATTGCTCTGCCTATTTCAGAGTCAAGAGTCAACATGAGTATGCCCCAAACACTGCTGGGTGCTTCCACAAATCATCTTGTCGCATCACATCAACCTGTGCAGTATTTAGTGCCACTTTCATTTTGAAGATGAGAAAACTGAGGGTTAGGATTTTTTTTTGAGTCGTATGATCATGGACACACAGACATTTCTTCTGTGACTTTCAGTGTGACCCACCCATCTGATAAACTCATCTCCGCTAATGATGTGCACCAAAGAACCAGCATTCCCCTTTTGGTATGCACATTTTTAACATATTCTTTTAAAATACTATGCCCAGATTTTTTTTTTTTAACCAAAAGGGGAAAAAAATAGTGCTTAGATCAGGAGATAAAAACTCTGTGGTTATGAGAGGTTATGAAGTTATCAGAGATTAAATCATAAATCTTCTCTGGGTTTTGATAAAAAAGATATGTATAAATATAAATATAATGACATGATGCTAAAGGCAGTTTAAATCATAAAGATGGTTGTGATGTTTTAAAACAGTATTTATGTCATTTTAATTAATGGCATGTTCTTGGAAAAAATTGAATTCTCAATATGCCAAATCAGCTATGAACTATGTATGAGGCATAATTAATAAATAATAGTCCTTTTTGTCCTTGACTATTTTTTCCTGGAAAACTCAGTCCTTGGAGGTACATTATCAAGTATGAATCAATATGAGAAATGCAATTTTAACTAGAAATGAAGTAAGGACTCTGCCTAGAGGGTAACTTGTCTAGGTTTATTATTCAGATGATAAAAAAGCATTTTATTAAAATACCAACAAAAAAAAAAAACCCGTAAGTCTTTCTCTTAAAATGAATAAAATATTGATGTTTCTACAAAAGAAATGTAGTAGAAATTTTCACCTTATATGTTTTTAATTTTATTAAATCAATAAAGTGATTCAGGGGATTTATAAGATTTTAGGGTATATTTACTACTAGGGTTTCTAAATGTCTGAAGTCACAAGTTATGGATTTAGGAATCTTGTTTAATAATAAATACTGTCCCTGTTGAGGCAATATAAGCCCAATGCTTATGGATAAGAAGTTAAAAAAAATTATATTATTCAAGGGCATAATATGCATTATGTCAACTATATAAATATTTAGTGATAATGTTCTAAAAGACATCTGAATGGGCTTTTGAATCTTTCTTTGTGCACATGTATTAGTAACCTTAATCCCAGACTACTAAAATGGAGACTAAAACATTCTTTATGAGTAGTACATAATATAAATGACTATAAGAAGAAAACAAAAAAAGGTATATCAGAAAGAATGTCAATTCTTTAATTCCTTTACTATCCATGTAAACTACTACAAGTCAGAATCTGTCAGAATCCCTTACAGATGAATATAAAATGAGAATAGTAAATTCATTTTATAGAGTTAGTGGGTGGATAAAGGTCATAATGGCAATAAAAATGTAACCCATAGAAAATAGTGTAAAACAATTAGGCACAAGTCCAGTGAATTCCATTCCTGTCAGGTGTTTGATCATTAGGATAAAAAGTTATCAAAGAACTAGAAGTACCATATGACCCAGCCATCCCATTACTGGGTATATACCCAAAGAATTATAAATCATGCTGCTATAAAGACACACACACACGTATGTTTATTGCAGCACTATTCACAATAGCAAAGACTTGGAATCAACCCAAATGTCCATCAGTGACAGACTGAATTAAGAAAATGTGGCACATATACACCATGGAATACTATGCAGCCATAAAAAAGGATGAGTTCGTGTCCTTTATAGGGAAATGGATGCAGCTAGAAACCATCATTCTCAGCAAACTATCACAAGAACAGAAAACCAAACACCGCATGTTCTCACTCATAGGTGGGAACTGAACAATGAGATCACTTGGACTCGGGAAGGGGAACATCACACACGGGGCCTATTATGGGGAAGGGGGAGAGGGGAGGGATTGCATTGGGAGTTATAATGTAAATGACGAGTTGATGGGTGCTGACGAGTTGATGGGTGCAGCACACCAACATGGCACAAGTATACATATGTAACAAACCTGCACACTGTGCACATGTACCCTAGAACTTAAAGTATAATTAAAAAAAAAAAAAAAAAAGGTTATGAAAGAATTCAAGGACTTTTGCACAATGGCACAATTTTCACAGAACTAACTGAAATATTGGCAGTTGTACTCAAGTTGCAAATTAGTTTAATCCTGTCAAAATAAAATCAAGTTCTATGAGTCTGATTATTTTAGATACCTCATGCAAGTAAGTTATGTGGTACTTGTCCTGTGATTGGCTTATTTCACTTAGCAAAATGTTCTTCATATTCATCTATGTTGTCACTAATGACAGAATTTCCTTTCACAATTTCTTTTAATTATAAAAGATTACATATTTATGCTGTACACATATTTGTTACATGCATAGAAAGTGTAATTATCAAGTTAGGGTATTTGTAGTATATATCTTGAGAATTTATCATTTCTGTATATTGGTAACATTTCAAGTCCTATCTTTTAGCTACTTTGAAATATACGATATGTTGTTGCTAAGTATAGTCATCCTAATCTGCTAATGAACACTATAACTTCATTTTTTAATCTAATTATACATTTGTACCCACTCTCCAAGCTCTCTAAATTTTCTCTCCCACCCTCATGTGCTTCCCAGCCTCCGGTATCTATCACTCTATTGTCTATCTCTATGAGGTCAAGTTTTTTAGTTCCCATATATGGCTGAGAACGTGCAGTATAAGTCTTTCTGTGCTTGGCTTAATTTACTTAACCATGACCTCTAGTTTTATCCACATTGCTGCAAACAACATGATTTCATTCCTTTCTTTGGCCAAATTGTATTTGACTATAGAAATATGGCCATTTTCTTTATCCATTCGTTCACTGGTGGACACAGGTGATTTTATATATTTTTGCTATTGTGAATAGTGCTGCAACAAACATGTGAGCGCAGGTATTACTTTGATATACTGATTTCTTTTCCTGTGGATAAATACCCAGTAGTGGGACAGCTGAATTGAATGGTGGTTCTATTTTTAGTTCTTTGAGAAATCTCCACTATTTTCCATAGTGGTTCTTCTAATTCATGTCCCCACCAACAGTGCATAAGAGTACACTTTCTTTATGTCAATGCCAGTATTTGTCACCAAAAGGTTTTAACTATAGCCCTTTTAACTATAGCCATTCTAACTAGTGTAAGATGTTTCTCATTGTGGTTTTGTTTTTCATTTCCCTGATGATTACTGATGTTAAACATCTTTCATATATCTGTTGGCCATTTTTTTAATATCTTCTTTTGCAAGATGTCTGTTCAAGTCCTTGGCCCACTTTTTAATAGGACTTTGTATTATTATTCAGTTTGTGTTCTTTGTCTATTCCAGATATTAGTCTTTGTCAGATGAATAGTTTAATAGTATTTGTCAGATGAAATATGTTTTCCTATTCAACAGGTTGTGTCTTCCCTCTGATTCTTTCCTTAACTATGAAGAAGCTTTTTCATTTAATGTAGTCCCATTTGTCTATTTTTATTTTAGTTGCTTGTGCTTTTGAAGACTTAGCCATAAAAATCTTTGCCTAGACCAATATCATGAAGTGTATGTTTTCCTCTAGTAGTTTTACAGTTACAGTTTTGAGTGTTCCATTTAAATCTTCAGGCCATCTTGAGTTGATTTTTGCATATGGTGAAAGATAGGGGTCCAGTTTCATTCATCTCCATATGGATACCCAATTATCCCAATACTATTCATTGAAGAGCATTTTCTTTCCCTACTGTATGTTCTCGGTACCTTCGTCAAAATTCAGTTGACTGTAAATGTGTGATTTCTGTGTTCTCTATTCTGTTCCATTGTTCCATGTGTCTGTTTTTATACTAATATCATGCTGTTTGGGTTACTGTAGCCTTGAAATACATTTTAAAGTCAGGTAGTGTGATGCTCCCAGCTTTGTTATTTTTGCCCCAGATGGCTTTGGCTATTCTGGTTCACTTTTGGTTCCATAAAAATTTTTTGAATTGTTTTTTCTATTTCTGTGAAAAATGTCATTAATATTTTGAGAGAAATTGCACTGCATCTGTATATTGCTTTGGGCAGTATGAACATTTTAATGTTACTTCTTCTAATGCATGAAGATGGGATGTCTTTCCATTTGTTTGCATTGTCTTCGATTTCTTTTATCACTGTTTTATAATTTTCCCTGTAGAGGTCTTTTACTTCCTGTGTTAAATTTATGCCTAGGTACTTTTTAAGCTGTTGTAAAGGGTTTGCCTTCTTGATTTTTTTTGTCTGTTTCATTACTGGTGATTAGAAGTGCTACTAATTTTTATATGTTGATTTTGTATTCAGGAACTTTACTGAAACAATAAGTTCTAGGTTTTTCGGTAGAACTTTTTGGTTTTTATAAATATAACTTGGTGTTTATTATTATTATTATTATTATTATTATTATTATTATTATTATTATTATTTTGAGATGGAGTCTTGCTTTGTCCGCCAGGCCGGAGTGCAGTGGCATGATCTCGGCTCACTCCAAGCTCCGCCTCCTGGGTTTACGTCATTCTCCTGCCTCAGCCTCCCCAGTAGCTGGGGCTACAGGCGCCCTCCACCAGGCCCGGCTAATTTTTTTGTATTTTTAGTAGATACGGGGTTTCACCGTGTTAGCCAGGATTGTCTCGATCTCCTGACCTCGTGATCCACCCACCTCGGCCTCCCAAAGTGCTGGGATTACAGTCTTGAGCCACCGCGCCCAGCCAACTTGGTGTCATTTGTAAAGACAGACAATCTGACTTCCTCTTTTCCGGTTTGGATGTTTTTTATTTCTTGGCTCTTGCCTGATTACTCTGGCTGGGATTTCCAATACTATGTTGAATAGCAATAGTGAAACTGGGCATTCTTGTGTTGTTCCAGTTCTTATAGAAAAAGACTTTAACTTTCCTTATTCTGAATGATGTTAGCTGTGCATTTGGCATATATGGCCTTTATTGAGTTATGTTCTGTCTATGCCTAGAGTTTGTTGAGATTTTTTTTTTAATATGAAGGCATGTTGAATTTCAGCAAATGATTTTTCTGCCTCTATTGAGATGGTCATATGTTTTTTGTCCCTCATGCTGTTGATGTGATGTATGATATGTATGGATTTGCATACATTAAGCCAACATTGAATCCCTGATATAAATCCCACTTGATCACAGTGTATTATCTTCTTGACGCACTGTCAAATTTAGTTGTTAATACTTTGTTGAGGATTTTAGCATCTATGTTAATCAGGGATATTGGCCTGGAGTTTGTTGTGGTGGTGGTTGTATTCTTGTCTTGTTTTGGTATCAATGCTGGTACCATAAAATGAGTTAGGAAGAATCTCCATCTTGTCAATTTTTTGGAATCATTTCAGAAAAATTGGTATTGTTCCTTATTCATTTGGTAGAATTTGGCAGTGGATTCATCCAGTCCTCAGTTTTTCTTTCTTGGGAGACATTTTATTATGGATTCACTATCACTACTCATTATTGGTCTGTTCAGGCTTTCTATTTCTTCCTGATTCAATCTTGGTAGGTTGCAGGTGTTTAGGAAATTATTCAATTCCTCTAGTTTTTCCAGTTTGTTAGCATATCGTTTTTATAATATTCTCTGGTCTTTCATATTTCTATGCTTTTAGTTGTAACATCTTTCTTCATTTCTTAATTTTTATATCTTTGTTAGTCTAGCTAGTGGTTTATTAATTTTATTTTTTAAAGAAGCAACTATTCCTTTTATTAATACTTTATATTGATTTTTAGACTCAGTTTTATTTAGTTCTGCTCTGATCTTTATTATTTGTTTCTTTCTGTTAATTGTGGATTTTGTTTCCTCTTGCTTTTCTAGTATATTGAGGCACATCATTAGATTGGTTTTTTTTTTTTTTTTTTTTTTTGGAAATCTACTTTTTAAATGTAGATGTTTATTGGTATAAATTTTCCTCTTAGTATCGCTTTGCTATATCTCAGAGGTTTTGATATGTTGTTTTCTGTTTAATTTCTTTCAAGAATTTTTTTTCATTTCCATCTTAATTTTTCATTGACTCAGTGGTCATTCAGGAGTATATTGTTTAAATTTCTTTGTATTTGTATATTTTCCAAAGTTACTATTGGTATTGATTTATAGTTTTATTCCACTGTAGTTTAGGAAGACACTTGATGTAATTTCAATTTAAAAAAAAGCTTGTTGAGACTTGCCTTGTGGCTTAATATATGGTCTTTCCCAAGGAATATTTCATAAGAATGTGTATAATAATATGTACCTACCGTGCTCATTAGATTTTATATCCACAGTTATTGAATAAAATATACTGTACATGTCTGTTAGGTCCATTTGGTCTAAAGTACAGTTTAAATCCAATATTTCTTTGTTAATTTTATCTAGATCTGCCTAATTCTGCAAGTGGGATGTTAAAATCCCCCACTATTATTGTATTGAACTCTAGTAATATTTGCTTTCTGAATATGCATCTCCAGTGTTGGGTGCATACATATTTATAATTGTTATATCATCTGGCTGAATTTTTCCCTTTATCATCATGCCTTGTCTCTTTTTACTGTTTTCGACTTAAAGTCTGTTTAAGCTGACGTAAGTGTAACTACTCCTGTTTGCTTTGGGTTTCCATTTGCATGAAATACCTTTTCCATCCCCTTATTTTCAGTCTATATATGTCTTTAAAGGTAATTTAGATAGCATATAGTTGAATTATATATATACTTTTAAATTCATTCAGCCAGTGTTTATCTTTTATGTGAAGATTTTAACTCATTTTCATTCAAGGTTAACATTAATATGTGGAGTTTTTTCGCTATCACATTGCTAACTGGTTTCTGGCGTTTTGTATAGCCTTTGTTCTTTTTCTGTCATTGTTTGACAGTTTTCTGTAGTGGTGTCATTTGAGTCCATTCTCTACCTCATTTATGTGTTTACCAGTGAGTTTTATGCTTTCATATGTTTTATGATTATAAGTATGATTCTTTTGCTTCCAGATTTAGCATTTCTTGTAGAGCCAGTCTAATGGTTATGAATTCTCTCAGTATTTGCTCATCATGAAAAGACTTTATTTCTTCTTCCTTTATGAAGGATAATTTTTGCTGGATATCATATCCTTGGCTGACAGTGTCCTTTCTTTCAGCACATTGAACATATTATGCCATTCTCTCCTGGTCTGAAAGAAAGTTTCTGCTGAGAAATCCACTGTTAACATGACAAGCATTTCTTTTTAGGTCACTAGAAACTTTTGCTGTTTTTAGAAGTCTCCCTTTGTCTTTGACTTTAGGCAGTTTGACTACAATGTGGTGTGGAGAAGAAATTTTTGCATTGTGTCTAGGGGATCTTTTGCCACCTTAAATCTGAATGACTAAAACTTTCGCTAAACTTGGAAAATTTTCATTAGTTCGTTAAATCGAATTTTTAACTCTTTAATTCTTTCTTTGCATACCATGACTCCAATTATTTGAGTATGTTGTCACTTTATGGTTTTCCATACATCAAAGACTTTGCCCACTTTTTTCTTTATCTTGTCTGACTTATTTCAAAAGACCTATCCGCAAATTCTAAGATTCTTCTACTTGATCTAGTCTATAATTTAAGTTTTTTGAATGTATTTTGTATTTCATTGAATTAATTCTTCAGTTCTAAAATTTTTTAATGATATTTATCTCTTTGGTAAACTTCTCATTCATATTCTGAATTTTTTTTTCTAATTTCTTTGCATTTTCAGAATTTTATTGTATCTCACTAAGCTTCCTTAGTATGAATATTTTGAATTCTTCTTCCAGGATTTTGTAACGTTATGATTGGGATCTGTTGCTATAGAATCATTGTGTTCCTTTGGAGGTGTCATATTTCCTTGTTTCTTAAAGGTATTTCTTATATCTCTACATTGATATTTGTACAACTTGTCTAACAACCATTTCTTCAATTTTTTTGAATTGCTTTCATGGGGAAGAACGTTTTCCTGAAGATGTATTTATAGCATTGGTTGGATAGGGTAATTAGCTTTGATTACAGATATGTACAGTAGTATACTTTCTGTATGATTTCTTTGGCTATAAACGTGTGAATGGTTTGCGTGATTTCTTCTATGGCGTAGGATACAACTATTAGTGAATGCTATGCTGAAGTTTTGCTGGGGACTGGGATTCCAGGTAGGCCAGTCTTCAGTTCCCAGTGGTGGGCTAAGCATGGCTGACTTTGGGCCTCAGGGAGGTATATGCCAGCACTGGTGTTAGTGGGTCCAGGAAGGCTAATTCCTGGCCCTTCAAGTGGCTTACTCAGATGATGGTGATAGCAGTAGACCCGGGCCCCTCAGCAGCCAGCACAGGATGGATGATGACAGTGGAAGGACAACCTCCTGGATTCCAAGAAGTGCATGCTGGTATTGGTGGTGACTGTGATGGATGGCACAGAATATCTCCAGGCTGGCAAGTGGAATGTGCAGGTAGGTGATAGCTGTAGTGGTCACAACAGGGTGGGTAGCCCAATCTCACAGTTCCAGGAGAAATGTTCAGAGGCCAACACCGGTAGAAGGGCTGGACCCTTGGATTGTGTGCTTGGGGGCAAGTGGGGGTAATGAGGAGCAAAGCTAGGCTGGGTGGGCTTGTTATTAGGCACATAATGGTGTATGCAAGCACCAGCTGTGACAGGCAAGAGAGTAGGGCAATATCCAGAGCACTGGCAGCATGCTGCTTCCCTACTCCTGGGTGGAGGTAAACAGCACCTCCTTCCATGGTGAGAGCTTATGCCAGTGGGTGGGGACCATGTACACTGCTTATGGCCTCAGCCTGGGCAGTGGCAGGCCCTGCTTCTCTTGCATCTCAGCCCAGGACAGTGCACAATTTGTTGGGGGTGGACTCTAACATGGCACCTTTCTGTAGCTATTTAGCTCTCAGGAAGTCTGTAGAACTTAGCCTAAGCTACCTCCCTGGCAAGTGCCATCATACAATCTCTTGACAGCTCCCTATATTAATTTCAGGACCCATGAACGTCCAGGGACTAACCCATGGCTAGGATTGCAGGAGTCCATAGTGGGAAATTAGGTTGATAAGGGTCTCTCACTTACCCTTTCCCCACACTGGGGAGTCTCTCTCAGCTCAAAGCCTATCCCAGCCTAGCATGCTGCCTTGCTTCCCTTTCTTTGCTTGTGATACGACTTTCCTGTCACTTTTCCGTTGAATTCCAGTGTTTTCTCTTGGATGATCTAATCAAAGTACTATTTTTTTTTTTTTTTTTTTTTTTTTTTTTTTTTTTTAGTGGAGAAGTAAGTACGAAAAGCCTTTAGTCATCTATCTTGAAGCTCCTCTCCTAGATTTTCCAGATGTCCTTTTATAATGCTTAATATTTCATTGTATGAATATACTACATTCTCATTATCTAGTCATCTGCGAACGGGCATTTGGGTTGTTTCCTTATCTTTGCTGCTGGGAATAATGCTGCAGTGAACATGGAAGCACAGATATCTCTGGGATAATGATTTATATTATTTAAGATATTTCCCAAAAATGGAACTTTGGATCACATTGCAGTTCCATTTTTAATTTGTGAGAATCTTCCATATTGTGTTCCATAGCAGTGACACCGTTTTATATTCCCAACAGTGTAAAAATGTTCTAATTACTCCACTTTCTTGTCAACACTTATCTTTTTTTAAGTAGCTGTCTTGATAGGTGTGAGGTGACATCTCATTGTGGTTTTAATTTACATTTCCCTGTGAATTAGTGATGTTTAGCAGCTTTTAATTTACTTATTGGCTATTTGTATGTCTCTTTTCAAGTCTGTTCAATTTCTTAGCCCATTAAATTTTTTTTCTTTTCTTTTGCTATTGAGCTGTAGGGGTTTCTCATATATTTTGGATATTAGCCCTTTATCAGATACATGGTTTGAAAATGTTTTTCTCCCATTCTGTAGCCTGCCTTTTCACTCTGTTGGTTGTTTCCTTTGTTCTTTGCTGTGCAGAATCTTTTTAGACTCACGTAGTCCTACTTGTCCGTTTTTGCTTTACCTGTGCTTTTTGTGTTATAGTCAAGAAATAATTCCCAATACCAATATCAAGAAGCCTTTATCCTATGTTTCATTCTAGGAGTTTTAAAGTTTTAGGACTTATGTTTAAGTCTTTAATCCATTCTGCACTGATTTTTATGTATGGTATAGATAGGGGGCTGATCTCACTCTTTGGTATGTGAACATTCACACTTTAACCAATTGTTGAAAAGGCTATTTTTCCCTTTCTGTATTGTTGGCATACTATTCTAAATCCATTGAGTGTATACGCATAGGTTTATTTTTGGTCTCTTTACTCTGTTCCATTGGTCTATATGTCTGTCTTTATGTTAGTATCATACTGAAAGAGAACATAAAGGTGGTTGACAGGGGCTGGAGTTAGAAAAAAAGAGTAGTCCCTCATGGCTATAAAGTTTCACTTATATAAGTAATTTCTAGAGATCTGCTGTAGAATGTAGTGGCTAGAGTTAACAATGCTATATTGTGGGCTTAGAAATTTGTCAAAAGTATAGATCTTATGTTAAGTGTTCTTACAATAAAAACAACAAAACCAAAAAGGCACAAGGAAACTCTTAGAAGTAATAAGTCTATTATCTTAATTGTTCTATTATCTTAATTGTTATGATGGTTTCATGAGTCTATGCAAATGTCTAAAGTCAAATTATATACATTAAATATGTGCAATAATTTTAATATCAATTAGACCTAAAAATTGTTATCTTTCATTATCTAAAAATAAATAAAAAAAATACTGAAAACATAGGTACCAAAAAAAGAAAAATCTGGTGTTATGAAACTGTATTTCCTCTAATGTATGTTCAACAGAATGCATAACTGAGCAAAAAATAATTTTGTGGAGTAGAGAGCCATAGCCCAGAGTTAGAAAACCCTGTGTGTGTGTATGTGTGTATGTGTGTGTGTATAAGAGAAAAAAGAGAGAGAGACTATAAGCAGATGCAGCAGATATTTTTAAAGATATTGAGACAGAGCTTAAAGTATTATAAGAACTTATGAATATGTTAAAAAATAGAAATTAAGACTCTATTTAAAAGCCCAAAGTGGAGTGCAGTAAGTCCTCACTTATTTCATTGATAGGTTCTCGGAAACTGTGACTTCAAGCAAAATTACATATAACAAAATTAATGTTTTTTTCTCATTAATGTTATACAGAATGACATTGAACAAAATGATGTTATTTGATCTAAAGTCACCATTTTCAAGAATCTATTGACAACATTGTGTACTTACTATACTTATATAATAGTAAAACTACAAATAATTTTCGGTTGGAATAGAGATTATGCCATAATTTCTTTCCTATCCCCAGGCAACCATTAGTCTACTTTCTGTCAGTAATAGTTTGCATTTTCTAGAATTTGATATAAATGTAATCATACAGTGTATTTTTTTAAGAAGGCATTTTGATGTAGAGTGGGATGTAAATAATACATAGGTCAGTGCATGATGTCAAAATAGACTATAACAAAAAAAATCCTATTGAGAACAAGACAAAGACATAGAGATGTTACTAGCTAAAAATTTCCAGAACTCTTTACAAAGAAGCAATTAGAATTTAACATCGGAACCACATTGTGTATTATTTTTACCTTGCTTATAAATGTTTATGAATCATATATACAGTTGGCTCTTGAATAACACAGGTTGTGTTCTCATACACAAATTTTCCTAAGCCTCTGCCACCCGTGAGACAGTAAGACAAATCCTTCTCGTCAGTCTATTCAACATGAAGATGAAGATGAAGGTGAAGGCCTTTATGATGTCTACCACCACTTAATAGTAAGTATATTTTCTCTTCCTTTTTTCTTAATATTTTCTTTTCTTCAGCTCACTTTATTGTAAGCACAATATATAATACTCATATAAAATATGTGTTAATTCACCATTTATGTTATCAGTGAGGCCGCTAGTCAATAGTAGGCCATTAGTTGTGATATTTTAGTGGAGGCAAAGTTATAAGTGGATATTCACCTGCATGGAGGGTTGGTCTCCCTAACCCCTGCGTTGTCCAAGTGTCAACTGTGTGTTTAAATATATGTATTTTTATTTTTATAGTATGCGTTAATTGGTATAGGTATTAGTTTTCTGAGGTGATGTAACAAAATATCATCTGGGTGGCTTAAAAAAACAAATTTCTTTTCTTACAGTTCTGGAATCTGAAAGTCCAAGATCAAAGTGTGGGCAAAGTTAGTTCCTTATGAAGACTTTTTAGCTTGCAGGTGACCAGCTACCTTCTCCCTGTGTCTTTTATTGTCTTCCCTCTACGCTGGTGTCTGTGTTCTAATTATCTCTTCTTATGAGGACACCAGTCATATTAGGTTAGGCCTCAGACTAATGACTATATTTTTACTGAACTACTTATTTAATGCCTTTATCACCAAATATAATCACATTCTGAGGTACTAGGGGTTAGGACTAAACATAAATTTTGTGGAGATGCAATTCAGCTCATCACAGTCTTCAATTCATCCTTATCTTATCTTTATAAAATCCTGAAGCAAATGAACCTAAACCTACGCTACACTAACAAATTCACTTGAAAATATTTGGGACTTCAGAAGAATGGTCTTATCATTTACATGAATGTTACATATTAAAATGAGTATCTTCTAGTAGAGAAAGTACTTGTAAACTATAAAATGATACATGTATAATTTCTACTTAACACAGTAAAATTATTCTTTGTACTAGTGAGTGAAATGTAAACCACTTTGCTTTGTTTCAGTTTTGTTTTTAGGGAAATCTTTTGCAAATGCTTTATAAAGAAAATAATGTTATCACCAATTTTGGGAATTATCAGTATTTATTGCGTTTCTAAATAATTTCCCAACATGTTCATGTAAAGTCATTTTGCTAAGTTTTTATTTTTGTTATGGACCATAAATGCTAACTCTGCTGTCATTCTTGAGGGTAGTTGTTTGTTTGCAGTTGAGACAGAGTCTATCTCGATCAGGCTGAAGTGCAGTGGTGCAATCTTGGCTCACAGCAACCTCCAACTCCCAGGTTCAAGCAGTTCTCCTGCCTCAGCCTCCCGAGTAGCTGGGATTACAGGCATGTGCTGCCAACCCCAACTAATTTTTGTATTTTTAGTGGAGACGGGGCTTCACAATGTTGGCCAGGAGGATCCCGATCTCCTGACCTCATGGCCTGCCCACCTCGGCCTCCCAAAGTGCTGGGATTACAGGTGTGAGCCACCGCACCCAGCCTCTTGTGGGTAGTTTTCTAAACCACCACCACCAAAAACAAGAATAAAATAACAGAAAATGAAAAAAAAAATCTGTATCAATTTTTTAAACATCAAATTTTAAAGATATTTAGACATTAAAAACTATGGTCTTTCTGCAAAATATATGGTTTTCTTGTTGAAATAGTATAATTTGGGGAATTATATCACCAACATGATGAAATTCAAGGTAACCTGCTCTTATCCTCCCACAACAAGAATTCCACACACATCTACAGTTCAAAGTCTCTCTGCAGGAGCCCTGGGGCTTAGATAGGAGTTTGTAAAATGCTCATGGGGCCCAAGACATTGTATAATTGCTTTGAGAATTCCAACCAACACCCAGGTGGCTAATCCATCCAATTTGCTCCTGAGTTTAAACTCAGAAATGGCCCAGTGTCCCAAGAGGTTTGGTTACAGCCCCTTTTGGCCTTTAACCTCCAACCAAAACCATCTGTCCAGAAGAAATTGCACAAGCTAGTTCCTTAGTGGAAAGGCTCATCTCCATGCCAACATTGGTCTTTGCACTGAACCTGAGAGTTGCCATGATTCAGCTCCAGCCCACCTCAGCTGAGGTACAACTCAGAGCTGCTCATACAAGGACATAGAGGGAGACTCACCATACCTCACAGCCCAGAAGTCTGAACCTGTATGACAGGCTGTGCTGAGACATTCTGGGTGACGGATAGCTGTCTGGCCAATGAAATGATCTTGTCAAACTTAATTTCACAGGAGATCCTGAAGGTCCCCAGTCCCAGCTCCAGCTTCTCCTGCTACAATCAGGGAACTATACTGTCTGTTCAGGGACTTGTTGGGAGGCATGCCTATCTGGCCCACTGTGACAGTCTTCTGGACTCAAGTCCCTGGCTAATATTCCCACTCAGCCCACATATTCTCCTTGGTTTTCCTGCAGATTCATCTAGGTTAGAAAGTAACCTCAACCTTGGAGTCCTTGAGACATTCCCTGCACACCTGGGCTTAGAGAGTCCTCTAGTGCTGAGATGATTGCAGTGGTCACAGATTCATGGAACTCAATAGTCTGCTTAGAAGGCACACTGAAAGCCCTCTGAAAAACAGACACAAAGTTAGACTGCAAAGAATATAATAAATACCAAATTCCTGTATTTTATTGCATGCCCACAAGCATCAAAAAACTTCAAGCAAATATGACCTCACAAAATAGACAAAATTATATGCTCCAGACAGACCCTAACGTAATGGAGATAATGTGTTATCTATCAGATAAAGAATTCAAAATAGCCATTTTAAGGAAACTCAGCCAACTTCAAGAAAACACAGAATCAATTCAGAAATGTACCAGAAAATTTTAACAGAGATATTGGAAGAATAATCATATATCCTGGAGGTAGAAATACAATGAATGAAATAAAAATGCAATAGAGAAAAATAAGGTTTTTAAAGATAAGCAAAATTGACTAACTTTTAGCTAGACTAAGTGAAAGAGAAAACAAAATCAAAGCCTAAAAAGGAATTATTACAACCGATACCACAGAAATACAAAGTGTCATTATGAACTATTATGAACAGCTATACACTAGCAAATTGAAGAACCTAGAAGAAATGGATAAGTTTCTAGATACAAAAACCCACCAAGAATGAACTACAAAGTAATAGAATATATAAATAGACCAATAATGAATAATGGAATCAGTGCAGTAATAAAAGGTGTCTCTCTCTCTCTCTCTCAAAAAAAGGCAAATTATTTCAAAAATTAAACAGGAGGAGAAAATATTTCAAAACTGTTTTCACAAAGCCAGCATTACCCTGCTACCAAAACCAGACAAGGTCACACACAAAATAGAAAACTACAGACCAATTTGTCGAAGAACGCAGGTGCAAAAATTCTCAACAAAATATTAGTAAGGAAAATTTGACAACACATGAAAAAGATAATTCATCATGATTAAGTAGGATTCATCCCAGGCACGCAAGTGTGGCTCAACGTATGCAAAATCAATATGATACGTCACAACAACAGAATCAAGAATAAAACATATGTGATTTCAATAGATGCTAAAACAGCACTTGATAAAATTGGACATATCTTTATAATAAAAACTCAACAAATTGAGTATAAAAGGAATATACTTCAACATAATAAAGGCCATATATGATAAACCCACAGCTAGTTTTATACCAAACTGGACAAAATTAAAACTTTTCTATAAGATCTGGAACAAGGCAAGGGTGCTTCCTTTCACCACATCTATTTAACATAGTAATAGAAGTCTCAGCTAGAACAATTATGCAAGAGAAAGAGAAAAAAGGTCATCCAAATTAGAAAGGAAGAACTTAAATAATCATTGTTTGCAGATGACATTATCTTATTTTTATAAAAATATGAAGACTCTACCAAATAATTCTTAGAACTGATAAATTCAGTAAAGTTCCTGGATACAAAATGAGTTTACATAGTGTTTATATATGCTAACAGTGATAAATCTGAAAACAAAATCAAGAAAGTAACTCCATTTATTTTAGCTATGGTAAAATAAAATACCCATGAAAAAATGGAACCAAGGAAGTTACAGATCTGTAGAGAAAAATTAAAAACACCAATAAAAGAAATTTAGGAGTACATGCACAAAAAATAGAAATATGTGCTTATGAATCGGAAGAATTAATGTTATAAATGGTTTATACTATTCAAAGCAATCTTCAAATTCAATGCAATCCCTATCAAAATTCCAATGACATTCTTCGCAGAAATAGAAATAATCCCAAAATTTATGTAGAACCACAAAAGATCCAGAATAACCAAAAATATTCCGAACAAAAAGAAAATACCTGGAGGCATTGCACTACCTAATTTCAAATTATGCTACAAAACTATACTAACCAAAACTGCATGGTACTGGAATAAAAACAGACACAAATACCCATTAACCAGATTAAAGAACCTAGGACAAACATTAGAGAAAGGACAATATTTTTAATAAATGGTTCTGTAAACCTGGATATCCACATGAAGAAAGACACTACATCCCCATCCTTTACTATCTACAAACGTGAACTCAAAATGAATTAAAGCCTGAAATGTAAGACCTGAAACTATGAAACTACCAAAAGAAGTTACTGGGAAAATGCTACAGGACATTCGTCTAGGCAAATATTTTTTTTGGGGGGGTAAGACTTCAACAACACAGGAAACAAAAGCAGAAATAGGCAAATGGAATTATATTAAGCTAAAAAGCTTCTGTATAGCAAAGGAAACAGTTAACAGAGTGAAGAGACAACCTACAGAATGGGAGAAAATATTTGCAGACTATCCATTTGACAACAAATTAATTACTAGAACATAAGGAACTCAAACAACACTTTAGCAACAAAACCACAAATAATCTTATTTAATAATGGGCAGAAAATTTGAATAGACATTTCTCAAAGGAAAACATACAGATGGTCAAAAAGTACATTTAAAAATGGTATTACTAACCATCAGGGAAATGCAAATCATCTCACCCCAATCAAAAAGACAGAAAAACAACAAATCTTGGCAAGGATGTGGAGAAGGGAGAACCCTCATACACTGGATGTGGGATGCAAAGTGGTATAGTAATTATGGAAAATTATGGAGGTTCCTCTAAAAAGAGAAGTGCCATATGATCCGGAAATCCCACTGCTGGGTATCTATTCCAAAGAAAGGAAATCGGTGTATCAGAGAGTTCTCTGCACTCTCATGTTTATTGCAGCACTATTCACAATAGCCAAGAAACAAAATCCACCTAAATGTCCATCAACAGATGAATGAATAAAGAAAATATGGTACATACACATAATGGAGTATTCAGCCATAAAAAGATTGAAATCCTGTCACGTGTAGCAACATGGATGGAATAGGGGTCATTACATTAAGTGGAATAAACCAGGCACAGAAAGACACATTTTGCACATTTTCATTCAAATATGAGTGCTAAAATGTGATTTCTTGGAGGTAGAGCAAAAGAATGGTGGTTTCCAGAGACTGGGAAGATGGCAGGGGCTGGGGAGGTGTGAAAAAAAAAGGTGCTTAAGGTGTAAAAAATACGGTTTGGCTGAAGGAATTTCTATTATTTGATAGTACAGTAGGGAAACTATAGTTAATGAGTTATTTTAAAAATAGCCAAAGAGAATTGTAATATTCCCAACGCAAAGAAAAGTGTTTGAGGTGAGAGATATCCCAACTACCCAAGATTTGATAGTTACACATTGTATACAAATCAAAATGTCATATACATCCCCAAAATATGTGCAACTATTATATATCAATTTTAAAAGCACAAAAACTAGTGTAACTTGTTTTTGTATGACATCAAACATTATCTAAAATTGGGGCTGTAACTTTTTAATATAATATATGTTAATTTAAATAAATTCCATGCAAAATATGATTCTGAGTAAAGCATTGCCTCAAATCTCTTACATATTGCCTCAAATATTTTGTTTTTACTTGAAACACAAGTTTATTTGAAAATCATACATTAATTTATTCTAGGCATTCTGCCTCATAATTATTTGTGTATGATACATACATATATATATATATATGACTCACAAACTATTAAAAGTATTTAATAAACTTGAGCATACCTATAGTTTTAGAAGTCCAATTCTTAAACCTTCTCATGCTTACGGTATTAGTCTGTTCTCACGCTGCTAATAAAGACATACCTGAGACTGGGTAATTTATAAAGGAAAGAGGTTTGCTTGACTCACAGTTCCACAGGGCTGGGGAGGCCTCAGGGAACTTACAATCATGGCAGAAGAGGAAACAAACACATCCTTCTTCACATGGTTGCAGCAAGAAGTGCCAAGCAAAAGGGAAAAAATCCCCTTATAAAGCCATCGGATCTTGCGAGAACTCACTATCATGAGAACAGCAGCATGGGAATAACTGCCCCCATGATTCAATTGCTTCCCATCAGGTCCCTCCCATGACACGTGGGGATTACAGGAACTACAATTCAAGACGAGATTTGAATGGGGACACAGCCAAAATGTATCACTTACTTTAAGCTTAATTGATATTTGATTGTATTGTATAGAACCCATGAACAGGAATGTTTTTTATTATGAAACTGATTAACAAAAGCAACCACCAATAAATTTAGTCTACAAAACTTAATAGACCTGTATATAGTAGTGAAATGATACATTTTCATCAGTCACATGAAGAACAGCTACATATTGCCAAAACAAAAGTAAAATCCACTTTGTGACACATTTTGTTTAGGTCTGAGTTGTATCCCCACAAATTCCATTTAAAGTCCTAAGCCCTACTAACTTAGCATGTAACTGTACTTGGAGAAAGGATCTTAAAGAGGCAACAAAGCTAAAATGAGGTCACTAGAGTAGGACCTAATCTGATTGGTATCTTTATAAAAGGAGGACATTAGAATATTCAGACACAGACATACACACAGAAGGAAGATCATGTAAATACACAAACCCCCTGAAAATAAGGGAGAGGATTCAGGAAAAAAACCTGTCCATACCTTGATCTCAAATTTCTAGACTCCAGGAACATGAGAAAACAAATTTCTGCTGTTTAAGCTACTTAGTTTGTGGTATTTTGTTGTAGAAGCCCAGGCAGACTAACAGTTTATAAAATCCTAATAAACGCACTTTGGTAGCAAAACTGCACATACTCCATTTGATATCTATTTAACAAACAGTTGTTATGTGACAGGTTTCTGCATAGTCTTCCAGGTTCAAGGCATACAATTTTGAACAATTAAAACAAATTACATGCTTTTACTTAAAGTTTCATTAGAGCTATAATCAAGACAGACAATCAACAGAGAAGCAAAAGAATATCATGAGGTTATTGCTATAGCAAAAAAAAAAAAAAAATAATAGATTGAAGTGTGAATAATAGCTTTCTAGAGACACAGATCTATGTGCTAATTGATTTGGCTTAATTCAGTAAGACAATCACTTGTGTTCATTGAATATCCTTATTTTTTCAGATTGCCATTATTTCAAATAATTATTTTAGCTGATTTTCTCCTCTCTCTGATGGCTGACTTCAAGAGGTTGTAGAGGAAATCTATAATTAGTGAGAACACGCAAAGGCAAATATGTAAGTCAGTCTTTCCTTGCTGGGGATAGAAGTATTGTGCTGAGCTAGTGAATGGTGTAGGTGGAGGATCTGCTTGTGACAGCCCTTCTGCTCACTAACTGGCCATCTTTGAGCCTTTCTGCAAGGGTGGAGCACCTCTGTTCCGATAGCACATTCAGAGCTGCCTGTCTGCTCTTGCCATCTTCAGGCTTTCTACATGAAACATCCTTTGCTTGTACATGAGCCTCTGCACATTTCTGAAGTCAGTACAGACATCCTATGCTGACTAGTCTTCTGTTTGTTTTGAGAGAGACTGTTAATCAGTTTTTACATGACTTGGTAACTTAGTCATGAACGATATAAAAAACAATTGTTTCTGGGACACTTTATAAGCTTGAAATGTATGTGATTTGTTCATAAGAGTTCATAATGAATGATTGCTTATAAAATATAGGCAAGATTTAGTATTACAGATAGAATCTGCAACCCCCTACCATATCATGTAACTTCCAGCCACAATACATATTATATTTCATTCTTGGTCTATAAATGAATAACTTATGATAGTTTATGCTGATGTGATTTCCATATTTTAGAATAGGCATGTGATATTTGTTTTAATTTTAAAAACTGTAAACATACCATAAGAAACACAGACTGAGTCAGGACCCCATTTTAGTTCTTAAATAGCATCTTTTGTTAAATAATTCCAGTTTACAAACATTACTTTTATTTTACATTTTTCTTATGGGTTACGTGGCACGTAACACCTCATTGATCCCAGTTAACTACAATTGTAACTCTATGAAACTTTCATCTTTCATGTGAATTTGGTTTTGGCCACTTCTTTTGATAATGCCTTATTGAAGTTTTGTTTTGGCCTTAAACTGCTTAATTTTGTGCACATCTTTTCTCCTTGAGTTCATGACATCTTATTAGCCTTTACGACTCTGATAATTTTATGCAAGCCTTCAAATTAAAGGATTTATCAGCTTGTAAACTGTGATAATAACTTATTCACCTGAGGCTGTTTATATGGTGTGATATACCCATTATGCAAATATTTTCAAGCATAATCTTATGAAAGAAAAGATACATGTTGTCCAGCCCATTCATTGACAAGAAAACGTGGTAATTTCAGTTGCAGATGGTTGTCTAAGAGTTCTGCTATATGGACATTGGCAAACTGATGCTAATTTAATCCTAAATCTAAATATTTATGTCTAGAGCCATAAGCAATTAAGAGAATGGATCTTAACTACTGCACTGAGACCCTGGAGAGAATTAAGGTAAATTAAATGTCGTGTTTCCCAAACAACTACATTTGCTGAATAATATACCGTTATATCCTGGGCCCCAGTGGAATTCTCGGAAAGAGGCATATATTGTTAGTCACAAATTTAATACAATGAGCAGTTCAAAATTATTCATCTGTATGCCTCCCCTCCTAAAAATGCTCAGAGGATAAGAGAGTTTCTGATGCTTCATCTCCTTAAGCATATCATTGTTCAGCTAAGCTAAACACCTGATCTTCAGCAAGTAATAGCATTAAAATATTGAAAGAGGTCATTGGCCTCTGTAAAGTAAATGGCATTGCTATGATAACATTAAGCTTATAAACCACTTACATATGCCATTGGTTTTCCTATGGCTTTTCACTCCATAAATATTGTGCAACGTGCATTACAGGAAGCAATGAAAATCTCTAACTTATAGAAAGTGACAAAAATGATTTTTTTTAAAGCTTTCCTTGAGAACTTGGAATCTGGACCATTTAATTTACCCATTCCCCTGCCTGGCATTCTTTCTTACTCTGTTTCTCTTCCAATGTAAACCTAACCACATTATTTTCTCCAAAATGCATTTCTATGTGTAGGTTCATGAAAAGTATTTTCATAACATGTTGCTTTGTGTATCCACACTGAAACTTTGATATTGTTTCCTAAATAATTTAGTAAATTTTACTATGTCTTGCTAAACTCTGTATTCACATTAGAAAAAAAATCATCTGATAACTAATTTGTTTTCACCGCTACAGAAGATTTTCTATTTTTTTTTTGCCAACATTGTCTTCAACTCTCTTATCTTTAACTTCTACATTAGCAAAGTTGCATCAAAATGATTCATGCTGCGTCATTATACTCATTTTGTTGGCATCTGTGATAGGCAGAATTCTAAGAAGGACCCCAATATTCCTGCCTCATTGTGTTATCTCCTCCTTTTGAGAATATATAGGCCTTATCCATCTGGTGAGAAATCACTCTGGTGATTATATTAAGTTATACGGCAGAAAGGATTTTACAGATGTAACTAAGGTACTTAATCAGTTGATTTTTAGTTACTAAAAGGAGAGATAATCCTTAGGTGGCCTGAAATAATCAGATGAGCCCTTAAAAGTGGCCAGAGAGGTTCAAAATGAGATTCTCCTGTTGGCCTTAAAGGAGAAAGCTGCCATGTTTTGGAGAGGTTATGCGTTAAGAACTTCTAAGGCCTCACAAGGGCCGCTAGTTAACATCTAGCAAGAAAGCTGAGAATTTAGTCCTACAACCATGAAGAACTAAATTCTGCCAACAACCAATGAGGTTGGAAATGGATGCTGAGATCCAGATGAGAACACAGCTAGAGTGACACTTTGGTTTCAGCCTTGTGAGACCCTAAAAAGAGAACCCAGTTACACCATTCCCAGGTTTGTGACCTATAGAAAATATGGGATAATGTGTCTTTTGAAGTCACTATGTTTGTGATAACTTGTGGTCAGAAAGCTCCCACTATGTGGTATATAGAGACAAGTCCACAAGCCACTATGTTTGCAGTATCTTGTTACACAGTAATAGAAAACTAGTGTAGTGTCTTCTCTGGTAATGTCCATTTCTAAAGTAAAAAACCTGATGCAATTTGACTTTTCAGGCAGTCATTATCTCTGCTAAATACTAGTTTTATATTTACTCAAACATATATTTATATATAGTGAAGAAGAAAATACAAGTTCTGGGTCTGCTTAGAAGTATGTAACATCCTAGAAGTTTTAAAAAGTCTCATAAATTAGATTGGGTTAAATACACACTTTACAAAGGAAAAACTGAAGGGCTAAGTTTTAAATCAACACTTCAAAAACTGGTTGCAATAATTTTGCAAACACATTTTAATTCTATTAGAGCTTACCTATAAGTAGATTATACAGATTCATTTGCATTATAATCTTGCACTATTCCTTTCTCCTTTTCTCATGAATTTTCTCCTGAATTTTGATTATTTTACTGTTTTTGAGCAGAGCATGAACAATGCCAGGGAATATTCTCAAAAATATATTTTAAATTTTATCAACATAGATAATCAATAATTTAGTGAAGGACAAGGATGAAGTTTATGTTTAAAAATTAGTTGCATCATAGTACTTGTGGTAACATGACAAGTTAAAACAAATTATAAAAACCTTAATTTTGAAATATGGTCCTGTTAAGCCAAAGTCCTTTTTATAAAAGCTGCAAAATGAGAATTTTTAGCTAATCAGTGAGACTTGGCAGGACATAAATGGAAATGTTTTATTGGCCAACATGTTCTGGAGGCATATGAGTGTCTAAATAGATGATGCTCGAAAGAGTATTTTTGTCATGAAAGTGCCTGAAAACATTTTGATCAGAAATTTGATTGCCATATGTCCATATCCTCCAACTTAAACGATGAGCATACTTCAGGTCTCTTGAGATTTCTTATTCCCTTGCAATACTGACTCTTATCATTAAGCACCAGGGCTTGCAAAATGAGTTGTTTTCCTTACTTTCATAATTATCCTAGTATATTGACTATTTCAATATAAACTGTCTGGAATTTGAGCTAAAGTAATGATTTATTGAATCTCTGTATTGAGAAAATCAGCCATGTTTAGTGCTTGGTCTTGAACAGTGCTTTTGAATACCACTGTCGTGACACAGAGTCATTAAACTTGTCATATACAGATCCATTTTTAGTATAGATGTTCATTTTTCATCTAAACTTTCAGGTTATAAACATTTAAAGTTCATTATATGTCATTTTCATTTTTGTTTTTCTGAACCTTTAAAATGGAATGTATCAGAAAATATTTGTGAATACATTACTGAATAACATGTTAGGTATTTTATTTAATACAAATTTATATATTTTAATACAATATGCAGATATCACCAAAGATAGAAATATGAGTTTTGGGAGAAGACATTTGGGCCTGGGACTTTTCTAATGCATTAGAAACCCTCAAATCACTTAAAATATATAGTGAGGTAGGGAACATTTTGTTAGTATTTTTCCAGTTCATCTCCCCATATGCTTCAATTTTTTTTTCAGATGTCATGAACACATTTAACATTTATAAGTGTGTGTGCTCAAGTAATCTGCAATACGGAAGTCTTAAGAGCAGCAACTTTTTCATTTGCATTCACTTTTTAGATATGACACTCTTAAATACTCATTATAGGCAATTGATGGTTACATTTTTTAAAAAATTGGCTTTGTTTTTATAGAGAAATTTTAGGTTTATAGAAAAAGTAAGTGAAAAGTGCAGAGACAAAGTTTGCATTTTTGTTATGTTTTTATTTTTCAGTTTTTAGATCTTGTGGACCTCATTTTTGCAATTTCTATCCTCCATTTTATCTTTTAAATCAAAGTTTGTACACTCTTTGAGTATTTAAGCTCCTAACATGGATGTCTTATTATGGGACCCTGAGAATCATGTAATAAAAGGCTTCATCAAAATGGAATATAATTGATTGATTTATACCACAAGCAAGGTTGGCATTTCTCCTAGGCAGCAATAGAAAGGGTTCAATCAGGAGCTCAAGTGCCATAATTGAAAATAAAGGGTTTTATATTTAATACTTTACCTACTGAAAAGAGGAAATTTCTCTTGCATTAGATAGCTCGAGGCCTCAATCTCCTATCTGATAGTGTCTGGGCCCATTTAAATTATATATCAAGTTAAATAACTCCCTGGCTGGTAGGCATTTATGAGTAGAATTTTGAATGATTTCAATCTTTCAGTCTAATAAAGGAGATATTATATCTTAATGGTTTTTGTGTTTTCAAATGACTTTATAGAGCTCAGCAATGACTGAATACAAAGCATTTGGAAGACAAGAAGAGTGAGTGGTTGAATCAGAGATGCATTAAGTAGTCTGCTCACAATCTGTGCACCACAATCCTGATAATGGTGCATGGAATGACCTTGTGTCTCCCTGTAGCAAATTGCCATGTCTGACATCTGTGGAAAGTGTTGCATCCCTGAATACCTGAGACACTCTTCTGCAACGTTCATCTCTTCACAGTACTTCTGTCCCCAGTGCCAGGTGCTGTGGGTAAAGTAAAAATGAACAGTAGCTTGGGAACAAGGTCTGACTGCACAAAACGCCACTTAACATGCAAACTGAATTTAGAAAACAGGTTTAGTTTCTTAAAGTGGATAAAATGTACTGTAATAGCTATCTACTTACACTGAAGCAAAGATACATAAAGAAATATGTCTTTACTGCTTCTGTGAGCCAGTCTTGCATCAGATTTGGACAAAGTTGTGAGTGTCATCTTTTCTTTGACATGCTTATAATTAGGCAAAATAGACTCTCAAATAAGAGGTTCAGCAGGCTATGCCCTTCATCTATTTATTAATTGGTTGATTGATCTGTCTCCCTACCTCCTATGGTACATACTATAAAGCCTATCAACTATTTTTCCACTTGTTTGTATTAGCAAAATATTTCTTTTAAAAGTATGTTTTTAACATTTTTTCATGCATAGCACTAAGTCAAATGCTAGCTTCTCTGCAAGAGTAAAAGAACCTTACAATTTCCTCAGGTCTGATTTTATCTCCATCATAGCTCTCCATAGCTCCTCTATTATATCATATACTAGACTATCTAGTGTTTATTGCCTAATTGCCTGACTCTCCAAATAGGTGGCAAGATTCTTCATAACAGTGACTATCTTTCATTCATTTCTGTGTCCTTCACTCTTTCTCACCTAGTTCACTGTAAATAGAGCTAAATATATATTGAATTAGTTATAAAGAATGTCCCTTATGTTTTTACATTAACTTGTTTTAGAATATGAATATTTTGGTGCATCAATTATAACTCAGTTATGAATAATACTAGTAATCATGAATTCATACTCTTATGCCAGACACTGTAACATACTTTACACATATTCTTCCATTGATTTCTGACAATAGACCTGGGAGTTACAATAGGATAAGGAATCTGGAGGTTATTGAAGTTTAGTGACGTGTTCAAATTCAGAGATCTCGTAAATGGTAAAGTTAGAATTTAACTCCTGACCTTTCAGACTCCTCATCTACACTATGTTGCAACTGCCTAAGTTTCGCATGTGACGTAGTCATTAAAGTGGTTAACATTCTGGATATTTTATTTATGCGCACAGGGTCTGACTGAGTTTTCCCACCCTATTTGATTTCAGCATGGCCGTGTGACTTTTGATATATATGTAGAAGTGATGGTTTCTTCCCTAGCAGGAGCTTTGTCAATGTATAATCTCCCAAGTTCTATTCCCACTGCTGAGATGACTCTAGAAACTTCTGTCAGCCAGAGTCTGACTGCAACTAGCACAGTGCTAAAGCTGGCCTATGTTGTGCCTGTACAATCAATGAGAAGAACAATTATTGCTTTAAGCCATGACATACTGGAGTTATTACTAAAACTCAACTAAATCCATCCTAATTGAAATAGCAATATCTGCCCTATGTTTCAATGTCTTTTTCCTCAGTTACCTGTGTTTCTTGTTGAACAACAATCTCTTTATGCCCAGATAACATGATTTCAACATTATATTTATTTAGATGCCATAATACTTGGAGGGTCAATTCTTACGGGACAAAATTTCATTGAGAGACCTGAAGACCCTTTAACCAGAATCACTTGGGGAGCTAAATGCAGTCTGGAATCCACCCTAAATCTACAAGATTAAAACCTTAGAGTAGATTGGGAAATCTAGATTTTAACAAATAGCTTACAGGAAACTTATGGAAAGTTTGGGAATTAATGCCACAGGTATTAGAAGGCAAAGGTTATTTTCATAACTAAGTTCCGGTCTTAGTTTACTTCTTGCAACATGGCAGGCTCTATCTCTAGGCATCAGCTTAATATCATTGTAGTAAGTGATGACCACAGAAGAAAAAAAATCCAATTCCAATACAAATTATTTAAGAACATTGCAGTTTTCAAAATTAAATGAGCAGGTTATAATTTTTAAAAAGCTTGTTTAGAAAAATTGAGACTCAGAATGTAGTTACTGTAGATCATATTCCTTGAGTAAAAATCCAAGTAATATGTCATTATGAAAAATAAATGGATACAAAATACAGCCAAAAAATAAAAATAGGTCAACTAAAGTTTGGTATGTTTTTCCAAACTCCTTTTCTTTTCTTGCTATGATAACACACGTACAGCATGAGTGATAACATGCATTAAATATGTTAGTTGAGTACTCTGGGGGATATTGGTTCCTTTTATTAGGAATATTATCATGCTATGGTAATGAATAATATCTAGCCTGTTGGTAATGTATTCAAGTTTTATAATATATATTAAACATGATAGATATTTCAGTAGCCTCGTGGTTTCTCAGTAAGAAGGCATCTGGAATATATGGATTCGAAGGTGGCTCTTCTACTCCCTTAGGTAATCTTCATTGAGTTCCTTAAATTCTTCAAACTTTATGTTCCTGGTACCATGAAACTCTTGATCATCCTCTTAAGTCCTCTCCACACCCTAAGATAAGTATCATCCTCCCTTCACAGATAAGAAAGTAGCATTCTAGTGAAATCACTTAACTAGTAATTAAAACCAGTGCTGGTTAGCCCTGAAGCCTTCAGACTTTCTCCCATATCTTCACCATGGGGCTTGTTGTCTTGATTGTACATTAAAAGAAGTACTCTCTTCCTTCAAATATGAAAAATTTGTCATTCCAAAACATAACATACCTTGTATTTTCTCTTTGGATGATATAATTAAAATAAAACCCTGGCCTTGGAACAAAAACTTACAGGATTTAAATACCACCTCTAGCACCCATTAAGCTCTGTGGCCATGGTCGAGTTTTTTCTGTACAAAGAAGATAATGAATGTAGGTGAATTTTTCTTTTGAAGTTTATAGAAAATGAATACAAAATACCTAGAACTGTGCTTGATAGGTAACAAATGTGCAATGAATATTACATTCTATTGAATTTTACCAGAAGCTATAAGAGACATTTGACTAATCTATACATTTTAAAAGCATGTCCTTTAAGTAGAATAGATACTTTTATAAGTAGGAATATTACTTTGCTTTTATTGGATGATATTATTTTCTGCTCCTCTTATCATTTTTAGAGAGTATTTCAGTCATACTGAACAAGGACCTAATGTCTTTTCCCAGCAGTTATGAGCAGTTGTCATTGTGTGTATGCTTACTATAGTCACCATAGTTCAAATTACATCCAGAGACTCCAAAATAATCAGGTTTATTATAAGTCACTAAAAGTAACTGTGCATGTGCAAAAATTGCAGATAAATGATCCTTAATTGGGATAGTTTGATAGAGGATACTGATATCTATAAAATAAAGTAAAATTTTCTTCTGTGAATGATATAGATGATGCAGATTTCTTGTTACAATACAGCTAGGTTAAAATATGGGAACTTAGCTTGATGATTTAAAAAAAAAAAAAAAAACATGCTCTTTGCATTAAATGGTTTATGGCCAAGCAAACTCCATTCATTTGACTTCCCAGACAGCCAGAGCCGAATTCAGAAGCAACTAATTGATCTGGGGACCTTCCTTTGGCATCTTGCCCAATGGTTCTCTTTGTGGGAGGAACAGCTTCACAC
Organism: Rhinopithecus roxellana; assembly: GCF_007565055.1. Lineage (NCBI taxonomy): Eukaryota > Metazoa > Chordata > Mammalia > Primates > Cercopithecidae > Rhinopithecus > Rhinopithecus roxellana. Next base: position 33,164,353 of record NC_044558.1, read on the forward strand.
ACAGAGCTTAAAAGCATTTGGGTTGCTGTTCTGAATGCTACTGTTGACAGATTTACCATCTGCCTTAAAGAAAGACAACAGTCTCGGGACCTTCGATACTAAGCATTCACATGATAGCCTTTGACAGTAAAAATCCTTCATTAAACAAGAAAATAATTTCTATCTAACATAAAAAAGAACCAGTGTTATTTTAATTTTAATTATCTACAAATATAATGTGGAAATTCATTGATGGTAGAGCATTTGTTGAGCACTATGTGTCATCCCCGAGTACTTTATACTTACACATGTAATTCGGACAACCACTCGCTTAGGTAGGCACAATTTTAACTTTATTCAGAAAATAATACAGCTTATACATGGAGAATAAAAGATTTGCTTAAGCTTACTTTAAGTTATAGTAAGCGTGAGAGCAGAAACTTGAATCTAGGTAGTCAGAATCAGTTTGTCACCTCTGTGTATACTGCATTTTTGTCCATTTTCTCTAGGAATTTGATTTTCTAGAATGCCTTAGTATAGTTTATTAATAAATGATAGATTATTTTTCTATTACAATAGATTACTTAGATAAGATAGATTATTCATAACGTGGTTATATTGATATCAAGGTTACAAGTATTCCTTTTTGCCTTCCAGAAGAAAATGTTATTCAAAGACAGATTATATCCTGAATTCTTACAATTGTGTGCCATAGATAAGACCAGAACATAATTATGGATGACAAAAATGTACTCTACCCATTAAATAACCAGAGTACTTGTCATAGTAATGTGAAAGTACTTAGAAAAATTAAAAGCTCTATGCAAATTTAAGGTATATCATAACAAAGGACAGTATGTTTGTTTAAGCACATTGTTTATTAACACTTATAATTTATAGAGTATGTTTTTTCATCATGATTATGTCTTGCTTTCATAGCGGATTGACAAAATACTCAGCAAGTGAGATGAGATAGACTTGTTTAATCATATTTGCACACACTTGCAATGATATACACTGCTCCTTTGCTGTAACATTCTTGGCATGATCTTTAAACACTCAACTGCTGATGATCTCAATGCCATTAATAGGATATGTATGTGAACTTTAAATGATAATTTAATTTAAAGCCTTTAAACATAAATTCATGGCTACATTTAAAATTGCATTGCATCTTTTAAAAATCACTCCCTGTGGACATTTCCTTCTGTTCAGTAAAATTCAGGCACATTCCAGCTATAAGCACTTGTAGTTGGAATGCATATTGTTCCCCTTAATTGCCCTGCTTTCCTTTCCCTTGGGGAAAATCTACGAACCTGGTTGCAGACTGTCAATTGGAAGATAGGTAGAATGATTTATAACCAGCTTTTGGCTGTTTACACTAAAGTACATGTAGCCAAAACACACTGGAAAGGAAAATGGAATAGAAGATACTGACTCATTTTTTAGTACTGGCCCTAAAGCCCACAAGCACAATCAATAATGAGAATATTGAGTCTATTAATCAAAATATGTAGTACACTAATGAGCATGTTTTATACTAATAGTAGAAACATTGAAAGCAACAAAATAACTTTATACAGAAAATGCAATATGCACAGGTGAGTTAAATTCATTAAAGACTACTTGGTATAAATGAAATACACTTCCTAGTTTTATTTGTAGATCTCAGATCCCTTACTGATATCAGGCAAATAAACAAGTTAATTTATTGGGTGGATATAAAAGGTTATAATAAACCAAGTAAAAGTTAAAGAAGGAGGAAGAATATAGTTCAGTTAAATCCATGGTAATGCAGATGCATAAGTACTAATCCACAAGAGTAGTGGTTTAATGGTAAGAAGTGAGTATATCTCTGTAGACTCTCCCTCTGGGGGCAGGGCATAGCTGAACAAAAGGCAGCAGACAACTTCTGCAGACTTAAACATCACTGTCTGACAGCTCTGAAGAGAGTACTGGTTCTCCCAGCATGGAGTTTGAGATCTAAGAATGGAGAGACCACCTCCTCAGGTGGGTCCCTGACCCCTGAGTAACCTAGCTGGGAGGGGCCAACAGACACCTCATACGGCCAGGTGCCCCTCTGAGACAAAGCTTCCAGTGGAACAATCAGACAGCAACATTTGCTGTTCTGCAATATTTGCTGTTCTGCAGCCTCCGCTGGTGATACCCAGGCAAACAGGGTTTGGAGTGGACCTCCAGCAAACTCCAACAGACCTGCAACTGAAGGTCCTGACTGTTAGAAGGAAAACTAATGAACAGAAAGGACATCCACACCAAAACCCCATCTGTACATCACCATCATCAAAGACCAAAGGTAGATGAAACCACAAAGATGGGGAGAAAACAGAGCAGAAAAGCTGAAAATTCTAAAAATCAGAGTGCCTCTTCTCCAAAGGAATGCAGCTCCTCACCAGCAATGGAAGAAAGCTGGATGGAGAATGATTGGATGAGTTGAGAGAAGTAGGCTTCAGAAGATCAGTAATAACAAACTTCTCTGAGCTAAAGGAGGATGTTCAAACCCATTGCAAAGAAGCTAAAAACCTTGAAAAAAGATTAGATGAATGGCTAACTAGGATTAACAGCATAGAGAAGACCTAAAATGGCCTGATAGAGCTGAAAACCATGGCACAAGAACTATATGACGCATGCATAAGCTTTAGTAGCATATTTGATCAACTGGAAGAAAGGGTATCAGTGATTGAAAATCAAATGAATGAAATGAAGCAAGGAGAGAACTTCAGAGAAAAAAGGGTAAAAAGAAACAAACAAAGCCTCCAAGAAATAAGGGATTGTGTGAAAAGACCAAATCTATGTTTGATTTGTGTACCTGAAAGTGGATGGGGAGAATGGAATCAAGTTAGAAAACACTCTTCAGGATATTATCCAGGAGAACTTCCTCAACCTAGCAAGGCAGGCCAACATTCAAATTCAGGAAATACAGAGAACACCACAAAGATACTCCTCGAGAAGAGCAACTCCAAGACACATAATTGTCAGATTCATCAAAGTTGAAATGAAGGAAAAAATGTTAGGGCAGTCAGAGAGAAAGGTTAGTTTACTCACAAAGGGAAGCTCATCAGACTAACAGCAGCTATCGGCAGAAACTCTACAAGACAGAAGAGAGTGGGGGCCAATATTCAACATCCTTAAATAAAAGAATTTTCAACCCAGAATTTTGTATCCAGCCAAACTAAACTTCATAAGTGAAGGAGAAATAAAATCCTATATAGACAAGGAAATGTTTAGAGATTTTGTCACCAGTAGGCCTGCCCTACAAGAGCTACTGAAGGAAGCACTAAACATGGAAAGGAACAACCCGTACCAGCCACTGCAAAAACATGCCAAATTGTAAAGACCATCAATCCTAGGAAGAAAATGTATCAACTAACGAGCAAAATAACCAACTAACCTCATAATGACAGGATCAAATTCACACATAACAGTATTAACCTTAAATGTAAATGGGCTAAATGCTCCAATTAAGACGCAGACTGGCAAATTGGATAGAGTCAAGACCCATCAGTGTGCTGTATTCAGGAGACTCATCTCACGTGCAGACACACACATAGCTCAAAATAAAAGGATGGAGGAAGATCTACCAAGCAAATGGAAAACAAAAACAAAATAGCAGGGATTGCAATCCTAGTCTCTGATAAAAGAGACTTTAAACCAACAAAGATGAGAAGAGACAAAGAAGGTCATTACATAATGGTAAATGAATCAATTCAACAAGAGCAGCTAACTATCCTAATATATATGCACTCAATGCAGGAGCACCCAGACTCATAAAGTAAGTCCTTAGAGACCTACAAAGAGACTTAGACTCCCACACAATAATAATAGGAGACTTTAACACCCCACTGTCAACATTAGACAGATCAACAAGACAGAAAGTTAACAAGGATATCCAGGAATTGAACTCAGCTCTGCACCAAGTGGACCTAATAGATATCTACAGAACTGTCCACCCAATCAACAGAATATACATTCCTCACAGCACCACATTGCACTTATTCCAAAGTTGACCATATAGTTGGCAGTAAAGTACTCCTCAGCAAGTGTAAAGGAACAGAAATTATAACAAACTGTCTCTCAGACCATAGTGTAATCAAATTAGAACTCAGGATTAAGAAACTCATTCAAAAAAACACAACTACATGGAAACTGAACAACCTGCTCCTGAGTGACTACTGGGTACATAATGAAATGAAGGCAGAAATAAAGATGTTCTTTGAAACCAGTGAGAACAAAGACACAACATACCAGAATCTCTGGAACACATTTAAAACAGTGTGTAGAGGGAAATTTATGGCACTAAATGCCCATAAGAGAAAGCAGGAAAGATCTAAAATTGACACCCTCACATCACAATTAAAAGAACTAGAGAAGCAAGAGCAAACACATTCAAAAGCTAGCAGAAGGCAAGAAATAACTAAGATCAGAGCAGAACTGAAGGGGATAGAGACACAAAAAAACCCTTCAAAAAATCAATGAATCCAGGAGCTGGTTTTTTGAAAAGATCAACAAAATTGATAGACCACTAGCAAGATCAGTAAAGAAGAAAAGAACGAAGAATCAAATAGACACAATAAAAAATGATAAAGGGGATATCACCATCAATGCCACAGAAATACAGACTACAGTCAATTAATACTATAAACACCTTTACACAAATAAAGTAGAAAATCTAAAAGAAATGGATAAATTCCTGGACACATACACCCTCCCAAGACTAAATGAGGAAGAAGTTGAATCCCTGAATAGACCAATAACTGGCTCTGAAATTGAGGCAATAATTAATAGCCTACCAACCAAAAAAAGTCCAGGACCAGACGGATTCACAGATGAATTCTCCCAGAGGTACAAAGAGGAGCTGGTACCATTCCTTCTGAAACTATTCCAATCAATAGAAAAACAAGGAATCCTCCTTAACTCATTATATTAAGCTAGCATCATCCTGATACCAAAGCCTGGCAGAGACACAACAAAAAGAGAATTTTAGACCAATATCCCTAATGAACATCGATGCAAAAATTCTCAATAAAATACTGGCAAACTGAATCCAGCAGCCCACTTATCCACCATGATCAAATGGGCTTCATCCCTGGGATGCAAGGCTGCTTCAACATATGCAAATCAATAAATGTAATCCAGTATATAAACAGAACCAAAGACAAAAACCACATGATTATCTCAATAGATGCAGAAAAGGCCTTTGACAAAATTCAACAGCCCTTCATGCTAAAAACTCTCAATAAATTCGGTACTGGTGGAACGTATCTCAAAATAATAAGAACTATTTATGACAAACCCACAGCCAATATCATACTGAATGGGCAAAAAACTGGAAGCATTCCCTTTGAAAACTGGCACAAGACAGAGATGCACACTCTCACCACTCCTATTCAACATAGTGTTGGAAGTTCTGGCCAGGGCAATCAGGCAGGAGAAAGAAATAAAGGGTATTCAGTTAAGTAAAGAGGAAGTCAAATTATCTCTGTTTGCAGATGAGATGAATGTATATTTAGAAAACCCCATCATCTCAGCCCAAGATCTTCTTAAGTTGATAAGCAACTTAAGCAAATCTCAGGATACAAAATCAATGTGCAAAAATCACAATCATTCCTATACCCAAACAACAGACAAACAGAGAGCCAAATCATGAGTGAATTTCCCATTCACAATTGCTTCAAAGAGAAAAAAAATACCTAGGAATCCAACTTACAAGGAATGCAAAGGACCTCTTCAAGGAGAACTACAAACCACTGCTCAGTGAAATAAAAGATGACACAAACAGATAGAAGAACATTCCATATTCATGGATAGGAAGAAACAATATCATGAAAATAGCCATACTGGGGGCGGAGCAAGATGGCCGAATAGGAACAGCTCCAGTCTCCAACTCCCAGCGCGAGCGACACAGAAGACCGGTGATTTCTGCATTTTCAACTGAGGTACTGGGGTCATCTCACTAGGGAGTGCCGGACAATCGGTGCTGGTCAGCTGCTGCAGCCTGACCAGCGAGAGCTGAAGCAGGGCGAGGCATCGCCTCACGTGGAAGCACAAGGGGGAAGGGGATCCGTTTTCCTAGCCAGGGGAACTGAGACACACAACACCTGGAAAATCGGGTAACTCCCACCCCAATACTGCGCTGTAAGCATACAGGCATTCCAGGAGAATATATCCCACACCTGGCCGGGAGGGTCCCACGCCCACGAAGCCTCCCTCACTGCTAACACAGCAGTCTGCCGCGATCTATCGGCAAGGCAGCAGCGAGGCTGGGGGAGGGGCGTCCGCCATTGCTGAGGCTTAAGTAGGTAAACAAAGCCGCTGGGAAGCTCGAACTGGGTGGAGCTCACAGCAGCTCAAGGAAGCCTGCCTGTCTCTGTAGTCTCCACCTCTGGGGACAGCGCACAGCTGAAGACCAACAGGGGAAGTAGCGGGAGCCGGTGCAGACGCGAACGACTCTGTCTGACAGCTTTGGGGAGAGCCGCGGATCTCCCAACGCGGAGGTTGAGATCTGAGAACGGACAGACTGCCTGCTCAGGTGTGTCCCTGACCCCTGAGTAGCCTAGCTGGGAGAAATCCCCCACTAGGGGCAGTCTGACACCCCACACCTCACAGGGTGGAGTACACCCCTGAGAGGACACTTCCAAAGGAAGAATCAGACAGGTACACTCGCTGTTCAGCAATATTCTATCTTCGGCAACCTCTGCTGCTGATACCCAGGCAAACAGGGTCTGGAGTGGACCTCAAGCAATCTCCAACAGACCAACAGAGAGTCCTTCTGACTGTCAGAAGGAAAACTATCAAACAGGAAGGACACCTATACCAAAACCCCATCAGTTCGTCACCACCATCAAAGACCAGAGACAGATAAAACCACAAAGATGGGGAAGAAGCAGGGCAGAAAAGCTGGAAATTCAAAAAATAAGAGCGCATCTCCCCCTGCAAAGGAGCACAGCCCATCACCAGCAACGGATCAAAGCTGGTCAGAGAATGACTTGGACGAGATGAGAGAAGAAGGCTTCAGTCCATCAAACTTATCAGAGCTAAAGGAGGAATTACGTACCCAGCGCAAAGAAACTAAAAATCTTGAAAAAAGAGTGGAAGAATTGACAGCTAGACTCATTAATGCAGAGAAGATCATAAACGAAATGACAGAGATGAAAACCATGACACGAGAAATACGTGACAAATGCACAAGCTTCAGTAACCGACTCGATCAACTGGAAGAAAGAGTATCAGCGATTGAAGATCAAATGAATGAAATGAAGCGAGAAGAGAAACCAAAAGAAAAAAGAAGAAAAAGAAATGAGCAAAGCCTGCAAGAAGTATGGGATTACGTAAAAAGACCAAATCTACGTCTGATTGGGGTGCCTGAAAGTGAGGGGGAAAATGGAACCAAGTTGGAAAACACTCTTCAGGATATCATCCAGGAGAACTTCCCCAACCTAGTAGGGCAGGCCAACATTCAAATTCAGGAAATACAGAGAACGCCACAAAGATACTCCTCCAGAAGAGCAACTCCAAGACACATCATTGCCAGATTCACCAAAGTTGAAATGAAGGAAAAAATCTTAAGGGCAGCCAGAGAGAAAGGTCGGGTCACCCACAAAGGGAAGCCCATCAGACTAACAGCAGATCTCTCGGCAGAAACTCTACAAGCCAGAAGAGAGTGGGGGCCAATATTCAACGTTCTTCAAGAAAAGAATTTTCAACCCAGAATTTCATATCCAGCCAAACTAAGTTTCATAAGTGAAGGAGAAATAAAATCCTTTACAGATAAGCAAATGCTTAGAGATTTTGTCACCACCAGGCCTGCCTTACAAGAGACCCTGAAGGAAGCCCTAAACATGGAAAGGAACAACCGGTACCAGCCATCGCAAAAACATGGCAAAATGTAAAGACCATCGAGGCTAGGAAGAAACTGCATCAACTAACGAGCAAAATAACCAGTTAATATCATAATGGCAGGATCAAGTTCACACATAACAATATTAACCTTAAATGTTAATGGACTAAATGCTCCAATTAAAAGACACAGACTGGCAAACTGGATAAAGAGTCAAGACCCATCAGTCTGCTGTATTCAGGAGACCCATCTCACATGCAGAGACATACATAGGCTCAAAATAAAGGGATGGAGGAAGATCTACCAAGCAAATGGAGAACAAAAAAAAGCAGGGGTTGCAATCCTAGTCTCTGATAAAACAGACTTTAAACCATCAAAGATCAAAAGAGACAAAGAAGGCCATTACATAATGGTAAAGGGATCAATTCAACAGGAAGAGCTAACTCTCCTAAATATATATGCACCCAATAAAGGAGCACCCAGATTCATAAAGCAAGTCCTTAGAGACTTACAAAGAGACTTAGACTCCCATACAATAATAATGGGAGACTTCAACACTCCGCTGTCAACATTAGACAGATCAACGAGACAGAAAGTTAACAAGGATATCCAGGAATTGAACTCATCTCTGCACCAAGCGGACCTAATAGACATCTATAGAACTCTCCACCCCAAATCAACAGAATATACATTCTTCTCAGCACCACATCGCACTTATTCCAAAATTGACCACATAATTGGAAGTAAAGCACTCCTCAGCAAATGTAAAAGAACAGAAATTATAACAAACTGTCTCTCAGACCACAGTGCAATCAAACTAGAACTCAGGACTAAGAAACTCAATCAACACCGCTCAACTACATGGAAACTGAACAACCTACTCCTGAATGACTACTGGGTACATAACGAAATGAAAGCGGAAATAAAGATGTTCTTTGAAACCAATGAGAAGAAAGATACAACATATCAGAATCTCTGGGACACATTTAAAGCAGTGTGTAGAGGGAAATTTATAGCACTAAATGCCCACAAGAGAAAGCAGGAAAGATCTAAAATTGACACTCTAACATCACAATTAAAAGAACTAGAGAGGCAAGAGCAAACACATTCAAAAGCTAGCAGAAGACAGGAAATAACTAAGATCAGAGCAGAACTGAAGGAGATAGAGACACAAAAAACCCTCCAAAAAATCAATGAATCCAAGAGTTGGTTTTTTGAAAAGATCAACAAAATTGACAGACCGCTAGCAAGGCTAATAAAGAAAAAAAGAGAGAGGAATCAAATCGATGCAATAAAAAATGATAAAGGGGATATCACCACTGACCCCACAGAAATACAAACTACCATCAGAGAATACTATAAACGCCTCTACGCAAATCAACTAGAAAATCTAGAAGAAATGGATAATTTCCTGGACACTTACACTCTCCCAAGGCTAAACCAGGAAGAAGTTGAATCCCTGAATAGACCAATAGCAGGCTCTGAAATTGAGGCAACAATTAATAGCCTACCCACCAAAAAAAGTCCAGGACCAGATGGATTCACAGCTGAATTCTACCAGAGGTTACAAGGAGGAGCTGGTACCATTCCTTCTGAAACTATTCCAATCAATAGAAAAAGAGGGAATCCTCCCTAACTCATTTTATGAGGCCAACATCATCCTGATACCAAAGCCTGGCAGAGACACAACAAAAAAAGAGAATTTTAGACCAATATCCCTGATGAACATTGATGCAAAAATCCTCAATAAAATACTGGCAAACCGGATTCAGCAGCACATCCAAAAGCTTATCCACCATGATCAAGTGGGCTTCATCCCTGGGATGCAAGGCTGGTTCAACATTCGCAAATCAATAAACGTAATCCAGCATATAAACAGAACCAAAGACAAGAACCACATGATTGTCTCAATAGATGCAGAAAAGGCTTTTGACAAAATTCAACAGCCCTTCATGCTAAAAACGCTCAATAAATTCGGTATTGATGGAACGTACCTCAAAATAATAAGAGCTATTTATGACAAACCCACAGCTAATATCATACTGAATGGGCAAAAACTGGAAAAATTCCCTTTGAAAACTGGCACAAGACAGGGATGCCCTCTCTCACCACTCCTATTCAACATAGTGTTGGAAGTTCTGGCTAGGGCAATCAGGCAAGAGAAAGAAATCAAGGGTATCCAGTTAGGAAAAGAAGAAGTCAAATTGTCCCTGTTTGCAGATGACATGATTGTATATTTAGAAAACCCCATCGTCTCAGTCCAAAATCTCCTTAAGCTGATAAGCAACTTCAGCAAAGTCTCAGGATACAAAATTAATGTGCAAAAATCACAAGCATTCTTATACACCAGCAACAGACAAGCAGAGAGCCAAATCAGGAATGAACTTCCATTCACAATTGCTTCAAAGAGAATAAAATACCTAGGAATCCAGCTTACAAGGGATGTAAAGGACCTCTTCAAGGAGAACTACAAACCACTGCTCAGTGAAATCAAAGAGGACACAAACAAATGGAAGAACATACCATGCTCATGGATAGGAAGAATCAATATCGTGAAAATGGCCATACTCCCCAAGGTTATTTATAGATTCAATGCCATCCCCATCAAGCTACCAATGAGTTTCTTCACAGAATTGGAAAAAACTGCTTTAAAGTTCATATGAAACCAAAAAAGAGCCCGCATTGCCAAGACAATCCTAAGTCAAAAGGACAAAGCTGGAGGCGTCACGCTACCTGACTTCAAACTATACTACAAGGCTACAGTAACCAAAACAGCATGGTACTGGTACCAAAACAGAGATATAGACCAATGGAACAGAACAGAGTCCTCAGAAATAATACCACACATCTACAGCCATCTGATCTTTGACAAACCTGAGAGAAACAAGAAATGGGGAAAGGATTCCCTATTTAATAAATGGTGCTGGGAAAATTGGCTAGCCATAAGTAGAAAGCTGAAACTGGATCCTTTCCTTACCCCTTATACGAAGATTAATTCAAGATGGATTAGAGACTTAAATGTTAGACCTAATACCATAAAAACCCTAGAAGAAAATCTAGGTAGTACCATTCAGGACATAGGCATGGGCAAGGACTTCATGTCTAAAACACCAAAAGCAACGGCAGCAAAAGCAAAAATTGACAAATGGGATCTAATTAAACTAAAGAGCTTTTGCACAGCAAAGAAACTACCATCAGAGTGAACAGGCAACCTACAGAATGGGAGAAAATTTTTGCAACCTACTCATCTGACAAAGGGCTAATATCCAGAATCTACAAAGAACTCAAACAAATATACGAGAAAAAAACAAACAACCCCATCAAAAAGTGGGGAAAGGATATGAACAGACATTTCTCAAAAGAAGATATTCATACAGCCAACAGACACATGAAAAAATGCTCATCATCACTGGCCATCAGAGAAATGCAAATCAAAACCACAATGAGATACCATCTCACACCAGTTAGAATGGCAATCATTAAGAAGTCAGGAAACAACAGGTGTTGGAGAGGATGTGGAGAAATAGGAACACTTTTACACTGTTGGTGGGATTGTAAACTAGTTCAACCATTATGGAAAACAGTATGGCAATTCCTCAAGGATCTAGAACTAGATGTACCATATGACCCAGCCATCCCACTACTGGGTATATACCCAAAGGATTATAAATTAGTCTACTACAAAGACACATGTACACGTATGTTTATTGCGGCACTATTCACAATAGCAAAGACTTGGAATCAACCCAAATGTCCATCTGTGACAGACTGGATTAAGAAAATGTGGCACATATACACCATGGAATACTATGCAGCCATAAAAAAGGATGAGTTTGCGTCCTTTGTAGGGACATGGATGCAGCTGGAAACCATCATTCTTAGCAAACTATCACAAGAAGAGAAAACCAAACACCGCATGTTCTCACTCATAGGTGGGAACTGAACAATGAGATCACTTGGACTCGGGAAGGGGAACATCACACACTGGGGTCTATCATGGGGAGGGGGGAGGGGGGAGGAGGGAGGGATTGCATTGGGGAGTTATACATGATATAAATGATGAATTGATGGGTGCTGACGAGTTGATGGGTGCAGCACACCAACATGGCATAAGTATACATATGTAACAAACCTGCACGTTATGCACATGTACCCTAGAACTTAAAGTATAATAAAAAAAAAAAAAAATAGCCATACTGCTCAAGATAATTTATGGATTCAATGCTATTCCCATCAAGTTACCAATGACTTTCTTCACAGAATTGGAAAAAAACTACTTTAAAGTTTATATGGAACCCAAAAAGAGCCAGCATTGCCAACTCAATCCTAAGCCAAAAGAACAAAGCTGGAGGCATCACACAACCTGACTTCAAACTATACTACAAGGCTACAGTAGCCAAAACAACCTGGTACTGGTACCAAAACAGATGTAGACCAATGGAACAGAACAGAGCCCTCAGAAATAATACCACACATCTAAAACCATCTGATCTTTGACAAGCCTGACAAAAACAAGAAATGGGGAAAGGATTCCCTATTGAATAAATGGTGCTGGGAAAACTGGCTAGCCATATGTAGAAAGCTGAAACTGGATCCCTTCCTTACACTTTATACAACAATTAATTCAAGATGGATTAAAGACTTAAATATTAGACCTAAAATCATAAAAACCCTAGAAGAAAACCTAGGCAATACCATTCAGAAAATAGGCACGGACAAGGACGTCATGTCTAAAACGCCAAAGCAATGGCAACAAAAGCCAAAATTGACAAATGGGATCTAATTAGACTAAAGAGCTTCTGCACAGCAAAAGAAACTACCATCAGAGTGAATAGGAACCCACAGAATGGGAGAGAATTTTTGCAATCTACCCATCTGATAAAGGGCTAATATCCAGAATCTACAGAGCTTAAACAAATTTGCAAGAAAAATATCAAACCCATTGTGAAGGATATGAATAGACACTTCTCAAAAGATGACATTTACATAGCCAACAGACTCATGAAAAAATGCTCATCATCATTGGCCATCAGAGAAATGCAAATCAAAGCCACAATGAGATACCATCTCACACCAGTTAGAATGGCAATCATTAAAAAGTCAGGAAACAATAGGTGCTGAGGAGGATGTGGAGAAATAGGAACACTTTTACACTTGTTGGTGGGACTCTAAACTAGTTCAACCATTGTGGAAGACAGCGTGGTGATTCCTCAAGGATCTAGATCTAGAAATACCATTTGATCCCGCCATCCCATTATTGGGTATATACCCAAGGGATTATAAAGCATGCTGCTGTAAAGACACATGCACACGTATGTGTATTGCAGCACTATTCCCAGGAGCAAAGACTTGGAACCAACCCAAATGTCCATCAATGATAGAGTGGATTAAGAAAATGTGGCACATATACACCATGGAATATTATGCAGTCATAAAAAAGGATGAGTTCATGTCCTTTGTAGGGATGTGGATGAAGCTGGAAACCGTCATTCTGAGCAAACTGTTGCAAGGACCAAAAAGCCAAACACCACATGTTCACACTCATAGGTGCGAATTGAACAATGAGAGCACTTGGACACAGGAAGGGCATCATCATACACCGGGGCCTGTTGTGGGGTGTGAGGAGCATGGAGAGATAGCATTAGGAGACATACCTAATGTAAATGATGAGTTAATGGGTGCACACATCAATATGGCACATGTATTCATATGTAACAAACCTGTATGTTGTGCACATGTACCCTAGAACTTAAAGTGAAGAAGAAGAAGAGAGAAGAAGAGTGAAGGAGAAGAAGAAGAAGAAGAAGAAGAAGAAGAAGAAGAAGAAGAAGAAGAAGAAGAAGAAGAAGAAGAAGAGAAGAAGAAGAAGAAGAAGAAGAAGAAGAAGACGACGACGACGACGACGACGACGACGACGACGACGACGACGACGAGGAGGAGGAGGAGGAGGAGGAGGAGGAGGAGGAGGAGGAGGAGGAGGAAGAAAGAGAGAGAGAGAGAGAAATAAAGAAAAGAAAAGAAAAAAGAAAAGAAAAGAACATTTTGTCTAAGTGAATTGAAGACAAATACACGTGAGGAATAATCCTGATTCAACTAGCTACTTGCTAGTTGTGCCTTTCTAGGTAAATAGTTAACTTTTCTTCTGATATTTTAGTTGCAAAATGATAACGATATCAGTTTCATATGTTTCTTGTGGTTCAGATAAGTGGAAAGGAAGTGGTTGCCACATTGAAAGCACTGAAGCGTGCTAGTTTCTGATTTTCCTCTATGTTTCATTGCTTACTGAAAATGTCTCAGTCTGATGCTCCAGGTCTCCTCCAACTTGCTCCCACACCATTCTTCCAGCTTGAGGCCCCATTCAAAAACGATACTTGAGCTAATTTGGTTGATACTCAGTTCTCAGTTTTCATGTATCGACTTTTGCACAAAGTTTACTTTTTCACAAAAAGCGAACCATTTTTAGACCTTTAAGTCAAAACCAGTCTTTCTGTAAGTTAGTTGTCAAATAATGACTTTGAGCTTTTAAAATGACACTAGTTATCTTTATTATTTGTTTGTCAGAAGGCCTATATTTCTCAGGGGTTTTTGATTATTCATTCATTTTTTAATTCTAGAGAATCTTTTAAAGTGGGTCTTCAGCATATTTTCAAGGACACATGGAGTGAATATTTTCTTCCTGCCCATACCCTACTTCAACTGTCCTTACTAGACCAAAGCAGATTTATGTAGCTTTCTGTGTGAGAAATGTTTTATTAAAGGAAATGAAAACACAAAGTAAAACAAAAAAAAAGAGAAAAATTTTTATTTGAAGGAGTTTCAGATGGTAATCCAGAAATTCAAAGAATCAAACTAGCTAGGCTCAAAAATTCAAAATTTTGGACCTAATATTAAAGTGTTAGATATGTGGTTCCAAATACACATTTTCAAGGATTAAAACAAATAATGAAGTACATACCAGTATGTTACATAGAGAGTACTGGCAATAAATGCATATTGGAGAATGCATGCTTCATTTGAATTAATATGTGTGTCTAATCCATCTTCCTATCTAATCTGACAAACTTATCTAATCTACTTAATCGATTTTATCTACCTGGGTATTTACCTAGCTACCTAATCTAACAAATCTATCCATCTATATTTTTAATTGTTCATGCCAATCCAAACTTGTCTACAACTCAGATTCTTCCAGAATCCAGCCAGATTGTGATCTCTGGGATAGTACAGATAAGAAACTATACTACCTCTCTCCACAACACACCTGTAATTATTTAATATTGAAGGCAAGAGTATTTTGCCTTGAGAATGAGAAACGTTGAATCAGAATCTGAAGTGATTTCATTCTCCATATTCTCTTCTTTCCTTCCTTCTCTTTTATAATTGTTTCACAATCAGATCTCCCATAATCTAGCAGTACCCCAACCAGACTCTGGGCTACACACAAAAATGTATGTCCCATTTCTTGGGTCAGGGAGAAGAGAGAGTAGAGGAAACCTCATTAAGAGAGAGGATGTCCATGCAATGTAGGTATCCTATCAGGGAGGTAGGGCAGATTGTCCTTCTCCTAGGGTGCTTAATAAAGGCTTCCTATGAGGTTGCTCAGTGGAGGTGCTTTCAGATCAATGTGTGCTTGCTGCTTGTTTACCCAAGCCATTTAAACATTGCTGAGATAGAATTACTTTGTTAAAATATAGTGGTAAATTGGGTGTGTGTGTCTTTATTTATATACACATGCATATATAAAGATTCTAGTAATGGTTCCTTTTAAAATATGTCTTATTTAACTTTCATACATTTGGATTTCAGGTAGATTTTCAGAAATAGGATGTGTATAAAGCAGATGATTCTCTAAACTTACTATTCTTAAGAAAAAATGCTTTGTATTTCCGTCCTTCCCGCTCCTCTCTGTCTCTGCCAATCAAATTCCTGTGTGTCTCCTCTGTCGTTTGATTTCACACATTAATTCCAGCTAATCCCAGCACATAATCACTGCTCTTCTAAACCTATAAAATGCTATGTTGATGTTTACCTTTTGTGGCACTTATGGTATATATTATAATTATTTGTGACTGTATCGCATTCATGTTTTCTACTCTAATGCTGCCTTTTAAAATATCTTTCTTCTCAATGCCCTGAGCTGAAGCAAATATGAGAATAGTAATTGACTACTATAGTCTGTTTAGAAATTTGATTGATCATATGAGATTATCTATAGATTTTTTTATAATACGAAGTTGAATAGTACCCATCAATATCAAGATTCAATTAATGTATGTGAGTCAAAAAAAGAAGTTAACACAATAAAGTCAACTAATGCTTTGTGATTCCTTTAACTTTAGACACCAATGTACCATAGCACTGGATAAATTTCCTAATATGATTGATTTTTCTTCCATGTGCCTTAGCTGTCTTTTGCTGGGACTGTCAACACTCCACTCAAATTTTCAAGCATGCTTTTTTCGAATTTTCTCTCCTTTGCACACTGACACAGAAGCATCACAGGAAAGTAGTTCCTCTATTTTTATCCCAAGTCAAAAGATAATACACATACTACATTCCCTTCTCTGCCTCCTTTTGTATATGTACAAGTGGAACACATGTGAGCTTTGCTGTCATCTTCATTGTCTTAAAATGTATTGTTCTCTTTGGCTTAACTTCTGAAGCTATTAGGTGAGATACACATGCATTTGAGTAGAAAACGTTGTTAATCTCAGAAAGAGATATTTTTCAGCCTCTATTTTAGAATTCAAAGTCTTGGCAAAGTTTAATGTTGTATCAGTTCCAGAGAAGTACGCAAAATCTTAAGGAAAGGACTATAATTATGATCTCTTAGGAAGACTTCAGTGTAAATTCAACCAAGTATTTTTCACATCTTGAGATTTGCATTAAAAATAATACTTCTGTTTAACAAAAGGTGTCAATAATAAAATAAGAAGTAAAGTGAACCGATTTAATCTGCCACATAGGAAGCAAATTAAAGCCATATCTTTTTCCTTCTCAGAAGTCTGTTAGACTTGAAAAGCAGACTTTGTGAAGAGCTTCACTTGCATTATTAAAACAAGCAACTGAAATTGAAAATAAAAATTTTTTTTAGAATATTATATCCTAATGATGTTGCAATTTGAAGCACAACTGAGAATCCCTCATAGATACTATTCAATTTTGCATTTTTGCGTCATTTAAAAAACATAGTATTTAAAAATATGCAAAACAAAATAATATTAAAAGGAAATAAGAGAAAATGAAAAGGAATATCTATGATTTGAATCTTTTATGAACATTGTTAATAATATGAAAAAAGATAGGTTGGTCTTTATTGAGTATATGGTGAATTGTACTTTTCACGTATTTTATCCAATTCTCACAATTTGCCAAATTTAGTGCCGTCTAGTTTTACAGAGGAGAAAAATAATGGTCAGGATATAGTAGGTTAATCATTCGTACAACATCACACAACTAAGTTGTAGACTGACAATCCAAACCATAGCTCTCCTTTTCTCATTTTTAAAGAATTTTTTTTTTTTCTGAATACCCAAGCACAAAGATTTTCCTAAGATTGTTAGGAGACTATCAATATCAAAGGAATTATCCAGCTCAATAATGAGAAGTCAAAAGAATAATTTTGTCAAGATATTCAAATATATATTACAGTAAGGTAAAGAAGATGACAGATAGCTATTTTTCTAGGTATGTTTGCCTATTTTCTAGTATGATTTAAATAAATATAAAATGAAGGTTAATAAGAAAAGATTTTAAAAAATATTTTTTGAAAAGTGGGGATCAACATGATGGTCAACGGGTTTCCTAAAGTTACTTAAGGTATGTTCTTAGAATGATTATTTTCATTTCTACTTATCAATAGTATTTTTATGTCTACTTGTCAATAGTATTCAAAGTATGGCTGCACCTAAATGAGAAGACTAGTGGTACTAAGATTCTTTCAGCCTCACGATTCTATGGCATATCACTACATGTCACAAAATCAAGAACCTTGTAAACATAAAATACTCTCATAATTGCTGTATAGAAAATATTTTGTCATTACTCTTGTTTTATGCCTTTACTTTATATTATCAAAATAATAATTATACCTGTAGATATGATTCCAAGCATAGGTATGGATTTGTTTAATCATCTTTTCAAGTTTTTAATTTTAAATTTTTAAATTTATTTTACAGTTATCAGACTTGCCAATAGGCAAAAGAATACTTAATTGATCATTAATGTATTTAATAAGAACCAGAAAATGCAGTATTTTAGTGCCTGGGGATATTTAAAAGTCAAAAGAACACCACTGTATGGCCACAGTATGCACATTATAATGAGAGAGACAGACAATAAAAGAAAATAAAATACTATACAAATAAATAAATGGTGCAATCCATTTAATGAATAAATGTTATAACAAATTAAATTGGGTAAAGGTATAGAGAATGATGGGAATCAGTGGTGATTACTGTTTTAGTTTAGGCAATCTATAGGACTTCAGTGAGGAGATATCAAGTTTTAGATGCCTGAAGGGTATGGATCAAGTCATATCTTTGGGGAAACACAATCTAAAGGCAGGTTACATATAAGGGTGAGAAAAATAAATTGTGAGAACTCAAAGTATACAGGTAAGAAAGAATAATCATCAAAACCTGCATAAGAAAAATAATACAACAGTGGCAGAAATGAAAATGGGATAAATTAATTGTATGTTGTGGAAGAATTGGCTGGATGCCCATGAATGCACACAGAGTAAATTTGTCCAGTGTCCCTTGCAACCAGATGTCTCCATGTGTCTGGATCATGGTTAATGAAAGAGAGTTAGAAGTGTCACTTCCAAAACCTATTCAACAAACTGTCATTTGAAGTTCTCACTACTTTCCCTTTTTGGCTCTGAAGGGTGGCAGAATATGCCACCCCACAATATGTCACTTTCATATAATGATTATTTTGAGCTAAAGGTACATGAAAAACATCAGATGCAAAGAGATCCTCAAATCACTACTTAGAAGAGTGCTTACCTATAGGGATAACCAGCACTGGACTGTTACTGGTGATAAAGGACCTTTTATTTTGTTATGACACTGAGATTTGGAGGTTTATATGTTATTGTAGTTTCATTCTATTATTAGCCAATTTGCTGTCATTAATAAAGTTAAAGAGAGTCTTCCCCCAAAGGAATCTGCCATTTTGGAAACATAAAGTAAAAGAAAGAAATTAAAAAGTTAAGTACTTTGTGTCAAGAGTAAGTTAAGTGCCAGGGATCAAAAGATGATTAAGACAGAGTACCTGCTCTTGTGATAATAGATTAGAGGTTATATTTTTTAGTTTATTATTGTCCAAATGAACTTCTGTTTAATCTCTGACACATGTATGTCTCAATATGAAGCTGTGAGCAGGGTATTTACACCTGTCCTTAATGTCATTGATTTAAATATTTTAACTATGTCCTCTTATCTGAGTCCAGTTGTCAAGTACCCTTGCCATTACAAATTCCCACAATGTATTGTTGGGAAGCCAGTTGTAAATTACATGATCACTGGAGGAAATACTCTAAGTGTAAATGACCAGGATCAGATTCTATTTTATGTTTCTTCACTTGCTTTGTTTTGGTTTGTGGCAGTTGTTCGCAGGTTTCATTTGTATCAATCTGTGTGTCGAGGCCTTGCTTGGTGAGAACAGGATTTAAATCTGATAGTTTCATTAAGTTAATGCCACCCTGTGAAAAACAACCTGGCCAGATGGTAGGCCTTTCTTAATTACACTTCCTCCCCTTTATCACGGCCTTCAAACTGTAACATTAATTATACTGCTTAACCTTTTACCACATGCTCTTGAATAATGCGGTAAGTAGTTTATTAAATGTTTATCATGTTGGATACTTCTCTAAATACAAAAAAGTATTCTATATGTAGCTATAATCATTAATTTTTTCAAATTATTATTTAGTAAAATTAAGTAATACCAATAAATAATGTTTTGTTTTAAAGTTTTGATTTCTGCCTAATTATTCTGATTGTTCAGAAAATTTTAAATGGTAAGTTTAGGGTAGTATGAAAAACTAAGGTGTACAATAGCATATTTTAGTAAATTCATCCATCTGAGTCTGAATATGTCTCAATATTGATGGTATTGTAGAATTGCTTCTTTTGGAAGATGTTTAAGGATAATCTAAATAATTCACTAATAATGTAATGAATTTCTTCTCAAAAGCCGCTATATTATGGGCTAAAGAACCCTCAATGATGGTTGTAATCTTTTAAATTTCTAAGATCAGGTCAGTGTCGGAATCTAAGTTCTTTGTTGTTCATGTCAACTGTAACACTATAAAAATTTGTAAATTACTTTCTGGAACTTTGACGTTGAATGTAAAGAAAGTAAAATTCATAGTATTACCGTTTTGAGCTTTATGTTATTTTAATGTATTAGTTGATTAAAGTGAGATACCTTACCTGTGCTAAATTATTTCATACTCTCATCCCCCTTGCAAGGTATTATTAATTCCATTTAGTTAGGATTCAGAGAGTAAAGTAGCTTGCTAATTATCAGAGAAGTAAATTAACTTGCCCCAAATTATATAGCAAATGCTGACATTGCAATTCAAACCCATGTTTGTTAGACATACCTTCTTCTTCTGCATTTGTTTCACTGTAGCTTGTTATCTTAGTTCTAATGGAAAAGGCCAGAGGTTAGACACTGAAGATCCTCTCATGCCAGTTTAAGAAATTTGACCTTTATCTGAAAGGCAATGGGAAAACGTGAAGCTGAAATCCTCCCTTATTCTGTAGCCTCATTGTCTATCACTCCCTTTTCCTGTCTGTGCTTCCGCCATACTAACCTTTCAGTTACTCAAAGTCTCTAAGTCCATTTCAGTCTCTGTGCCTTTGTTTACTCCATTCTTTGCTCATTCTGTACTTATTTCCAAATAATTCTTCAAATCTCAGTTCTCATGTTAGTTTTTACACAAAGTCTTGGCTGATCATCTACCTTCTTGTTAGCCATCAGGTTTTATTTGTTTATAGTAATCAAATATATTTATTGAATGAACTAATGAGTATGGTACAAAATATAGGCACAGACTGTTAGGAGAATGTGAGGATAGAAGATTATATTGTAAAGAGCTAAAAAGGAAAAGGAATCGTTTTCATCAAAAGAGAATGTTAAGAGTAGAAGAAATTGAATGAACTATCAACATACTCGCACACTCTCAAACATAAGGTGAAATCTATTTTCATCTGATAAAAATATTGAAACTCCACTCCTCCTACATAAAGCTTCAGAGTTTTAGGTTAATTGCCCTAAAGCTAAATAGGTCAGAAAATTGATTTTGAAACTACTGATTGAAATGCCATCGTGAACACACTCTTACCTCAGGTTGCATTGCAACAGGCAGCTATTTTTATCTATGAAACCAATATTTTCTATAAATGTTTTATTTAATGTTTCACTTTCAGTAATACACATTGAAGGTCCTACAAGATGCTCTAATAGGAAAACCTCTTAACTGCCTGAAAAATTTCTGAAATTATATTCAATTCTGTAAAAATTATAAATTTTCACATAGATTTTGTGTTAGTTTTTAAACGTGCTGATGTGAAGAGTAACGATATTACATCATATGCCCTTGACATGTCCCAGAATTATCAGTCGATGGAACAGTTTTAAACCTCTATATATCTCAAACTGTTCATCTGTAAAATGGATACAATCATGCCTACCACAAATACTAAATTATTTCATGCAGGGTGACTAGAAGATAGAGGAACAGGAGAATTACTGTCACTCTTCTATTAATTTTAAAATTGGTTTCTACTTTAAACATGTGTTACCTATAGAAGAAATTTTCTCCATTATTTTGTTTTTCTACTTTTTGTTCTTTCTTCTCTACATGTTCCTTTTATACCTATTTTTCAAAGCCCCTTTATAAGAAAGGTGAAATGAAAAATATCCAGTATTAGAGTTGGTCAAGGTTTGAAAGGGCCACAGCTTTCATTTTCTCATAAGCCCAAAATCAATAAGGACAAATGAAATGTTATATTTTCCACTATTTAAAAATTTCTTGGCTGGGCATGGTGGCTAACGCCTGTAATCCCAGAACTTTGCAAGGCCAGGGAAGGTGAATCACTTAAGTTCAGGAGTTCAAGACCAGACTGGCCAACATGGTGACACCCCGTCTCTACTAAAAATACAAAAAGTATCCCAACATGGTGGCACATGCCTGTAATCCCAGCTACTCAGGAGGCTGAGGCAGAAGAATCACATGAACCAGGAGGTGGAGGTTGCAGTGAGCCGAGATCTCGCCACGGCACTCCAGACTGGGTGACAGAGGGAGGTTCCATCTCAAAAAAGAAAATAGGTAAATAAATAAAAATTAAAAATAAACATTTCTTTAAAAAGAAAGTTACTCTTCAAAATATAAAGATCAAATTCATAATGCTTCACACTATAGTCAACCACAGATATATTAAAGCTAAAATGAAGTGTTAATGATATAAAACACAGAGTGGGCATTCTAGTTCACCAATCAAGCTTCTATGAGCTTTTCTTTTGTTGTAACAGAAACTAGATTTTACCTGGATTTGTATTTTTCTAGGACAGAACCCTTCTTGACTCAAGAAAAGTCACCAACAAGGGTGACCTCAAAATGTCCATAGCTATTTTCTCATTCTTGTGAAGATAAAGTCAATATATAGAAGAAAGCTGTTAATAGTGACATAGAAAGTAGTTTGAATATGAAATATTCTATCCTTCTGGACTTCACATTATATGAGAGAATAGAATTTTTCATCTTATAAAGTCAATATAAATTTTATCTTTAATTAGTTCCACACAAAAACATCTTCAATAGTGAAATGATAGGATTTGACATGTTTAATGTGATGAGAAATCTTAGGCTGAAATTAGGCAATGTGACATGCCAAATTCTACAGACAGATTGTTGTAAAAATAGAACATATTCTCAAATCACCTCATTTCTATTATTATCCCTTTTCTTCTGGTAAGTGCCTTGCAGTAAAACTCATAATAAAAAAAAGTGTAAACAGAGTTCCATTGTCTTATGATATTCTACAACACAGGAAACATATGAAAATCATCAGTTTGTCAAAGAAAGCAATGTCTTCAGTCCTTGTCACCATGGCTTTGATTATATAACAACTTCAGAAATTGTATCTCAAGTCCAAATATTTCAACTGAACTCTATAGCATCATGCTCATTTATTTCACTTACTAGACTGGTAATATGAATTATATACTACTGGGACTGCTAAGATCAGTTGAATTACCACTATAAAATGCAAGTAAGGGTTTTTGTTATGAGAGATTACTTATACCATAGACACCTTGGATATTTATTCCTGGAGTAACATTGATAATTGTTGTTTAGTTATTTTGAGACAGAGTTTCAGTCTTCTTGCCCAGTCTGGACTGCAGCAGCATGATCTTGGCTCACTACAACCTCTGCCTCCCTGGTTCAAGCAAATCTCCTGCCTCAGCCTCCCAAGTAGCTAGGACTACAGATGCGCACCACCACACCTGGCTAATTTTTTTTTATCTTTAGTAGTGACTGGGTTTCACCATGTTTGCCAGGCTGGTATTGAACTCCTGACCTCAAGTGATCCACCTGCTTAAGCCTCCCAAAGTGCTGGGATTACAGGTATGAACCACCACATCCAGCCAGTTCTTTTAAAGTATACTAAAGTTAAAATATGCCTTTAGCTACTTTGATTTACATTTTAAAAAACTGTTAATCTACTGGACAACGTGATATTTTTGACACCCTTCCCGAATATCTCAGTTAGGTATTGCTGTTTAATATGCTACACAAAATTTAGTGTCTTTAAAAAGCAAATGACTGCTGACAAGAGGGCCGAATAGGAACAGCTCCTGTTTGCAGCTCCCAGCAAGATCGACACAGAAGACGGGTGATTTCTGCATTTCCAACTGAGGTATCAGGTTCATCTTACTGGGACTGGTTGGATAGTGGGTGCAGTCCATGGAGGGCGAGCCCAAGCAGGGTCCCGTGTCGCCTCACCAGGGAAGCACAAGGGGTGGGGGATTTCCCTCCCCCAGACAAGGGAAGCTGTGAGAGAGGAACGGTGCACTCTGGTCCAGATACTTATTTTTCCCACAGTCTTTGCAACCGTCAGACCAGGAGATTCTGGTGCCTGCACCACCAGAGCACTGGGTTTCAAGCAGAAAACTGGGTGACCACTTGGCAGACACCAACCTAGCTGCAGGATTTTTTTTTTTAACCCTAGTGGCACCTAGAATGCCAGAGAGACAGAACAGTTTACTCCCCTGGAAAGGGGGCTGAAGCCAGGGAGCCAAGTGCTCTGGCTATAGGTCCCTATTAGGAGGTGTCTTCCAGTCAGGATACATGGGTGTCAGGTACTCACTTGAGGAGACATCTGTCCCCCATCAGAGCTCGAACACTGTACTGGGAGATCCATTGTTCTCTTCAGAGCTGTCAGTCAGGGACATTGAAGTCTGCTGAAGCTGTACCCACAGCTGCCCCTTTCCCCAGATGCTCTCTCCCAGGGAGATGGGAGTTTTATCTATAAGTGTCTGGCTCAGTGGATCCTATCATCATGGAGCCCAGCAAACTAAGATCCACTGGCTTAAATTCTCACTTCCAGCACAGCAGTCTCAGTTCAATCTGGAATCTCGAGCTTGGTGGGGGAAAGGGCATCCACCACCACTGAGGCTTGCGTAGGTATTTTTACCCTCACAGTGTGAAAAAAGCCTCAGGGAAGTTCCAACTGAGTGGAGCCCACCGCAACTCAACAAGGCCACTGCAGCCAGACTGCCTCTCTTGAGTCCTCCTCTCTGGGCAGGGCATCTCTGAAAAA
Source organism: Rhinopithecus roxellana (assembly GCF_007565055.1). Lineage (NCBI taxonomy): Eukaryota > Metazoa > Chordata > Mammalia > Primates > Cercopithecidae > Rhinopithecus > Rhinopithecus roxellana. The sequence continues at coordinate 33,189,025 of NC_044558.1, forward strand.
AAAAAAAAAAAAAAAAAAAAAAAAAAAAAAAAAAAAAAAAGCAGCAGCCCCAGCCAGACACTTAGAGATAAAACTCCCATCTCCCTGGGACAGAGCATCTGGGGAAAGGGGCAGCTGTGGGTACAGCTTCAGCAGACTTCAATGTCCCTGCCTGACAGCTCTGAAGAGAACAATGGATCTCCCAGTACAGTGTTCGAGCTCTGATAGGGGACAGATGCCTCCTGAAGTGAGTACCTGACACTCATGTATCTTGACTGGAAGACACCTCCAAGTAGGGACCTACAGACATCTCATATAGAAGAGCTCTTTCTGGCATCTGGCGGGTACCCCTCTGGAACAAAACTTCCAGAGGAAAAACAGGCAGCAATCTTTGCTGTTCTGCAGCCTCCTCTGGCAATACTGAGACAAATAGGGTCCGGAGTGGACCTCAACCAAACTCCAGCAGACCTGCAACAGAGAGGCCTGACTGTTAGAAGGAAAACTAACAAACAGAAAGGAATAGTATCAACATCAACAAAAAGGATGTTCACTCAGAGACCCAATCTGAAGGTCACCAACATGAAAGACCAAAGGTAGGTAAATCCACGAAGATGCGGAGCAACCAGTGCAAAAAGGCTGAAAATTCCAATAACCAAAATATCTCTTCTCCTCCGAAGGATCACAACTCACCAGCAAGGGAATAAAACTTGATAGAGAATGAGTTTGATGATACGACAGGAGTAGGCTTCAGAAGGTGGGTAATAACAAACTCCTCTGAGGTAAAGGAGCATGTTCTAACCCAATACAAGGAAGCAAAGAACACTGAAAAAAGGTTAGATGAATTACTAACTAGAATAATCAGTGTAGAGAAGAACATAAATGACGTGATGGAGCTGAAAAACATAGCACAAGAACTTTGTGAAGCATACACAAGTATCAATAGCCAAATCAAACAAGCGGAAGAAAGGATATCAGAGATTGAAGAGCAACTCAATGAAATGAAGTGAGAAGACAAGATTAGAGAAAAAAGAGTGAAAATAAATGAGCAAAGCCTCCAAGAAATATGGGACTATGTGAAAAGACCAAATCTATGTTTCACTGGTATACCTGAAAGTGACAGGGATAATGGAACCAAGTTGGAAACTCTCTTCAGGATATTATCCAGGAGAATTTCCCCAACCTAGACAGACAGGCCAACATTAAAATTCAGGAAATACAAAGAACACCACAAAAATACTCCTCAAGAAGTGCAACCCCAAGACACATAATGGTCAGATTCACCAAGTTTGAAATGAAGGAAAGAATGTTAAGGGCAGCCAGAGAAAAGGTTGGGTTTCCCACAAAGGGAAGCCCATCAGACAAACAATGGATCTCTCAGCAGAAACCCAACAAGCCAGAAGACAGTGGGGGTCAATATTCAACATTCTTAAAGGAAAGAATTTTCAACCCAGAATTTCATATCCAGCCAAACTAAGCTTCATAAGTGAAGAAGAAATAAAATCCTTTATAGACAAGCAAATGCTGAGAGATTTTGTCACCACTAGGCCTGCCTTACAAGAGCTCCTGAAGAAAGCACTAAACATGGAAAGAAAAAACTAGTACCAGCCCATGCAAAGACATAGCAAATGATGAAGACCATGGGTGTTATGAAGAAACAGCATCAACTAATGGGCAAAATGACCAACTAGGATCATAATGACAGAATCAAATGCACACATAACAATATTGACCTTAAATGGGTTAAATGCCCCAATGAAAAGACACAGACTGGCAAACTGAATGAAGAGTCAAGACCTATTGGTGTGCTGTATTCAGGAGACCCAGCACACATGCAAAGATACACATACACTGAAAATAAAAGGATGGAGGAATATTTACCAAGCAAATAGAAAGCAACAAAAAAGCAGGGGTTGCAATCCTAGTCTCTGATAAAACAGACTTTAAACCAACAAAGATCAAAGGAGACAAAGAAGGGCATTGCATAATGGGTAAAGGGATCAAGTCAACAAGAAGAGCTAATTATCCTAAATATATATGCACCCAATATAGGAGCACCCAGATTCATAAAGCAAGTTCTTAGAGACCTACAAAGAGATGTTGACTCCCACAAAATAATAGTGGGAGACTTTAACACCCCACTGTCAATATTAGATCAATGAGACAGAAAATTAACAAGGATATCCAAGACTTGAACTCAGCTCTGGACTCAGCTCTAGACATCTACAGAACTCTCTACTCCAAATCAATAGAATATACATTATTTTTAGCATTACATCAAACTTATTCTAAAATTGACCACATAATTGGAAGCAAAACACTCCTCAGCAAATGCAAAAGAACAGAAACCATAAGAAAACTCTCTCAGACCACAGTACAATCAAATTAGAACTCAGGATTAAGACACTCATTCAAAACTGCACAACTGAATGAAAACTGAACAACCTTCTCCTGAATGACTACTGGGTAAATAACAAAATTAAGACAGAAATAAAGATGTTCTTTGAAACCAATGAGAACAAAGACACAATGTACCAGAATCTCTGGGACACATTTAAAGCACTGCCTAGAGAGAAATTTATAGCACTAAATGCCCACAAAGCAGGGAAGGTCTAAAATCAACACCCTAGCATCACAATGAAAAGAACTAGAGAAGCAAGAGCAAACAAATTCAAAAGCTAGTGGAAGACAAGAAATAATTATGATCAGAGCAGAACTGGAGGAGATAGACACACAAAAACTCTTCAAAAAAATCAATGAATCCAGGAGCCGGTTTTTTAAAAGATCAACAAAATAGACCACTAGCCAGACTAATAAAGAAGAAAAGAGAGTGGATATCTCTACTGATCACTCAGAAATACAGACTACCATCAGAGAATACTATAAACACCTCTACATAAATAAACTAGAAAATCTGGAATAAATGAATAAATTCAGGGACACTTACACCCTCCTAAGACTAAACCAGAAAGAAGTCAGATCCCTGAATAGACCAATAACAAGCTCTGAAATTGAGGTATGTAATTAATAGCCTACCAACCAAAAAAGTCAGGACCAGACAGATTCACAGCCAAATTCTAAAAGAGGTACAAAGAGGAGCTGGTACCATGCCTTCTGAAACTATTCCAAATAATAGAAAAAGAGGGAATCCTCCCTAACTCATTTTATGAGGCCAGCATCATCCTTATACCAAACCCTGGCAGAGACACAATAAAAAAAGAAAATTTCAGGCCAATATCCCTGATGAACATAGATGGGAAAATCCTCAATAAAACACTGGCAAACCAAATCCAGCAGCACATCCAAAATCTCATCCACCACGTTCAAGTCTGCTTCATCCATGGGATGCGAGGCTGATTCAATATACACAAATGAATAAACATAATCCATCATATAAACAGAACCAATGAAAAAAACCAAACGACTATCTCAACAGATGCAGAAAAGGCCTTTGACAAAATTCAACAGTGCTTCATGCTAAAAACTCTCAATAAATTAGGTATCAGTGGAACGTATCTCAAAATAATAAGAGCCATTTATGACAAACCTACAGCCAATATCATACTGAATAGGCAAAAACTGGAAGCATTCTCCTTGAAAACCAGCACAAGACAAAGATGCCCTCTCTCACCACTCCTATTCAACATAATATTGAAAGTTCAAACCAGGCAAATTGGGCAAGACAAAGAAATAAAGGGTATTCAATTAGAAAAAGAGGAAGTCAAATTGTCTGTTTGCAGATGACATGATTATATATTTAGAAAACCCCATTGTTTCACCCCCAAATCTCCTTAAGCTGATAAGTAAACCTTAGCAAAGTCTCAGGATACAAAATCAATATGCAAAAATCACAAGCATTGCTATACACTAATAACAGACAGAAAGCCAAATCATGAGTGAACTCCCATTCACAATTGCTATAAAGAGAATAAAATACCTAGGAATCCAACTTACAAGGGATGTGAAGGACCTCTTCAAGGAGAACTAAAAACTACTGCTCAAGGAAATAAGAGAGGACACAAACAAATGGGAAAACATTCCATGCTCATGGACAGGAAGAATCAATATCATGAAAATGGCCATACTGCCTGACGTAATTTATAGATTCAATGTTATTCCCATCAAGCTTCCATTGACTATCTTCAAAGAATTGGAAAAAATCTACATTAAATTTCCTATGAAACCAAAAAATAGACAACGTAGCCAAGACAATCCTAAGCAAAAAGAACAAAGCTGGAGGAATCATGCTACTTAACTTCAAACTATACTACAAGGGCATAGTAACAAAAACAGCATGGTAGTGGTACCAAAACAAATATATAGACCCATGGAACAGAACAGAGGCCTCAGAAATAACAACACACATCTACAACCATCTGATCTTTCACAAATATGACAAAAACAAGCAATAGGGAAAGGATTCCCTATGTAATAAATGGTGTTGGGAAAACTGGATCCCCTCCTTACACCTTATACAAAAATTAACTCATGATGGATTGAAGACTGAAACATAAGACCTAAAACCATACAAACCCTAGAAGAAAACCTAGGTAATACCATACAGGACATAGGCATGGACAAAAACTTCATGTCGAAAACACCAAAAGCAATGGCAACAAAAGCCAAAATAGACAAATGGGATCTAATTAAACTAAAGAGCTTCTGTGCAATAAAAGAAAATATCATCAGAGTGAAGAAGCAATCTACAAATGGAAGAAAACTTTTGCAATCTATCCATCTGACAAAGTTTTATTATCCAGAATCATCAAAAAGGGGGTGAAGGATATGAACAGACACTTCTCAAAAGAAGATATTTATGCAGCCTACAAACATATAAAAAAAAAGAAGCTCATCATCACTTTCATTAGAGAAATAAAAACCAAAACCACAATGAGGTACAAACTCATGCCAGTTAGAATAGCGATCATTAAAAAGTCAGGAAACAACAGATACTGGAGAGTATGTGGAGAATTAGGAACACTTTTACGCTGTTGGTGAGAGTGTAAAGTAGCTCAACCATTGTGGAAGACAGTGTGGCAATTCCTCAAGGATCTAGAACTAGAAATACCATTAGACCCAGCAATCCCATTACTGGGTATATACCAAAAGGATTATAAATCATTCTACTACAGACACATGCACACGTATGTTTATTGCGGCACTGTTCACAATAGCAAAGACTTGGAACCAACCCAAATGCCTGTCAATGATAGACTGGATAAAGAAAAGTGGCATATACATACCACGGGATTCTACATAGGCATAGAAAAGAATGAGTTCATGTCCTTTACAGGGACATAGATGAAGCTGGAAACCATCATTTTCAGCAAACTAACACAGGAACAGGAAACCAAACACCACATGTTCTCACTCACAAGTGGGAGTGGAACAATGAGAACACAGGGACATAGGGCACGGGGGCATCACACACCAGGCCCTGTTGGGTGGTGAGAGGCTGGGGGAAGGATAGCATTAAGTGAAATACCTAATGTAGATGATAGGTTGATGAGTGGATCAAACTACCATGGCATGTGTATGCTTGTGTAACAAACCTACATGTTCTGCACATGTACGCCAGAACTTTAAGTATAATAAAAAAGATAAAGCAAACAAAAACACAAAACAAAATGTAAAAATTCAAATTAAACAAAGAAAAACAAAGAACAAAAACCAGATACATAAAAAAAAGTATAGAAACAACAATAGAGGAAATAAATTTAAAAATAAAGAAAAATCAATACTTGTTACTTCTCATGAGTCTACATGTTAGCTGTGTGGTTCTATCACCAACCATCTTCATACCTCTGTGGACAGTGAGAGCATCATATGAGATTATTATCTCTAATTCATCTCATCATTTAGAAAAATAGTCTGGATATATTCTCATAACAAAGGAAAGGTTCCAAGAAAGAGAACAGAAAGGATTAGGCCCCTTGAGGTCTAATATCAGAACTGGTATAGTGATTATTTTAACTTTTGTCAGTGTTATGGTATCTATTTTTTATTGACAAATCTTTACAGAGTTACAGATTTTAAGGTCATTAGACTTGCACTGATCTCCCTTTAAGTTGAATAGGTAGAGTAGAATAGCATAATAATCTATTCCCCCCAAACACTGGTAAATCACACTATCAAGAAGGCAACTGTATTTGAAGTTCTTACTATTTGAACTTTCTTCTAAAATACATTAAGGATCAAACATTTTAGCAATTACCCATTTCTTGCCCTTGAAAAGATTCAAGATGATATTTTGAGGAAAGAACAGAATAATTAAATTTAAAAAATTGTTAGAAAGTGAGAGTTATAACAGAGGCCCCATGATCAGACTCCTTCATGAAAGACTCACAGGATTGAGCATATAATAAACGGAATGACTAAGATTTAATACAGTGACACATAAGAATACATAACCAAATCTGTAGGAGAAAAAGACACATCAGGAAAATCTGGGCAAATCCCTATGCAGGCATGTTAAGCTCTCCCTGAAGGCTAACAGAGCATGCTCTCTTATAGCAATGAAATGCAATAATATGTTTGTTAAAGAAAAAAAAATGTTTTTGCCCAGGGAAACCTGTTTAAGTATATTTTCTGGGTAAGGGGTGCTGGTCACATAGGCACAAAAAATAACCATAAGTATTTAATTCTATTCTCCCAGAAAGGAAAGAAACCAATGTCCCTGATAAAAATAAAAATCTGATAATGAAGAAACAAGTTAAAAGCCAATTTCCCAGAAATAAGCAGGACCAACTCTCTAAAAATATCCTTTTAAGAAAAACAGCTTCACATATTATCTAAATTAAAAAGACAATTGGGGAGTTAAACAATGAGAACACATGGATGCAGTGCAGGGAACATCACACAAAAGGGGCCGGTCGGGGATGAGGGGCTGGGGGAGGAATAGCATTAGGAGAAATACCTAACACAAATGACGAGTTGATGGGTGAAGCAAACCAACATGGCACACGTATACCCATGTAACAAACCTGCAGCTTGTGTACATGTACCCTAGAACTTAAAGTATAATAATAATAAAAAAAGTTAGAAGCCAAATAAAAACAAAATTAGATCCGGAGGCAGAGCAAGATGGTTGAATAGAACCCTCTAGCAATTGTTCCCCACCACCAGCAAAGTCACCAAATTGGACAACTATCCACATAATAAAGTACCTTTATAAAAACCAAAAATCAGCTAAGCAATCACAGTATCTAATTTTAACATAGTAATAAGGTAAACAGCACCGAAGAGACTAGGAAAGATAGTCTTGAATTGCCAACACCATCCCTCCCATATCCCCCACCCACTCTGGCAGTAGTGCCCATAGCGCGAAGAGAGAATCTTTGTGCTTGAGGGAAAGACAGTGCAGTGATTGTGGGACTTTGTATTGAAATGTAGTGTTGCACTGTCACAGCAGAAAGCAACATGAGACAGAATCTAGCCGACACCCATGGAGGAATCAATTGTGACCAGCCCTAGCCAGAGGGAAATCATTCATTGCGGTGTTGGTTAGAAGCTAAGTTCCAGTTAGCCTTACCTCCACAGATAAATCACTTTGGGGTTCTAAATAAAGTTGAAAGGCAGTCTAGGCCAGGCCACGAGGACTGCAGTTTTTGGGTAAGTCCTGGTGTTGTGCTGGACTCAGCAACTGGACTTGGGGTACACGCTGCCTAAGGAGACCCTGAGCAGTGGTGACCAAACCAGTACTTGCATCACCCCTCTCCCAACCCCCAGCAGTGAAGCTTGCAGCTCTGTGAGGCACTCCTTCTTCCCACTTGAGGAGAAGTGAGTAAAGAGGACTTTGTCTTGAAATTTGGACATCAACTCAGTCACAGTAGAAGAGAGCACCATACAGAGTCCTGAGGTCCACATTCAAAGCCCTAGCTCCCAGATGACATTTCTAGACACAACCTGGGCAATAAAGAAATCCATTGCCTAGAAGGTAAGTGCCCAATTTGGGGAGAATTGATAACCTGCCAACTAAAGAGACCTTGGGCCTTCAGTAAACATCAGTGGTAGAAAGGAAGTACTCACTGTAGGCCTTGGATGAAACCTAAGGCTATATTGACTTCAGCTGTGACCCAGTACATTCACAGGTTTAGTGGCCATGAGGAGAGACCCCCTATGCTTAAGAAAGGGAAATGGAAGAGTAAAGGGGACTTTGTCTTGCAACTTGGGCACCAGCTCAGCTGCTGTGGGATAGAGCACCAAGGCTGTGGTTCCCAATTCTAGGCCTTGGATACTGGATGGCATTTCTGGAACTGCCCTGGGCCAGAGATGACTGCTCTGAAGAGAGAGACCCATTACACAAAGTTCCACTTCCACAATCACTGCACCATCTTTCCCTCAAGCATACAGATCACCACAACTAACTGAAGAGCCTTGTGACATGAGTGAAATATCAGTGTTAGCCAGGCAGTACTTGCTGCAGACATGGGGAAGTGGGGGTCATGGGTAAAACTCATTCCGCATGAAAAGAGAGAGAGAAGTGTAGAATGGACTTCATCTTAGACCTTGGGAGACTGCTCAACCACAGTAGAATAGGTAGATTCTTAAGGTTCCTGACTATAGGCCTGAGCTTCTCAATAGCATTTTGGGACCTGCCCTGAGCCAGGGGTGAGCTCACTGTCATAAAGAAAGAATACAAGCATGGATGGATTCACACCAGGTGACTGAAGAGCCCTTGGGAACTGAGTGAACGTCAGTGGTAGCCAGGCAGCGGTTGTTGTGGGCTTGGGCAAGATCCAGGGCTATGCTGGCTTTGGGTCTCATCCAGCACAATCCTAGTGGTGCTGGCCACTGGGGGTGCTTATATAAATCCTCCCCTAGGCTCCAGGCAGTACAGCAGAGAAAGACTCCATCTGTTTGGGAAAAAGTAAGAAAAGAGAACAAGTATCTGCATGGTAGTCAAGGGAGTTCTCCTGGCTCTTACCCAAGTCCACCAAGGTGGTATCTCTACAAGCCTTTAAGACTCACAATATTACTCAGCATGTGTTGCCTCATAATGCAGATACGGCTGCAGTGTCCAAAGAGTTATAAGACAAAACTCAGTTCATTTGGAGTACATTATGAAGAAGAATGGGTACAAACAAGTCCTGACTGCAAAGACTACAATACCTACCTATTCAATGTACACACCAATGAACATCCACAAGTACCAAGACCATTCAGGAAAACATGACCTTACAACACAAACTATATAAGGAACCAGTGACCAATCTTGTATAGATAGATATGTGGACTCTCAGAAAATTCAAAATATCTGTTTGAGGAAGGCTCAACAACATTCAACACAACACAGAAAAGGAATTGAGAACACTTTCAGATACATTTAGCTAAGATTGAAATAATTGTAAAACATCAATTAGAAATACTGGAGATGAAAAATTCAGTTAACATATTGAAGAATGCATCAGTCTCTCGAGAGCATAACTGACTAAGTGTAAGAAAGAATGCATGAGCTTCAAGACTGGATATTTCAAAATACACAGTCAGAGAAGACAAAGAGAGAGAGAGAGAAAAAAAAAAGCAATGAAGCATGCCGACAAGATCTAGAAAATAGTCTCAAAAGGGCAAATCTGAGATATTGGCCTGAAAGAGAAGGTAAAGAAAGATCACAAAAATAAAATTTATTCAAAGGGATAATAACAGAGAACTTCCCAAACCTAGATCCATATTAAGTATGAGAAGGTTATAGAACATCAAGCTGACTTAACCCAAATAAGACAACCTCAAGACATTTAATAAACTCCAAAAGGTCAAAAGCATTATGAAAACGAGATAAAAGTAACAAACGACACATAAAGGAGCTTCAATATGTCTGGCAGCAGACTTTTCAGTGGAAACTTTACAGACCAGGAGAGAGTGATATGACATATTTAAAGTGCTGAATGAACAGAGCTTTCATCCTATAATAGTACATCCACTGAAAATATAATTCAAACATAATAAAGACTTCCCTAGACAAACAAAAGCCAAGGGATTTCATCAATACCAGATCTGTCCTATAAGAGATGCTAACAGGAATTCTTCAATTTGGAAAAAAAATGAAAGAAAAGGATACTAATCACCAATAAGGAATTATTGGGCCAGGAGTGATGGCTCAAGCCTGTAATCCCAGCACTTTGGGAGGCCAAGGCGGGTGGATCACAAGGTCAGGAGATTGAGACCATCCTGGCTAACACAGTGAAACCCTGTCTCTATTAAAAAATACAAAAAATTAGCTGGGCATGGTGGCAGGTGCCTGTGGTCCCAGCTACTCAGGAGGCTGAGGCAGGAAAATGGCACAAACCCAGGAGGTGGAGCTTACAGTGAGCCACTGCACTTACAGTGCCACTGCACTCCAGCCTGAGTGACAGAGTGAGACTCAGAATGAGACTCTGTCTCAACAACAACAACAAAATTATTGGAAAGTACAAAACTCACTGACACTGATAAATACACTTAAAATGCAGATAACATTGTAATTGTGTGCAAACTACTAACTTTGTGTAGAAAAGCTAGACATAGACAATAAAAGACATAAATAGAAACAAAAAGTTTAAAAAATGGAGGAATAAACTTAAACTGTAAAGTTTTTGTTATTAGTGTTCTCTTTGCTTGTTTATGCAATCAGTAGTAAGCTGTCACCAGTTTTTTAAAAAAATAAGTTGAAAGATATGATTCGCAAGCCTCATGGTAAACTTAAATCAAAAAACTTATAACAGATACACAATAAAACAAAAGCAAGAAATTAAAACATACCACCTGAAATAAATTACCTACACAAAGAGGAAGATAAAAAGGAGGAAGAGAAGACCACAAAACAACCTGGAAACAAACAACAAAATGGCAGAAGCAAGTTCTTACTTATCAGTAATAACATTGAATGTAAACAGACTAAACTCTTCAATCAAAAGACAAAGACTGGCTGAATGGATGAAAAAAATAAGGCCCATTGATCTATTGCCTCCAAGAAACACACTTCACCTGTAAAGACACCACAGACTGAAAACAAAGGAAAGAGGTATTTCATGCCAATGGAAACAGAAAAGGAGCAGGAGTCTATACTTGTATCAGACAAAATAGATTTCAATTTAAAAACTGTAAAAAGAAACAAAGAAGGTCATTATATTATGATAAAAGGATGAATTCAACAAAGCATACAACTGTGAATATATATGTGCCCAAAACTAGTGTGCCCAGATTTATAAAGCAAATATTAGAGCAAAAGAGACAAAGACCCCAAAGCAATGATAGCTGCAGACACCACACTTTCAACATTGGGCAGATCATCTAGAAAGGAAATCAACCAAAAAAATCATACATAATCTACACCATAGGTCAAATGGACCTGACAGACATTCATAGAACATTTCATCCAATGACTATAGAATATACATTCTCAGCCACAAGGCTCATTCTCAAGGGTAGACCATATATAGTTTGGATCACAAAAGAAGTCTCAACAATTTTTAAAAACCTGAAATATTAAGTGTCTTCTCTAACCACAATGGAATAAAACTAGAATTCAATACCAGAGGAATTTGGGACACCATACAAATTCATGGAAATTAAACAATATATTCTATATGACAAATGGGTCATTGAAGAAATTAATTAAATTATTTCTTGAAACAAATAAAAATTGAAGCACAATATACCAAAGCATATGGGATACAGAGAAAGCAGTACTAGGAGAGAAGTTTATAGCAATAGTCACCTACATCATAAAAGCAGGGAAACTTAACAATCTAGCAACGCAACTTAAAGAACTAGAAAAGTGAGCACAAACTAAATCCAAATTTTGTAGAGAAAAATAAATAAAGATCTAACAGAAATAAATAAAATTAGAAAAAAAAAAAAAAAAAAAAAAACAGGATTGCTGGCAAGCTGGCCAAACAGGAACAGCTCCGGTCTGCAGCTCCCAGCAAGACTGATGCAGAATGTGGGTCATTTCCAACTGAGGTACCCATTCATCTCATTGGGACTGGTTGGCCAATGGGTGCATCGTCTCTTCACCAAAGGAACACAACTCCTCACCAGCAATGGGACAAAACTGGATGGAGAATGAATTTGACGAATTGACAGAAGTAGGCTTCAGGAGGTGGGTAATAACAAACGCCTCTGAGCTGAAGGAGCATGATCTAATCCAATGCAAGGAAGCTAAGAACCTTGAAGAAAAGTTAGATGAATTGCTAACTAGAATAACCAGTTTAGAGAAGAACATAAATGGCCTGATAGAGCTGAAAAACACAGCACAAGTACTTCATGAAGCATACACAAGTATCAATAGCCAAATTTACTAAGTAGAAGAAAGGATATCAGAGATTGAATATCAATTTATGGATATAAAGCCAGAGGACAAGATAAGAAAGAAAAAAAGTAATATAAAGGAACAAAGAAAGCCTCCAAGAAATATGGGACTATGTGAAAAGACCAAATCTACATTTGATTGGAGTACCTGAAAGTGACGGGGAGAATTGAACCAAGTTGGAAAACACTCTTTAGGATATCATCCAGGAGAACTTCCCCAAAATAGCAAGACAGGCCAACATGCAAATTCAGGAAATACAGAGACCACCACAAAGGTACTCCTTGAGAAGAACAACCCCAAGACACATAATCATCAGATTCACCAAGGTTGAAATGAAGGACAAAACATTAAGGGCAGCCAGTGAGAAAGGTTGGGTTACCCACAAAGGGAAGTAAAGCCATTTGGGGTGTAACTGGTAGATGCAGCTTCAAAGTCTGACTTAATAGCTATCTACAGAACTCCACCCCAAATCAACAGAATATACATTGTTTACAGCACCACATCACACTTATTCTAAAACTGATCACATATTTGGAAGTAAAACACTCCCCAGCAAATGCAAAAGAACAGAAATCATAACAAACAGTCTCTAAGACCACAGTGCAATCAAATTAGAACTCAGGATTCAGAAACTCACTGACGGCCAGGCTTGGTGGTTCATGACTTTAATCCCAGCACGTTGGGAGGCTGAGGCAGGCAGATCACAAGGCCAGCAGACTGAGACCATCCTGGCTAACACAGTGAAACCCTATCTCTACTAAACAATACAAAAAATTAGCTGGCCATGGTTGGGAGGACTCTAGTCCCCGATACTTGGGAGGCTGAGGCAGGATAATGGTGTGAACCTGGGAGGCAGAGCTTGCAGTGAGCCAAGATTGCACCACTACACTCCAGCCTGGGCAACAGAGTGAGATTCTGTCTCAACAAAAGAAAGAAACTCACTGAAAACCACAAAACTACATGGAAACTGAACCTACTCCTGAATGACTAGTAGGTAAACAACAAAATGAAGGCAGAAATAAAGATATCCTTTGAAACCAATGAGAGCAAAGACACAGCATACCAGAACCTCTGGGACATTTAAAACAGTGCTTAGAGGGAAATTTATAGCATTGAATGCCCACAAAAGAAAGCAGGAAACATCTAAAATTGACACCCTAGCATCACAATTAAAAGAACTAGAGAAGCAAGAGCAAACAAATTCAAAAGCTAGCAGAAGAGAAGAAATAAATATGATCAGAGCAGAACTGAAGCAGATAGAAACATGAAAAACCCTTCAAAAACAATCACAACAACAATAACAAATCAATGAATCCAGTAGCTGGTTTTTGAAAAGATCAACAAAATAGATAGACCTCTAGCCAGATTAATAAGGAGGAAAAGAGAGAAGAATCAAATAGACACAATAAAAATGATAAAGTGGTTATCTCTACTGATCCCACAGAAATACAAACTACCATCAGAAAATACTATAAACACCTCTACACAAATAAACTAGAAAATCTAGAAGAAAAGGATAAATTTGCAGAAACATACACCCTCCTAAGACTAAATCAGAAAGGAGTCAGATCCCTGAATAGACCAATAAGAAGTTCTGAAATTGAGACAGTAATTAATAGCCTACCAAACAAAAAAAGCCCAGGAGCAGACGGATTCACAGTCAAATTCTACCTGAGGTACAAAGAGAAGCTGGTACCATTTGAAACTATTCCAAACAATAAAAAAAGGGACTCCTCCCTAACTCATTTTATGTGGGCAGCATCATCCTGATGCCAAACCCTGGCAGAGACACAACAAAAGAAGAAAATTCCAGGCCATATCCCTGATGAACATCAATGTGAAAGTCCTCAATTAAATACTGGCATACAGAATCCAGCAGCACATCAAAAGGCTTATCCACCATGACCAAATCGGCTTTATACCTGGGATGCAAGGCTGATTCAACATACGCAAGTCAATAAAGGTAATCCATCACATAAATAGAACCAGTGACAAAATCCACATGATTATTTCAATAGATGAAGAAAAGGCCTTTGGCAAAATTCAACAGCCCTTCATGCTAAAAAATCTCAATAAACCAGGTATCAATGGAACATATCTCAAAATAATAAGAGCCATTTATGAAAAACCCATAGCCAACATCAACCTGAATGGGCAAAGACTGGAAGCATTCCCCTTGAAAACCGGTACAAAGGAAGGATGCCCTCTCTCACCACTCCTATTCAACATAGTATTGGAAATTCTGGCCAGGGCAATTGGGCAAGACAAAGAAATAAAGCCTATTCAAATAGGAAGAGAGGAAGTCAAATTATCTGTTTGAAGATGATATGATTGTATACTTTGAAAACCCTATCATTTCAGCCCAAAATCTCCTTATGCTAATAAACAACTTCAGCAAAGTATCAGGATACAAAATTGATGTGCAAAAATCACAAGCATTGCTATACACCAATAACAGACAGCCAAATTCACAACCTGCTACAAAGAGAATAAAACACTTAGGAATACAACTTGGAAGGGATGTGAAGGACCTCTTCAAGGAGTTACAAACCACTGCTCAAGGAAATAAGAGAGGACACAAACAAATGGAAAAACATTCCATGCTCATGTATAGGAAGAGGCAATATTGTGAAAATGACCACACTGCCCAAAGCAATTTATAGATTCAATGCTGTTCCTATCAAGCTACCATTGACTTTCTTCACAGGATTGGAAAAAACTACTTTAAACTTCATATGGAACCAAAAAAAAAAAACTCGCATAGTCAAGGCAATCCCAAGCAAAAAGAACAAAGCTGAAGGCATCACACTACGTGACTTCAAACTATACTACAAGCCTACAGTAACAAAAACAGCATGCTACTGGTACCAAAACTGATATATAGACCAATGGAACAGAACAGAGGCCTCAGAAATAACACCACACATCTACAGCCATCTGATCTTTGACAAACATAACACAAACAAGCAATGGGGAAAAGATTCCCTATTTAATAAATGATGTTGGGAAAACTGGCTAGCCATATGCAGAAAACTTAAACTGGATCCCTTCCTCATACCTTATACGAAAATCAACTCAAGACAGATTAAAGACTTAAATGTAAGGAGACTAAATGTAAAGACTAAAGACATAAAATTCCTAGAATTAAACCTAGGCAATACCATTCAGGACATAGGCATGGGCAAAGACTTCGTGTCTAAAACTTTTGTTGCAATGGCAACAAAAACCGATATTGACAAATGGGATCAAATTAAACTAAAGAACTTCTGCACAGAAAAACAAACTATCATCAGAGTGAAAAGGCTACCTACAGAATGGGAGAACATTTTTTCAGTATACCAATCTGATGAAGGTCTAATATCCAGAAACTACAAAGAACTTAAAACAAATTTACAAGAAAAAAAACAACCCCATCAAAAAGTAGGCAAAGGATATGAACAGACACTTCTCAAAAGAAGACATTTATGCAGCCAACAAATATGTGAAAAAATGCTCATCTTCACTGGCCATTAGAGAAATGCAAATCAAAACCACAGTGAGGTACTATCTCACACCAGTCAGGATGGTGATCATTAAAAAGTCAGGAAACAACAGATGCTGGAGAGGATGTGGAAAAATAGGAACACTTTTACACTTTGGTGGGAGTGTAAATTAGTTCAACCATTGTGGAAGACAGTGTGGCGATTCCTCAAGGATCTGATACTAGAAATGCCGTTTGACCCAGCAATCCTGTTACTAGGATTATACCCAAAGAATTACAAATCTGCTACTATAAAGAAACATTCACACATATGTTTATTGTGGCACTATTCACAATAGCAAAGAATTGGAACCAACCCAAATGCCCATCAACGACAGACTGGATAGAAAAAGTGTGGCACATATACAGATGGAATACTATGGAGCCATAAAAAAGGATGAGTTCATGTCCTTTGCAGGGACATAGATGAAGCTGGAAACCATCATTCTCAGCAAACTATCACAAGAACAGAAAACCAAACACCATATGTTCTCATTCATAAGTGGGTGTTGAATAATGAGAACACATGGACACAGAGAGGGGAACATCACAAGCCAGGGCTTGTCAGGGGGTGTGGGTCTAGAGGAGGGATAGCATTAGGTGAAATATCTAATGTAGGTGGCAGGTTGATGGGTGCAGCTGACCACCATGGCATGTGTATACCTATGTAACAAAACTGCACGTTCTACACATGTACCCCAGAACTTAAAGTATAGTTTTTTAAAAAAGCAAAACAAAAGATCAATGAAAGAAGATGGTTTTCAAAAAAAGATAAAATTGATAAATCTTTAGACTAATGAATAAAATAGTATACCCAAATAAATAAAATTAGAGACGATAAAGAAGATATTATAACACATACTGTAAAAAATTTATAGGATAATTACAGGCTAGTATTAGCAACTATATGTCAAAAACCTAAAACAAATAGATAAATTTCAAGACATACACAATGTAGCAAGAGTAAACCCTAAAGAAATATAAAACCCAAACAGTCCAACAGTAATGCCATTAAAGCTAAAATAAAATATCTCCAAGCAAAGAAAAACTGAAGACTAAATGGCTTCACTGCTGAATTTTACCAAACATTTATAGAAGAACTAGTACCCACCCTACTCAAACTAACCTGCAAAATAGAGGAGGAGGGAATACTTTCAAATTTATTCTCCAAGGCCTTATTACTGTGACACCAAAACAAAGGACATCTCTCTCTGTCTCTCTCCCTCCCTCCCTCTCTTTCTTTCTCTCTCACACACACACACTCACTCACTGACTCACACTCAGGTCAATAGTCTGTTGAATATTGAGCTAAAGTTCTCAATAAAATATCATCAAACCAAATTCAACAACACATTAAAAAAAAACATTCCTCAAGATAAAATGTTGGTTATCCCAGGGATGCAAGGATATTTCAAAGTATGCTAAGTAATCAATGTAATACATCGTATCAACAGAATGAAGAGAAAAAAAAACCTTTCAATGATTTCAATTAATACTGAAAAGAATTTGATGAAATTCAGTATCCGCTATGATAAAAAACCTAGTGAAACTGGGTATAGAACCAATATACTTAAACATAGCTAAAGATACATGATAGGCTGGACGTGGTGGCTCACACCTGTAATCCCAGTACTTTGGGAGGCCAAGGCAGACAGATCACAAGGTCAAGAGATTGAGACCATCCTGGCCAACATGGTGAAACCCCGTCTCTACTAAAAATACAAAAAAATTAGCTGGGCATGCACACCTATAGTCCCAGCTACTCGGGAGGCTGAGGCAGGGGAATCACTTTCCAAAGCAATCCGGCTTCCATGAGCTGAGATTGCTCCACTGCACTCCAGCCTGGTGACAGAGCAAGACTCCATCTAAAAAAAAAAAAAAAAAAAAAAAAGAAAGTTTTGGACCCACAGCTAGAATCATACTGAATATGGAATAACTGAAAGCCTTTCCTTTAAGATTTGGAACAAGACAAGGCCTCACTAGAGCAGTCAGACAAGAGAAAAATATAAAGGGCACTCAAATTGGAAAGTAAGAAGTCAAATTATCCTTGTTTGCACATGACATAATTTTATATTTGGAAAACCCTAAAGTCCTCACAAGAAAATTATTTGAACTGATAAAACAAATTCAGTAAAGTTGTAGGATACGAAATCAGCATATCAAAATTGGTAGCATTTCTATATGCCAACAGCAAACACTGAAAAACTGAGAAAATAATCTCATTTATAATAGCTACAAATAAAATACCTAGGAATAAACTAAGGCAAAGATGTGAAATATCTCTACGATGAAAACTAGAAAACATTAATGCAATAAGTTGAAGAGGACACAGAAAATGGAAAAATATTCCATGTTCATTATTGGAATAATCAATATCATTAAAATGTTCATACTACCCAAAGCAATATACAGATTCAATGCAGTCTCAATGAAAATACAAATGACATTCTTCATAGAAATAGAAAAAAATTTCTAAAATTTATATGGAACCATGAAAGACCCAGAATAGCTAAAGCTATGCTGGACAAAAATAATAAAACTAGAGGAACCACACTACCTGATTTCAAATTACACTACAGAGCTATAGTAACCAAAACAGCATAGTGTTAACAACAACAACAACAACAACAAAAACCATTTACCCCACTGGAACAGAATAAAGAACAAAAAACAAATCCATATATCTGCAGTGAACTCCTTTTTGAAAGAGGTGCCAAGAACACACACTGGAGAAAAGACATTCTATTCAACAGATTGTGCTGAGAAAAAAAAAAAAAAAAAAAAAAAAAAAAAAAAAAAAAAAAAAAAAATATATATATATATATATATATATATATATGCAGAAGAATAAAACTTTATCCCTATCTCTTGCCATATACAAAAACCAAATCAAAATGGATTAAATACTTAACTACAAGACCTTGAACTATGAAACTACTACCAGAAAACATTGGGGAAAATTTTCAGGACAATGAACTAGGCAAAAATTTCTTGAGTCACACCTCATAAGCACAGGCAACCAAAGCAAATAAAGACAAATGGGATCACCTCAAGTTGTGAAGCTTCTGCATATCAAAGGAAACAATCAACAAAATGATGAGACAACCCAGTGATTGGGAAAAATATTTGCATACTATCTATGTGACAAGGTATTAATAATGAGAACTAATAAGAAGCTCAAACAACACAACAGGGAAAATATTTCAAAATGGGCCAAAGTTCTGAATAGTCATTTATCAAAAGAAGACATACAAATGGCAAACAGGCATATGAGAAGGTGCTCAACCTGACTGATCATGAGAGAAATGCAAATCAAAACTGCAATGAGATATATTATCTCACCCCAGTTAAACTGGCTTTTATCCAAAAGACAAACTATAATGATTGCTAGTAGTATGCAGAGAAAAGGGGTCCCTTGTATCATGCTGGTAGGAATGTAAAATAGTACAGACACTATAGAGAAAAGTATGGAGGTTCCTTAAAATTTAAAAATATAACTACTATATGATCCAGCAATTCTACTACTGTGTATATACCCAAAGGAAATAAAACCAGCATATTGAAGAAATATCTTCATTCTCACGTTTATTGCAGCATTATTCACAGTAGCCAAGATTAGGAAGCAACATGTGTTCATCAGCAGATAAATGGGTAAGGAAAATGTGGCACATATACGTAATAGAGTACTATTCAGTCATAAAAAAAGAAATCCTGTCATTTGCAATGACATGAGTGGAACTGGAGGACATTATGTTAAGCTAGCAAAGAAAGACAAACTCCACCTGTTTTCCCTCATTTGGGGGAGCTAAAAATTAAAGCAATTTAACCCATGGAGCTAGAGAACAGAATGATGGTTACCAGAGGTTGGGAAGGGTAGTTGGGTGTGGTGAAGTAGGGATGATTCGAAATATAATCAAGGGGGTACATAAAAGTCCCACTAATTTCTCTTTAAACTTAATTAAACTATTACTGATAGTCACTAGAGAAGCTAGAAGATCAAATCTAGGATATCAGAGTGAAAAGTTGGCACAATATGCTGGAAGGAAGGAGGAAAATGTAACAATACCTCTTTATTTTCTTTGAATCAGTTTCTTTAGTAGGATAACCTACCAGTAATACTGCTCTAAAAATGGGGTTATAGTTGAAATCCAGAAGTATTTGTAGATAGAACCAGGGGGTTAATGGCTAAGAACTTTAGATTTTGTGAGAATGTTCAGTTATGAAATATCACATCCCTTTCATCTTTGTTGCTGCTTCTCTTTAATGCTACCCATTGTCTTCTCACCAACCTGTATGCTGAAGGTACAGATAGCTGTCCTCACCTTCCTAGCTCAAGTTCTAAGGGTAAAATTAAGAGAGTAGTTCCATAAACAAGTATGATCCTTATGGGGAACATATTTGTATTGTTACAGAGATAATGGCATGTCTGGATATAAACATTTCCATGAAAAGATACAGAATGCTAAATAATAAATCCTGAAATGGGCCCTATATATTAACAGTAAGAAACCACCCACCCACACACACACACACACACACAGAGAGAGAGAGAGAGAGAGAGAGAGAGAGAGAGAGAGAGAGAGAGAGAGACAGAGAGAGACAGAGAGAGACAGAGAGAGACAGAGAGAAACAGAGACATAAAAAACAAAAGGCCAATAAAGAATATGTATGCTTTCTGGCTGGGCATGATGGTTCATGCCTATAATTCCAGTGCTTTGGCAGGCTGAGGTACAAGGATTGCTTGCAGCCAGGAGTTCAAGACCAGTCTGGGCAACAGAGGGATACTCTCAACTCTAGAAACAAAACAAAACAAAACAAAACAAAGCAAAACAAAACAAAAGCTCCAAAATTTGTTAAATTAGCACTGGGGGTAGACAGTGGCATAAGATGCCAGAATAGAGAGCTCCAATCGTTCCCCCTTCAAGGACACCAAGTTAACTATCTACACAGAAGAAACACCTTCATAAGAACTGAAAAATCAGGTGAGTAGTTACAGTAGCTGGTTTAAACTTTGTATTGCTGAAGGAAGCACTGAAGAGATAGAAAAACAGTACTGAATCTCTGGTTTCTGCTTTCCCCACCTCTCACTAACTCCAGGCAGTGGAGGCATCATGCAGAGGGCATCTCTGGTCACTGGGGAAGAGATAACACAAAAATTATAAGGCATTAAAATCAGTGCCGTCTTGTTAGAGAAGAAAAGAAAATCAGATGAAATTCAGCTGATGCCTCCCATTTGGAGGAAGCATTTAAACCAGCCCTAGCCAGAGAGTAAATCACTGATTCAAGCAGTTCGAATTTGCATGCCTGCAAACCTGGCCACAGAGGGCTACACTGTTGTATTCAAGTAAACTTGAAAGGCAGTCTAGATGATGAGAACTTCAACTCATAGGTGAGTCCTAGTGCCGAATTAGGCCCAGAGACAATGGACTGGGCCAGGAGGATGGGGAAAAACATATTGAGATACCAGCTGGGGAAGCCAAGGCTGCGCTGGCATGACCTCTCCCCCAACCCCCCAGGCTGAACAACTCACAGCACGAAAAGAGACCCCTTCCTTCCACTTAAGGAGTGAACAGGGATAAGTTAGGAGGACTTTGTCTTACATCTAAGATACTAGCTCAGCCACAGGAGGATAGGGTATCAGTCACAGTCATGAGGTCTCTGTTATGGCCCTAACCCCCAGAGAACATTTCTGGGCACACCCTGGGCCAGAAGAGAACCTTCTGCCTTGAAGGAAAAGACCCAGTCCTGGCACCATTCATCACCTACTAACTGAAGAGCCCTTGGGCCTTGAATAACCAGCAGTCACACCCAGGTACTACATCAGAGGCATTGTGTAAGTCTCTGAGACTTGATTACTTCAGTTGAGACTCGGTACATTCCTACCTGTGGTGGCTGTGGGACAAGACTGCTTGAGAAAAGCAGAGGGAAAAGTAAAGGGGACTTTCTTTTTTTTTTTTTTTTGATATTCAATCTATTTTTATTTCTATCTATTTAATAAAGCAGGGTGTTTCTCTTACACCTTAGATACCAGCGTGACCACAGGGGAGTAAAGCACCAAGTGGCTCTCAGGGGCTGCGATTCCAGGACTTGACATTTGGACAGCATTTCTGGACCTGGCCTGGGTCAGAAAGGAGCACTTCACCTTGAAGGGTGAGTCCCAGTTCAGGCACCATTCAGAAAAAGCTAACTTAAGAGATATTGGGCCTTAAGGCGACATTGATGGTAATCTGGCAGTATTCCTCTCTTGTGCCTGGGGTGGGTGGCTATGGGTGAGGCACCTCTGCCTTTGGAAGGGGCAGGAAGAGTGGGAAAGACTGTCTTGTGGTTTTAGTGCTGGATCAGTCACAGTACAATAGAATACCAGGTAGACTCTTTAGGTTTTTGACACTAGTCCCTGACTCCTCAATAACACTTCTGGACCCTCCCAGGCTTGGGATACCTTGTTGTCCTTAAGAGAGGGGCACAAGTCTGGCTGGCTTTGTGACATGCTGATTTTAGAGCCCCAGGGCCTTGAGCAAAGGGAGCCAAGCAGTGCTTACAGCGGGCCTTGGGTGAGACATCCAGTCTGATCCAGCACAAAGTGGTGGTGGTGACAGTGGTACTTGTGTCACTACACTCCCAGGTTTAGTTGGCTTAGAACACAAACAGAGGAAGGCTCTGTATGTTTGGGATAAAGGGAAGAAAACAAGATTCCCTTCCTAGTAATCCAGATAATTCCCCAGATCTTTTCCAAGACCATCAATGTACATTTTTCCCAAGATACATCTACAAGTCTGCAAGAACTGCAGTGTTACTGGGTTTGAGAGACCCCATAGAGCAGTTACAGTTTTGATCAAAATACCCAAGTCCTTTCAAATATCTGGAAAGTCTTCCCAGGAAGGATGGCTACAAATAAGCCCAGACAGTGAAGACTAAAATTAATACTTAGCTCTTCAATGCCCAGTGAAGAATATTTACTAGCATCAATACCATCCAGGAAAACATGAGCTCACCAAAGGAACTAAATAAGTCACGAGGGACTAATCGGGGAGAAACAGAGATACATGACCTATCATACGGATAATTCAAAATAGCTATATTGAAGAAACTCAAATTCAAGAGAATACAGAAAAAAAATTCAGAATTCTATCAGATAAATTTAACAAAGAAATTAAAATAATTAAAGAGAATCAAACAAAAATTACTGAGTTGAAAAATGCAATCCACATACTGAAGAATGCATCAGAGCCCTTTAATAGCAGAAATGATCAAGCAGAAGAAAAAACTGAGTTTGAAGACACACTACTTGAAAATATTCAGTCAGAGAAAACAACAACAAAAAGAGTAAAAAACAATAAACATGCCTACAGGATCAAGAACATAGTCTTAAAGGGGGCAAATCTAAGAATTATTGACCTTAAAAAGAGAAAAAGGGATGAGGGTAGAAAGCTTATTCAAAAGGCTTCTTCCCAAACCTAGATAACAATATCAGTATCCAAACACAAAAAAGATTATAAAACACCAAGAAGATTTAACCCAAAGAAAATTACCTCAAGGCATTTAATAATAAAACTTCTAAAGGTCAAAAATAAAGAAAGGATCCTAAAAGCAGCAAAAGAAAAGAACCAAGTAACATACAACAGAACTCCAACATATCTGCAGCAGATTTCCCAGTAGAAACTTTAAAGGCCAGGAGAGAGTGATGTGGCATAAAGTGCTGAAGGAAACAAAAACTTTTACCCCAGCATAGTATATCCAGTGAAAATATCCTTGAAATATGAAGGAGAAATAAACTTTCCCAAACAAAAGCTTAGAGATTTTATCAATACCAGGTATCTCCTACAAGAAATACTAAAGGGAGTCTTTCAATCAGAAAGAAGAGGACATTAATGAGCAATGGTACAAAACTCACTGGTATTAGTAAGTACACAGAAAAACACAGGTATTATAATACTATAACTGTATTATAAACTACTCTTATCCTAAGTAGAAAGACTAAATGATAACTACAACAACTTTTCAAGACATGGTCAATTCAATAAGATATAAATAGATACAACAAAATGTTAAAAAGTAGGAGGATGAAGTTCAGGTGTAAAATTGCTATTGGTTTGCTTTTACAAATAGTGTTAAGTTGCTATCACGTTAAAATAATGGGTTCTAAGACAGTATTAGCAAGCCTCATGGTAACCTCAAACCAAATCTATACAATGGATACACAAATAAGTTTAAAATCAAGAAAATAAATTATATCACTGGAGAAAAATTATCTCTACTAGAGGAAGACAGGAAGAAAATAAAAAAGGAAGAGAAGACCACAAAACAGTCAGAAAACAAATAACTAAATGGCAGGAGTAAGTCCTTATTTATCAATAATATTAAATGTAAATGGATGAAACTCTCCAATCAAACAACACAAACTAACTGGATGAATAAAAAAAAAAAAACACAAGACCCATTGATCTGTTGCTTACAAGAAACACTTTGTACTTGTAAAGACACACAGAGACTGAAAATAAAGGAATGGAAAAAGATATTCCATGTTAATGGAAATCAAAAAAGAGCAAGAGTCACTATCGACAAATTATATTTCAAAACAAAAACTATAAGAAAAGACAAAGAAGATCACTATATAATAAAGGAGTCAGTTCAGCAACAGCATAAAACAATTTTAAATATATATGCACCCAACACTGGAGCACCCAGATACATACAGGAAATATTATTAGAACTAAAGTGGGAGATAGGATCTAGTACAATAATTGATGGAGACTTGAATACCCCACTTTCAGCACTGGGAAAATCTTTCAGACAGAAAAACTAGAAATAACATGAGGAATTTTGGAAACTAAACAAATACATGGAAATTAAACAATATGCTCCTGAATGACCAGTGGGTCAATACGGACATTGAGAAGAAAGGCCGGGTATAGTGGCTCATGCCTGTAATCCCAGCACTTTGGGAGCCTGAGGTGGGCAGATCATGAGGTCAGGAGATCGAGACCATCCTGACGAACATGGTTAAACCCTGTCTCTACTAAAAATACAAACAAACAAACAAACAAACAAACAAGCAAGCAAACAACAACAACAACAACAACAACAAAAAACAAGTCGGGTGTGGTAGCAGACATCTGTAGTCCCAGCTACTTGTGAGGCTGAGGCAGAAGAATGGTGTGAACCTGGGAGGCAGAGCTTACAGTGAGCTGAGATCACATCACTGCACTTCAGCCTGGGTGACAGAGTGAGACTCTATCTCAAAAAAAAAAAAAAAAAAAAAAAAAAAAAAAAAAGAAGAAGAAAATTGAAAAATGTCTTGAAACAAATAATGGAAATACAATGTACCAAAACTTTATAGGATACAGCAAAACAGTAGTCAGAGTGAACATGATCGCTATAAGTGCCTACATCAAAAAAGAGGAAAACCTCAAATAAGCAATTTAATAATTCATCTTAAATAACTAACAAAGCAAGAGCAAACCAAACCCAAAACAAGTAGAATAAAACCAATAATAAAGATCAGAGCAGAAATAAAATTGAAAAAAGTTAATATAAAAAATAAATGTAACAAAATGGTTTTTTTTTGTTGTTGTTTTTTGGGGTTTTTTTTGGAAAAGGTAAACAAAGGAGATAAACCTTTGGCCAGACTAACTAAGAAAAGAGAGAAAATCCAAATAAATAAAATCAGAAATAAAAAAGGAGATATTACAACTAATGTGGCAGAAATTCAAAGGAGGATCATTAGTGGCTACTATGAACAAATAGATGCCAACAAATTTTTAAAAATCCAGAAGGAGTGAACAAATTTCTAGATACATACAGCCTACTAGGATCGAATCAGGAAGAAATGTGAGTAATGAGATCAAATCTGTAATAAAAACTCTTCCTGTAAAGAAAGAGCAGGACCCAGTGGTTTCACAGCTGAATTCTACCAAATATCTAAAGAACTAATAAAAATCCTACTTGAATTATTTCAAAATATAGTGTAGGAGGAAATATTTACAGACTCATTCTGTGAGGCCATTATTACCCTGATATCAAAACCAGACAAAAACACATCGAACAAACAAACAAACAAAAATAGATCAATGTATTACTCTATTCTTACACTGCTATGAAGACATACCTGAGACTGGGTAATTTATGAAAAAGTGAGGTTTATTTGACTCACAGTTCCACAGGCTGTACAGGAAGTTTAACTGGAGAGGCCTTAGGAAACTTACAATCGTGGCAGAAAGCAAAGGGGAATCTGACACATTACATGGTCAGCAAAAGAGTGCAAAGGAGTAGGTACTACACATTTTCAAACAACCAAGCCTCATCAGAACTCTATCATGAGAACAGACAGGAGGCAGTCTGCCCCCATGTCTCAGTCCCTCCACCAGGCTCTTCCTGCAACACTGGGAATTATAATTTGACATGATATTTGGGTAGGGACATAGAACAAAACCAAATTATTCTGTCCCTGGTCCCTCCCAAAGCTCATGTCCTTCTCACATTTCTTAACACAAGCTTGCCTTCCCAACAGTCCCCCAAAGTCTTAACTCATTTTAGCATTAACTCAAAAGTCCAAGTCTAAACTTGCTTCTGAGACAGGGCAAGTCATTTCAGCCCATGAGACTATAAAATCAAAAATAAGTTAGTTACATGAGTTACTTCCAAGATACAATAGAATTACAGGCATTGGGTAAATGCTCCCATTTGAAAAAAAAAAAAAAAAGAAAAGAAAAGAAAAAGAAAAAAAATAATTGGCCAAAACAAAGGGGCTACAGGCCCCATGCAAGTTCAAAACCCAGCAGGGCAGTTATTAAATCTTAAAGCTTGAAAATAATCTCCTTTGACTTCACATTTCACATCCCTGTCATGCTGATGCAAGGGGTGGACTCCCCAGGCCTTAGGGAGCTCTACCCCTGTGGCTCTAAAGGGTACAGCCCCACAACTACTTTCACAGGGTTGTATTGAGTGCCTATGTCTTTTCCAGGGGCACAGTGCAAGCTGTTTGTTGATCTACCATTTGGGGGTTTGGAGTTGTTGACCTGCTTCTCTCAGCTCCACTAGTGGGGCTCCGGGTGGGGGCTGCAACCCCATATTTCCCCTCTGCACTGCCCTACTAGAGGTTCTCCACAAGAGGTTCACCCCTGCAATAGATTTCTGCCTGGACATGCAGACATTTCCATACATCCCCCAAAAGTTAGGCAGAGGCTTCCAAACTTCAACTCTTGCCCTCTGTGCACCTGCAGGACCAACACCACATGGAAGCCACCAATGCTTGGAGCTTGCAACTTCTGAAGCAACAGCCAAGCTGTTTTTAGCCATGGCTGAAGCTGGAGTGGCCACGATGCAGATCACCGTGTCCCAAGGTTGTACAGAGCAGTGGAGTCCTGGCCAGACCTATGAAGCCATTCTTTCTTCCTAGGTCTCCAGGCCTGTGATGGTAGGGATTGCTGTAGGTCTCTGACATTTCTTTGAGGCATTTTCCCCATTGTCTTGGCTATTAACATCTGGCTCTTTACTTATGCAAATTTCTGCAGCAGGCTTGACTTTCTCTTTTGAAAATGAGGTTTTCTTTTCTACCACATGGCCAGACTTCAAATTTTCCAACCTCTTAGGCTCTGCATCTCTTTTAAATATAAATTCCAGTTTCAGATAATCTTTGTTCATGAATATGAACATACACGGTTAGAAGCAGTCAGGTGATGTCTTGAATGCTTTGCTGCTTAGAAATTTCTTCTATATCTCTATAAACACACATTTAAAAATTATAAAATAAAAATAAAATACATTAAAATTGTAAAAAGTTAGCTGGGTGTGGTGGTGTGTGGCTGTCATTTCAGCTACTCAAGAGGCTGAGGCAGAAGGATCACTTAAGCCCAATAGTTCAAGGCTGCAGTGAGCTATGATGGTGCCATTGCATTCCAGTCTGGGTGACAGAACAAAAGTGTTTCTAAGAATTTTTTTTTAAATTATATGCTTTCCAAGAAGAATTAGAAAATTTGAGATACTGTTAGATTAAAAACTTTCTAAAAGAAGCTTAAAAATACAGATTTTATAAAACAAAGTAGAAGAAACTGTATAAAAAGGGCTATCAAGAACAGAAAATGAGATGATACAGTACAAATTGAAAATGTGAAAAATTAAAACTATTCAAGGAATTTGAAAAATATTATAAGCCTTTAAATGTAGTCTCATAACAACTCATAATATAAAAACAAAGTGGGCTATGAAGACAGACTTGAGAGAAATAGAAAGGATTGTTAAATAAAATTTCCGGAATGCCACTGGTTTGGACAGAGCTCCTATACTTGGCCCCAAGAGATACCCAAAATAAGATCACTTACAATAATTTTCTATGTACCAAATCAATACCTGAGCTATTTACTGTATGATCTAACCTTCCAAAAAATCAAGGGAAAAATGATAGCCAATAAAGTAACTTTGAAATAACTGGTTCAATTTCTGTTCCTAGTTTCTGAAGGTTTTTCTGCCTATAGAACCCACCCCTTTGCTTAGCTCAGAGTTCTATTTTGTAAATTGGATGCTGCCCAGTTTATAAATTACAAATAAAAGTCAATTAGATCTTTAAAACTCAAGTTGTTGAAACTCTGTTCTGTAACATGGTTTTAAAAAACTGTCAGAATTCAGTGGTAAAGTATAAAAAACTCAGGAGAGAAAATGATAAAATATATATAAAAGGCAGGCAATGAAATAAAATTTTAATGTAAAAAGTACAAGTCTAAGAGTAAAAATGAAATATAACAAAGAAATAGATATAAAAATATATAGGGGAAATTTTTGTTATTAAAGAGAGATTATATAATAGTAGACTGAAAGGGCTCACAGTGTGTCAAATAAAAAAATGAAAGAAACAGTCAATCACAAGCACTTCAACAGATCCTGGTGACATTACTAAGTATTAAAGCAAAAACAAATGAATACTATGAGCATTCAGACAGAAAAAATAACAGGACTTACAAATGTAAAAATATTAAGAGGACATCTGGTCTCCAGTTCTTCAACTAAAGAGTTTAGAAGTTGCCACTTTGTCCTAACAAGAAAAAAAAGCTGAACATACTGAAAAATCAACAACTGTTATTGAATATGTAAAAGTGGGGAGAACACAGGGCAAAGTACTGCCCCCAAGATTGGAGAGACTGAAAATTGAACACAGGGAATCATGGCTTACTGATGCAGAGTGACAGGGCTTGCAGGAACCAATGAGGGGTAGGGAAACCTTAACTGTAATTGATGAATTGCTGGAGAATCAGTGCAGAGAAGTCTAAGAGCTAAAAACTCTAGAGAATCCAGCCATAGAAGGACCCCGCAATATTATGAGATTTACAACTAGGAACTCAACCATGTTCCCACACTAAAGATTCAAGAAAAATCCCCTCTTCTTTCTAGCATAGGAAGGAGAAAAGGAAACATTTTGATGTATTCCAGAGCACTCCGCTCTTTTTAACAAGGCAGGAACTCAGGAGAAACTAGTTAACTAGGGCCTACCTGACCAGAGGAAAGGAATATACCTAATTGCAGCCCACTCTAATGATACCCACCCGCCCAATACTTTACCACTATTTTACTATAGGCCTATTCGTAGTAGTTTCTTTTACCTTGTCCATTACATATGGCTATGAAGAAAAAATTCAAGACGCATTAAGAGGTAACAAGCAATTTGAAGAGACAGAGCAAGCATTAAAGATAGATATGGCAAGGATGGGCCGGGTGTGGTGGCTCACACCTGTAATCCCAGCACTTTTGGAGGTCGGGGCGGGTGGATAACAAGGTCAGGAGATGGAGACCATCCTGGCAAACACGGTGAAACCCTGTCTCTACTAAAAAAATACAAAAAATTAGCCCGGAGTGGTGACGGGCAGCTGTAGTCCCAGCTACTCGGGAGGCTGAGGCAGGAGAATGGTGTGAACCCAGGAGGCAGAGCTTGCAGTGAGTCAAGATCATGCCACTGCACGCCAGCCTGGGCAACAAAGCGAGACTCCATCTCAAGGGAAAAAAAAAAAAAAAAAAGATATGGCAAGGATATTGAAATTATCAGGCCAGGGAATTTAAAACAACTATGATTAATATGCTAAGGGCTCTAATGGATAGACAATATGCAAATGACGAATTACACAGAATTTGAATTTGAAATTCTAAAAAAGACCAAACAAAAAATGCTAGAAATTAAAAAAGAAAAACAAATGGAGAATGTTTTTCATGGACTTATTAGTGTACTGTACACAGTTTAAGAAACAATATCTGAGCTTGAGGATATATCAGTAGAAACTTTGAAAACTGTCAAAAATATTACACAAATTAAATTTAGCAGAAATTAATTGAGCAAGGAAAAATTGAGTGACCCTTTACAAGAGGTTCAAAGGGCTCAGCTTCCAAATGTGTTCGGGTACCATTTATGGGTGGCAACTCAGGTGAGATAGAGAAAGAGGTAGATTGGTTACAGCTTGGCATTTACCTTATTTTAAACATGGTGTGATCACTTAGCCATCTGTGATTG
Source organism: Rhinopithecus roxellana (assembly GCF_007565055.1). Classification (NCBI taxonomy): domain Eukaryota; kingdom Metazoa; phylum Chordata; class Mammalia; order Primates; family Cercopithecidae; genus Rhinopithecus; species Rhinopithecus roxellana. The sequence goes on from NC_044558.1 coordinate 33,219,298, forward strand.
ACTAAAACTCAATTCCTGTGATGGGTGGGACTCAGCTATTTGCTACAAAAGCATACCCATATTGCCTAGGTTTTCTTCTAGGGTTTGTTATGGTTTTAGGTCTAATATTTAAGTCTTTAATCCATCTTGAATTAATTGTTGTATAAAGTGTAAGGAAGGGATCCAGTTTCAGCTTTCTACATATGGCTAGCCAGTTTTCCTAGCACCGTTTACTAAATAGCATTAGTAAATGCTAGCACCATTTCCTTGTTTTTGTCAGGTTTGTCAAAGATCAGATGGTTTTAGATGTGTGATATTATTTCTGAGGGCTCTTTTCTGTTCCATTGGTCTATATCTCTGTTTTGGTACCAGTACCATGCTGATTTGTTTACTGTAGCCTTGTAGTGTAGTTTGAAGTCAGGTAGCATGATGCCTCCAGCTTTGTTCTTTTGGTTTAGGATTGTCTTGGCAATGCGAGCTCTTTTTTGGTTCCATATGAACTTTAAAGTAGTTTTTTTCCAATTCTGTGAAGAAAGTCATTGGTAGCTTAATGAGGATGGCATTGAATCTGTAAATTACCTTGGGCAGTATAATCATTTTCATGATATTGATTCTTCCTATCCATGAGCATGGAATGTGCTTCCATTTGTTTGTGTCCTCTTTGACTTTGTTGAGCAGTGGCTTGTAGTTCTCCTTGAAGAGATCCTTCACATCCCTTGTAAGTTGGATTCCTAGGTATTTTATTCTCTTTGAAGCAATTGTGAATGGGAGTTCACTCATGATTTGGCCCTCTATTTGTCTGTTATTGGTGTATAAGAATGCTTGTGATTATTGCACATTGATTTTGTATCCTGAGACTTTGCTGAAGTTGCTTATCAGCTTAAGGAGATTTGGGGCTGAGATGATAGGGTTTTCTAAATATACAATCATGTCATCTGCAAACAGGGACAATTTGACTTCCTCTTTTCCTAACTGAATACCCTTTCTTTCTTTCTCCTGCCTGATTGCCCTGGTCAGAACTTCCAACACTATGTTGAATAGGAGTGGTGAGAGAGGGCATCCCTGTCTTGTGCCAGTTTTCAAAGGGAATGCTTCTAGTTTTTGCCCATTCAGTATGATATTGGCTGTGGGTTTGTCATAAATAGCTCTTATTATTTTGAGATATGTCCCATCAATACCTAATTTATTGAGAGATTTTAGCATGAAGGGCTATTGAATTTTGTCAAAGGCCTTTTCTGCATGTTTTGAGTTAATCATGTGGTTTTTGTCTTTGGTTCTGTTTATATGCTGGATTACATTTATTGATTTGCATATGTTGAACCAACCTTGCATCCCAGGGATGAAGCCCACTTGATCATGTTAGATAAGTTTTGATGTGCTGCTGGATTAGGTTTGTCAGTATTTTATTGAGGATTTTTGCATCAATATTCATCAGGGATATTGTTCTAAAATTCTTTTTTTGTTGTGTCTCTCTCAGACTTTGGTATCAGGATGATGCTGGCCTCATAAAATGAGTTAGGGAGGATTCCTTCTTTTTCTATTGATTGGAATAGTTTTAGAAGTAATGGTACCAGCTTCTCCTTGTACCTCTGGTAGAATACCATTGAGGACATAGGCTTGGGCAAGGGCTTCATGTCTAAAACATCAAAAGCAATGGCAACAAAACCAAAATTGCCAAATGGGATCTAATTAAACTAAGGAGCTTCTGCACAGCAAAACAAACTACCATCAGAGTGAACAGGCAACCTACAGAATGGGAGAAAGTTTTTGCAATCTACTCATCTGAGAAAAGGTTAATATCCAGAATCTACAAAGAACTCTAACAAACATACAAGAAAAAATAACCCCATCAACAAATGGGCAAAGGAGATGAACAGACACTTCTCAAAAATGACATTTATGTAACCGACAGATACATGAAAAAATGCTCATCATCACTGGCCAGCAGAGAAGTGCAAATCAAAACCATAATGAGATACCATCTCACACCATTTAGAATGGCAATCATTAAAAAGTCAGGTAACAACAGGTGCTGGAGGGGATGTGGAGAAATAGGATCACTTTTACACTGTTGGTGGGACAGTAAATTAGTTCAACCATTGTGGAAGACAGTGTGGCGATTCCTCAAGGATCTAGAACTAGAAATACCATTTGACCCAGCCATACCATTACTGAGGATATACTCAAAGGATTATAAATCACGCTGCTATAAAAGCACATGCACACGTATGTTTATTGCAGCACTATTCACAATAGCAAAGACTTTGAACCAGCCCAAATGTCCATCAATGATAGGGTGGATTAAGAAAATGTGGCACATATACACCATGGAATACTACGCAGCCATAACAAAGGATGAGTTAATGTCCTTTGTAAGGACATGGATGAAGGTGGAAACCATCTTTGTGAGCATACCATCACCAGGACAAAAAACCAAACACTCTATGTTCTCACTCATAGGTGAGAATTGAACAATGAGATCACTTGGACACAGGAAGGAGAACATCACACACTGGGGCCTCTCGTGGGGTGTGGGTCTAGGGGAGGGATAGCATTAGGATATATACCTACTGTAAATGAGGAGTTAATGGGTGCAGCACACCAACATGGCACATGTATATGTATGTAACCTGTACATTGTGTACATGTACCCTAGAACTTAAAGTATAATAATAATAATAATAATAATAATAATAATAATAATAAAATATGCTTGTAAGTTAATATCAAAACAGATTAAAAACCTAAGTTAGGATGCAATTTATTATGTATGGACTCAAAGTGTGGACGTACCCTCAGGCCAAATGTAATTTAACAAAGGAAAAAGCACAAAGACTGAAAGAAGAAAAGGAACAGAATATCCAAGGACTACAGAACAACTACAAGAAGTGTAACATGCACATAATGGCAATACCAGAATGAAAATAAAAAAGAAAGTAAGAGAAGAAATATTTGAAGGAATAATGACTGATAATCCTCTCAAAGTAATGTCATATTTAAAACCACTGATGCAGGAAACTCAGAAAACACCTAACAAAATAGCCAAACAAAGGAACAAAAAGCTACTAAGCATATTGTTTTCATAGCACAGAAAGTAAGATTTAAAAAAGTTCTGAGAAAAGACAGAGGACAAAACACTATGGAGAAAGAAAGATAAGAATTACATTCAAATTCTAACAAACCACGCAATCAAGAAGAATTGAAGTGAAATATGTAAAATATTGGATGAAAAATAATGTTACCAATCTAGAATTCTGTATCCTATGTAATTTGTCTTCCAAAGCAAAGGAGAGAAACACTCTCTCACAGAAACAAAAATTTAGAAAATTAGTTGCCAGTAGGCTTGCCTTGTAGGAATACTAAAAGGAGTTATTTAGAAAGAAGGGAAATTATATAGGTCAAAAACTTCAATATATAAAAGGAAGAAAGAAGATAACAAAAATAAGTGAAAGTAATATAGAAACTTAATTTTCTTATCTTAATTGATTTAACCATTTATTCAAAATAACAGAAGCAATAAGGTTGATTATGTATGCTTTTGTATATTTTACACACACAATGTTTACACATGGTTATCTATAAGTGAAATGAATAACAGCAATAATACAAGGGGTGGGAGGGAGGAATTAGAATTATTTTGTTATTAAAAGATATTCACACTACTTGCAAAGTGGTACAGTGTTATTTGAAAGTAGACTTGCGCTGGTTGTAAATATGTATGGCATACTCTAGGCTAACCACTGAGAAAAGGTATAACAGAAACATAACTATTACAGTAGAAAGGAGAGAAAACCAAATCACATAAAAAGTGCAATTTAAACCACAGAAGACAGAAACATAGTGAAGGACAAAACAACAACAAAGAACAATGGCAACAAATACAAAAAATTACAGTAGATATTAATTCAATGGTATCAATGTACATTCTGGGCCATAAAACACACACTAATAAATCTAAAAGAATAGATATCATACAGGGTCTGTTTGCAGACCACAATATAATTTACAAGTTCTTTAGCTTTAGGACTCAAATTGACTGTCCTTGCTCCTCAGTTTGCCAATGGCCTATTGTGATACTTGTGATAGTGTGAGTTAATACTTAAAGTATTAACTCCTTGTGATAGTGTGAGTTAATACTTAAACTCCCATATATCTATATCTATGTCTATATCTATATCTATCTATATCTATGTTTATATCCATCTATCCTACCAGTTTTGTCCCTCTAGAGAACCCTCATACAGATTTTGGTTAACAGGAGTGGTTCTAGAAGAACAGAATATTAAGGAGTCCCCACACTGTATACAGCCTAGGGACTTGGTGCTTATGTCCCAGCTGCTCCATGTATGCTCCATCCATGGCTGAAAGGGGCCAACATAGAGCTCAGGCCATGGTTTCAGAGAGTGCAAGCCTCAAGTCTTGGCAGCTTCCACGTGGTATTGTACCTGCCTGTGCACAGTAGTAGAAGAGAAGCTTCCATGTGGTATTGAACCTGCCTGTGCACAGTAGTAGAAGAGTTCTTTTTTTGGTTTTGGAGTTTCTGGAGTTGGCTGCTCAATATGATTAGACCCCAACATGCTAAAGGACTCTATTTCTAATAGTATGGAGAACACTGAGAATCCTTGGTGTGAACTGTTTAGAGAACTGTTAGAGAAAACTGTTAGAGAAATACACAATAAATGTATTTGACACTCCCGATTCACTGCTCACAAGAGGCAAGTAGTTTAGTGACTCTATAAATAATACCTTTGACTATATGTGAAGAACCAAGGAACATAATAAAGCTGTTTGGTTGCTCCTAAGTTCAGTAGACAAAGTAATGAAAGAAAATGAACTCAGGAATTCTAATGCCCGGCTTCAGAAGCACATACTGACCCTTAAATCTACTAAGATTGCCTGAGTGAAAGTCTTATCTTCTGTAGAAAAAGAACTGAAATTGTGGGAAGACAGATACAAACTCTTATCATGAAAGTAGCTGACCTGCAATGAAATGTGCATGCAAAGCCTCACCAGGTGTTTACTGTTAAAATGAGGGCATTGATTGGAAAAGAATGGGACCCTTCAACTTGAAGTGGGGATGTGTGGGAGGACACCAACAAAGCTGGGACACTGAGTTTGTAAACTCTGATGAATCTTTTTTAGTCAGAAGAAATAGCTTCTCCATCCCCAGTAGTGGCAATCTCCCCTCCCTGACCCATGATGCCATCAGCCTTTCTACCTTTGTCTGAGGAGATAAACCCTGCACTTCCTGTGGCAAAAGTGATGGCCTTTGATTGATTCTCCCTAGGAACCACACCCAACACCCCTGTTTGCTTCTAGACTTATAAGTAGACTCAAGTCCCAGCAGGCCCCTAGAGCTGAGGTTGAGAGTGTGAACCATGAGGTGGTATGCCACACTTGAAAATAACTGCCTGTGTTTTCTACTTTATATAAACAAATCTGGACAACATGCAAGTGAATGGATATTAAAAATGTGGAATAATGGTGGAAGGAACAGAGTGAATCAGGTTGAATCTATTAATTTGGGCCCACTAAGTAGGGTCTCTACATGTAATGTTGCAGCTCAGGGAGTTAAAAAAAAAAAAAAAAGATTCTAATAGTTTATTTTCTTGGTTAGCTGAAATATGGATTAAAAGATGACTCACTGTGAGTGAGCCGGAAATGTTTGATCTCCCTTGGTTTAATGTAGAGAAAGGGATCCAAAGGTTTAGGGGCTTAGGGGCTTAGAGAGATTGTGATGGTAGAGTGGATTAGTCACTTTAGACCTACTCTTACCAGCTGGGAGGGTACAGAAGATATACCCTTGACTAATGCCTTGTGAAATAGATTTGTGAGGGCAGCACCTGCATCTTTGAAGAGCCCTGTAATTGCTCTTCCCTATAGGGAATCTAACAATGGGAAATACAGTCCTCAACTACAAAATGTAAATACAATGGTAATAGGATCCCAAGGTGGCATGGGATGAAAGGCAAGGGGGGCATAGCTACCTTAATGAACGGCAAAGGCAAAACTGCAAACAGAATAGTCTGACTTGTGTAGGGCTCTGATATTAGCTAATTAATCACAGTGTTCCCAGAAGTGAAATTAATAGGAAGCCTACTGCATACCTACTTAATTTATATAAGCAGAAAACTTCCAGATCAAGTGGACAAAAGACTAATTTGAATTATAAAAACAGAATCACAGCCCCTCAATCAATTTCCAGACTTGAACCAGTTTATAGTCCCAGAAACTCTTGACTGAAGGGGAGGCCGGGTCCCTTGAGGAAAGACCCCCTACACTGCTGACAATTTATGCTGTTAATCTTTCTCCCATCTTCCCCAAGGAGACCTCTGGCCTTTTCCCACGGTAACCTTGCATTGGAGAAAGGGAAACGGTCAGGTATTTCAGGGACTACTGGATGCTGGCTCTAAGATGATGTTGACTTCAAGGGACCCGAAATGTCATTGTGGTCCTCCAGTTAAAGTAGGGGTTTATGGAGGTCAGGCATTTAATAGAGTTTTAGCTCAGGTCTGACTTACAGTGGGTCTAGTGTGTCCCCAGACTCATCCTGTGGTCATTTCTACAGGGCCAGAATGCATAATTGACATAGACATACTTAGCAGCTGGCAGAACCCTCACATTGGCTCCCTGACTGGTAGGGTGAGGGCTATTAAGTTGGGAAAGGGCAAGTGCAAGTCATTAGAACTGCTTTTACCTAGAAAAATAGTAAATCAAAACCAATATTGCATCCCTGGAGGGATTGTGGAGATTAGTGCCAACACCAAGAACTTGAAAGACGCGGAGGTGGGGTGATTCCCACAACATCCCGGTTCAACCCTTTAGTTTGGCCTGTGCAGAAGACAGATTGATTTTAGAGAATGACAGTGAATTATCATAAGCTTAACCAAGTGGTGACTTCAGTTGCAGCTGCTGTATCAAATTTGGTTTTATTGCTTAAGCAAATTAACACATCTCCTGATATGTGGAATGCAGCCATTGATTTTACAAATACCTTTTTCTCCATTCCTGTCCATAAGACCTACCACAATCAATGTGCCATCAGCTGGAAAGACCAGAAATATACCTTTACTGTGTTACATCAGGGGTATATCAACCCTTTGCCTTTGTGTGATAATCTTATTCAGAGAGATCTTAATTGCTTTTCGCTTCTACAAGATATCACACTGGTCCATGACATTAATGACATTATGCTGATTGGATCCAGTGGGCAAGAACTAGCAAACACATTCGACTTATGATTGAGCATTTGCATAGCAGAGGATGAGAAATAAATCCAACTAAAATTGAAGGACCTTCTACCTCAGTAAAATTTTTAGGGGTCAAGTGGTGTGGGGCCTATAGAGATATTCCTTCTAAGGTGAAGGGTACGTTGCTGCATTTGTCCCCTCCTACAACCAAGAAAGAGGCACAATGCCTAGTGGGCCTATTTGGATTTTGGAGGCAACACATCCATTTGTTGAGTGACCTGAAACGCTGCGAGTTTTGAGGGGGCCTAGAACAGGAGAAGGATCTGCAACAAGACCAGGCTGCTTTGCAAGCTGCTCTGCCACTTGGGCCATACGACTCAGCAGATAAAATAGTGCTGGAGGTTTCAGTGGCAGATAGGGATGCTGTTTGGAGCCTTTGGTAAACCCCCATAAGTGAGTAACAGTGGAGGCCTCTAGGATTATGAAGCAAGGCCCTGTCATCTTCTGCAGATAACTACTCTCCTTTTCAGAGACACGCCCTGGCCTGTTACTGGACTTTGGTGGAAACTGAACTTTTGACTATGGGTCATCAAGTCAACATGCAACCTGAATTCCCTATCAAAAACTGGGTGCTTTCTGACCCATCTAGCTATAAAAGGGGTCATGAACAGCAGCATTCCATCATCAAATGGAAATGATATGTAAGTTTTAGGGCTCAAGCAGGTCCTTAAGTCACAAGTAACTTACATGAGGCAGTGGCTCAAAGGTCTCCACTCCTGCCACCCTGCCTTCTCTCCTCCAGCCTGCACCAATGGCCTCATGGGGAGCTCCTTATGTTCAGTTGATAGAGGAAGAGAAGACTAGGGCCTGGTTTACAGATGGTTCTGCATGACATGCAGGCACCAACCAAAAATGGACAACTGGAACACTATAGCCCCTTTCTAGGACCTTACTGAAGGACAGCAGGGAAGGGAAATTTTCCCAGTGGGCAGAATTTTGATCAATGCCCCTGATGGTGCGCTTTGCATGGAAGGAGAAATGGCCAGATGTGCAATTATATACTGATTCATGGGCTGTAGCTAATCGTTTGGCCGGATGGTCAGACTTGGAAAAAGCATAATTGGAAAACTGGTAACAAAGGAATTTGGGGAAGAGGTGTGTGGATGGAACTCTCTGAGTGGTCAACAACTGTGAAGATATTTGTATCCCATGTGAGTGCTCACAATTGGGTGACCTTAGCAGAGGAGGATTCTAATAAGCAAGTGCCTAGGATGACCCTTTCTGTGGACACCATTCAGCCTCTTTCCCCATTCACCCCTGTTATCGCCCAATGGGCTCATGAACAAAGTGGCAGTGCTGGCAAGGATGCAACTTATGCAAGGGCTCAGCAACATGGACTTCCCCTCACCAACGCTGACCTGGCTATGGCCACCGCTGAGTGCTCAATTTGCCAGCAGCAGAGACAAACACTGAGCCCTTGATATGGAACCGTTCCTTGGGATGATCAGTCAACTATCTAGTGGCAGGTTGATTATATTAGACGTGTTACTTCATGAAAATGGCAGAGATTTGTCCTCACTGGAATAGACACTTAGTCCAAATATGGTTTTGCCTATCCTGCATGCAATGCTTCTGCCAAGACTACCATCCATGGACTCACGGAATGCCTTATCCATCGTCATTGTATTCCACACAGTATTGCCTCTGACCAAAGCACTCACTTTATGGCTAAAGTAGTATGGCAATAGGCTCATGCTCATGGAATTCACTGGTCTTTCAATGTTCACCATCATCCTGAAGCAATTTGATTGATACGATAGTAGAATGGCCTTTTAAAGTCACAATTACAATGCCAACTAAGTGACAATACTTTGCAGGATTGGGGCAAAGTTCTCCTGAAGGCCATGTGTACTCTGAATCAGCATCCAATACATGGTACTGTTTCTCCAACAGCCAGGATTTACAGGTCCAGGAATAAAGGGGTGGAAGTGGAAGTGGCATTACTCACCGTCACCCCTAGTGGTCCACTAGCAAAATGTTTGCTTCCTGCTCCTGCAACATTAGATTCTGCTGCCTAGAGGTCTTAGTTCCAGAGGGAGGAAAACTGCCACGAGGAGACACAACAATGATTCCATTAAACTGGAAGATTGCTACCTGGACACTTTGGGTTCCTCCTACCTTTAAGTCAACAGGCTAAGAAGGGATTTACAGTTTTGGCCGGGGTGATTGAACCAGACTATTAAGATGAAATCAGCCTACTACTACACAACGGAAGCAAGCAGAATATTCATGGAATACTGGGGATCCACTACGGCATCTCTTAGTATTACCAGTCCTGTGATTAAGGTCAATGGGAAACTACAACAGCCCAATCTAGGCAGGACAACAAATGGCCCTGACACTTCAAGAATCAAGGTTTGAGTCACTCCACCAGGAAAGCAAAACAAAACAAAATGCAACCTGCTGAGAGGCTAGCTGAAGGCAAAGGGAATACAGAATGTGTTGCAGAAGAAGGTAGTCACCAATACCAGATATAACCACATGAGCAGCTTCAGAAAGGAGGATTGTAATTGTCATGAATATTTCCTCCTTTTGTAAAAAAGGTTTGTGCATGTATATACTTGTACTAAGAAAATATCATTTTATTTCCTTTTTCCTTTATCATGTGACATAAAATTTATTGACTTTTGTAGGGATTCAATCAGGCTGGTGGGAAAAAGTATTGAAGATAGCTGTAGAGATAGACACAAATATTCTTAGAAGGCCGAGAAGTTTGCATAACTTCGGTAATAGATGTGGCTGAAGGTACCCTGGTCCCTTTACCTTTAAACAAATGAAAGTAGTAACAAAAGAATGTGGAGGTTGTTATCTAGTTAGCTTGTTTAATCATGTGGTCTTAAGACTAACCTTTGATGTACCATGGGTGCTTAATTGTTTTCTACTCGGGAAATCCACAATGTCAATTACCGTCTAATGGCATTGACTCAAGCCTTTGTTAATTAATCTTACTGAATAAATGTGACTCTCACTAGCTGATCAGGGCCCCAGTGGCAATTGCTTACAGCACTCAGCAAGGAGTCTGTAAGCATCCTGGACAGAGTCACCTGGACTGGCAAAGCAGAATATCTGTGTGTCAGTGTACATTATTCATCCATCACTGGGTCAGCGGTCTGCAAGGGACAGACCCCCTGCAGCTGGTGCCCCCATGTGAGGGACACTACCGCAGACATTATATCAGCATTTAAGTATTAACTTTATGTTATAGTATTTGGGTTGGGGATTGGTATGTTTCCAGTTGTACAAAAGATAGCTGTATTATGTTAGGTGTAATTATGACCTTATTGTCTTTATTTGAACATTATATATTATCTCAGGGGATGTGTCTGGGTTCTTGTTGACAGTGCATGAGTTTTTGATGGTTAATACTGAGTGTCATCTTGATTGGATTGAAGGAGGCAAAGTATTGATCCTGGATGTGTTTGTGAGTGTGTTTCCAAGGGAGATTAACATTTGAGTCAGTGGGCTTGGAAAGGCAGACCCACCCTTCATCTGGGTGGGCACCATGTAATCAGCAGCCAGTGCTGCCAGAATAGAAAGCACACAGAAAAATGTGAAAAGTCTCGACTGGCCTAGCCTCCTATCCTAAATCTTCTCCCATGCTGGATGCCTCCTGACCTCAAACATCAGACTCCAAGTTCTTCAGTTTTGGGACTTGGACTGGCTCTCCTTGCTCGTCAGCTCACAAATGGCCTATTGTGGGACCTTGTGATAGTGTGAGTTAATACTTAATAAACTCCCCTTTTTATATTTATATATATCCTATTATTTCTATCCCTCTAGAGTACTCCGACTGATATGAGAACCTCTGCCTAGATTTCAGAGGATTTATGGCAACACCTAGATGTCCAGAAGTTTGCTGCAGGGATGGGGCTGTCATGAAGAACCTCTGCTAGGGCAATGTGAAAAGGAAATGTGGGGTCAGAGCCCCCACACAGAGTCTCTGCTGTGTTACCACCTAGTCGTGCTGTGAGAAGAGGGCCACCATCCTTCAGACCCCAGAATGGTAGATCTACCAACAGCTTCTACCGTGCACCTGAAAAAGCCATGGACACACAATCCCAGCCCATGAAAGCAGTGTGGAGGGGTCCTCTGCTCTGCAAAGCCACAGGGGCAGAGCAGCCCAAGACCATGGGAACCCAACTCTTGCACCAATGTGACCTGGATGTGAGACATGGAGTCAAAGGAGATCAGTTTGGAACTTTAAGATTTGATTGCCCTGATGGGTTTCAGACTTGCATAGGTCATGTGGCCTCTTTGTTTGGACAGTTTCTTCCATTTGGACCCAATGCCTGTACCCATTGTATCTAACTTGCTTTTGATTTTACAGGCCTATTGGTGGAAGGGACGTGTCTTGTCTCAGATAAGACTTTGGGCTATGGACCTTTGGGTTAATCTTTAAATAAGTTAAGACTTTGAGGGATTGTTGAGAAGGTATATTGGTTTAGACACGTGAGGACATGAGATTTGGGAGGGGCCAGGGACAGAATGACATGGTTTGACTGTGTCCTCACCCAAATATTATCTTGAATTCCCTCGTTTTGGGAGAGACATAATGAGCTCATGTCCTTTACAAGGACATGGATGAAGCTAGAAACCATCATTCATGGTGGTAGGTCTTTCCCATGCTATTCTCATGATAGTAAGCCTCACGAGATCTGATGGTTGTAATAATGGGAGTTTCCCTCCCCAAGCTGTCTTCTTGTCTGCTGCTATGTGAGATGTGCCTTTCACCTTTCGCCATGATTAAAAGGCATCCCCAGCCATGGGGAACTGAGTCCAATAAACCTCTGCTTTGTTAATCGCTCAGTCTCGGGTATGTCTTTATCAGCAGCAAGAAAATGGACTAATATAAAACAGCAGCTGGAAGAACCCTGCAGGCACTTTCGGTTTCCATCTTGAGCCCAGGGAAGACATCCCTGATGATATCTCACAGGGGTCCTTGGGGGAAGGCAGCCAGTGGAACCAGGAAAGTGTCACAGGGTGAAAGAAGCTTCCAGCTGAACTTCATAGTAATTTTAACTGTGCACGAGCTTTCTGAGTAGAATCCAGGGCGTGAAATGGGAATTGTTGCATGAGCTGCAGCTCATGGTGTGGGCAGGTAGAGATGTGAGGCCCTGAAAACTGTTTCCTTTCTCAGCAGGGAGGCTTGTAGCCTGTGGTAAGGTCCCTCCCTAAACACATGGGAATTCTGGGAGATACAATTCAAGTTGAGATTTAAATGGGGACACAGAAATACCATATCAGACTAATATCTAGAATACACAAGGAACGCAAATCAGCAAGAAAAAAATCAAAAAGTGGGCTAAGAACATAGACAATTCTCAAAAGATATACAAATGGCCAATGAACATAAGAAAAAATGCTCCACATCACTAATTATCAGGGAAATGCAAATCAAAACCACAATGCAATACCACCTTATTCCTTCAATAATTGACATAAGTGAAAAAAAAAATAGCAGATTTGGTGTGGATGTGGTGAAAGGGAACACTTTTACACTGCTGGTGGGAATGTAAACTAGTAAAATCACCATGGAAAACAGAATGGAGATTCCTTGAAGAACTACAAGTAGAACTACCATTTGATCCAGCAATCGCACTCCTGGGTATCTATCCAGAAGAAATGTAGTCATTATATGAAAGATACTCACTTGCATACACATATTCATAGCAACCCAATTTTCAACTGCAAAAACATAGAACCAGCCTAAATGCCCATCAAGCAACGAGTGGATTAAAAAAATGTGGTGTGCATGTACATATACACACCATGGAATACCACTCAGCTATAAAAAGGAATAAAGCAATGACATTCGCAACAGCCTGGATGCAGTCAGAGACCATTACTCTAAGTGAAGTAACTCAGGAACGGAAAAGCAAACTTTGCAGATTCTCACTTATAAACGGGAGCTCAGCTACGAGGATGCAAAGGCAGAAGAATAATACGATGGATTTTGTATATTAGGGGGAACATTGGGAGGTGTGTGAAGTATGTAAGATTACAGATTGGGTACAGTGTGCACTGCTTAGGTGATCATTGCGTGGAAATCTCAGAAATCACCACTAAACAACCTATCCATGTAACCAAAAACCACTTGTTTCCCCAAAACTATTAAAATAATAAATAAATAATAAATAAATAAATAAATAAATAAATAAGCGAGTGAGCCAGACATAGTGCTGTACTTGTACTCCTAGCTACCCTGGAAGTTGATGCTGAAGGATCACTCAAGTCCACAGTTCAAGGTTATAGTGAGATATGATGGCACCACTGTGCTCCAGGCTGGGTGACGGTGAGACCCTGTCTCAAAAGAAAATGAAAGAAATGAGCTGTCAAGCTATGAAAAGGTATGGATGAACCTTAAATTCATTTTATTAAATGAATGATGCCAATATGAAAAGCCTATGCACGTTTAAAACTTTTTTAAAATTTCCATTTGAGGGGAACAGATGGTATTTGGTCACATGAGTAAGTTCATTAGTGGTGATTTGTGAGATTTTGGTACACTCATCACCTGAGCAGTATACATGGAACCCAATTAGTATTTTATTCCTCACCTCTGTCCCATTCTTTCCCTGCTGAGTCCCCAAAGCCCATTGTACCATTCTTATGTCTTTGCATCCTCATAGCTTAGCTCCCACTTATGAGTGAGAACATATGATATTTGGTCTTTCATTCCTGAGTTACTGCACTTAGAATAGTCTCCAATCCCATCCAGGTTGCTGTAAATGCCATTAATTCATTCCTTATTATGGCTGAGTAGTATTCCATCATATATATATGTACACCGCAGATTCTTTATCCACTCGACAAACCTAAATTCTGAGATTCAAAATGTTCCAATAAGCATTTCAATGAATGTAATGTCGGCATTCAAAAGTTTTGGATTTTGGCCAGGCGCGGTGGCTCAAGTCTGTAATCCCAGCACTTGGGAGGCTAAGGCGGGTGGATCACAAACTCAGGAGATCGAGACCATCCTGAATAACATGACGAAACCCCATCTCTACTAAAAATACAAAGAATTAGTTGGGCATGGTAGTGGGTCACTGTAGTCCCCGCTACTTTAGAGGCTGAGGCAGGAGAATGGTGTAACCCGGGAGGCAGGGATTGCAGTGAGCCAAGATCCTGGTACTGCACTTCAGCCTGGGTGACAGAGGGAGACTCTGTGTCAAAAATAAATAAAATTTTGGATTTTGGAGCATTTTAGATTGGGAATTTTTGAATTTTGAGATGTCCAACTTGTAGAGGCAGGGTATATATAGTCACCAAGAAGGGAAAGTAAAAGTTATTTTGCAGCTTGTTCCTGAAACATATAGCATAGACTTGGTCTGACCCAAGTTTAAATTTTCTATTATTATAAGTTCAGTGATGCATGTGCAGAACATGCAGGTTACATAGGTGTACATGTGCCATGGTGGTTTGCTGTACCTGTCAACCTGTCATCTACATTAGGTATTTCTCCTAATGCTATCCCTTCCCTTGCCCCCCATTCTCCATCAGACCCAGGTGTGTGATCTTCCCCTTCCTCTGTCCATGTGTTCTCATTGTTAAACTCCCACTTATGAGTGAGAACATGTGGTGATTGATTTTCGGTTTCTGTGTTAGTTTGCTGAGAATGATGGTTTCCAGCTTCATCCATGTCCCTGCAAAGGACATGAACTCATTCTTTTTTATGGCTACATAGTATTCCGTGGTGTATATGTGCCACACTTTCTCTATCCAGTCTGTCATTGATGGGCATGTGAGTTGATTCCAAGTCTCTGCTATAGTAAATAGTGCCACAATAAACATATGTGTGCATGTGTCTTTATAGTAGAATGATTTATAATCCTTTGGGTATGTACCCAGTAGTGGGATTATTGGGTCAAATGGTATTTCTGGTTCTAGATCCTTGAGGAATCACCACACAGTCTTCCACATGGTTGAACTAATTTACATTCCCACCAACAGTGTAAAAGTGTTCCTATTTCTCCACATTCTCTCCAGCATCTGTTTCCTGACTTTTTAATGATGGTCATCCTAACTGGTG
The DNA here is from genome assembly GCF_007565055.1 of Rhinopithecus roxellana. Classification (NCBI taxonomy): domain Eukaryota; kingdom Metazoa; phylum Chordata; class Mammalia; order Primates; family Cercopithecidae; genus Rhinopithecus; species Rhinopithecus roxellana. Next base: position 33,234,556 of record NC_044558.1, read on the forward strand.
TGAGACGGTATCTTAATGTGGTTTTGATTTGCACTTCTCTAATGACCAGTGATCAGCTTTTTTGCATGTTCATTGGCTGCATAAATATCTTCTTTTGAGAAGTGTCTGTTCATATCCTTCTCCCACCTTTGATGAGGTTGTTTTTTTCCTTGTATATTTAAGTTCTTTATAGATTTTGGATTTTAGCCCTTTGTCAGATGGATAGATTGCAAAACTCTTCTCCCAATCTCTAGGTTGCCCATTCACTCTGATAATAGTTTCTTTTACTGTGTTGGAACTCTTTAGTTCAATTAAATCCCATTTGTCAATTTTGGCTTTCATTGCCATTGCTTTTGGTGCTTCAGTCATGAAGACTTTGCCCATGTCTATTTCCTGAATAGTATTTGCCTCAGTTTTCTTCTATGGTTTGTATGGTTTTAGGGCTTATGTGTAAGTCTTTAATCCATCTTGAGTTAATTTTTGTATCAGGTGTAAGGAACAGGTCCAGTTTCAGTTTTCTGCATATAGCTAGCCAGTTTTTCCTACACCATTTATTAATTAGGGAATCCTTTCCTCATTGTTTGTGCCAGGTTTGTCAAAGATCAGATGGTTGGAGATGTGTGGTGTTTCTCCTGAGGGCTCTATTTTGTTCCATTGGTCTATATACCTGTGTTGGTACCAGTACCATGCTGTTTTGGTTACTGTAGGCTTGTAGTATAGTTTGAAATCACGTAGAGTGATGCTTCCAGCTTTGTTGTTTTTGCTTAGGATTGTCTTGGCTATACGGGCTTTTTGGCTCCATATGAAATGTAAAGTAGCTTTTCTAATTCTGTGAATAAAGTCAGTGGCAGCTTGATGGGAATAGCATTGAATCTATAAATTACTTTGGGCGGTATGGCCAGTTTCAAGATGTTGATTCTTCCTATCCATGAGCATAGAATGTTTTCCTGTTTGTGTCCTCTCTTATTTCCTTGAGCAGTGATCTGTAGTTCTCTTTGAGGAGGTCCTTGACCTCCCTTATAAATTGTATTCTTACGTGTTTTATTCTGTTTGTAGCAAATGAGTGAAAATTCACTAATGATTTGGCTCTCTGCTTTTCTCTTGCTGGTGTATCGGAATGCTTGTGACTTTTGCACTTTGATTTTGTACCCTGAGACTTTGCTGAAGTTGCTTATCAGCTTAAGGAGTTTTTGTTCTCAGACAATGGGGTTTTCTAAGTATACAATCATGTCATCTGCAAACAGAAAATTTAACTTCCACTCTTCTTGAATATGCTTTATTTCTTTCTCTTGCCTGATTGCCCTGGCAAGAACTTCCAATACTATGTTGATTGGCAGGGGCGAAAGCACGCATCTTTTTATTGTGCCGGTTTTCAAAGGGAATGCTTCCAGCTTTTGCCCATTCAGTAAGATATTGACTGTGGGTTTGCCATAAATAGCTCTTATTTTTGAGCTATATTCCATCAATACCTAGTTTACTGTGTTTTTAGCATGAAGTGTGTTGAAATTTATCGAAGGCCTTTTCTGCATCTAGAGATAATTATGTGATTTTTGTCATTGGTTCTATTTATCTGATGGAGTATATTTATTGATTTGTGTATGTTTAACCAGTCTTGCATCCCAGGGATGAAGCCAACTTGATTGTGGTGGATAAGTTTTTTCATGTACTGCTGATTTGGTTTGCCAGTATTTTATTGAGGATTTTTGCATCAATGTTCATCAGGGATACTGGCCCATAATTTTCTTTTTTGTTGTATTTCTGCCAGGTTTTGGTCTCAGGGTGATGGTGGCCTCATAAAATGAGTTACGAAAGAGTCCCTCTTTTTCCATTGTTTGGAATAGTTCAGAAGGAAAGGTAGCAGCTCCTCAATATACATCTAGTAAAATTCAGCTGTGAATCCATCCAGTCCTGGGCCTTTTTTTTTTTTTTTTTCTTTTTTGTTGGTAGGCTATTAATTACTGCCTCAATTTCAGAACTTGTTATTGGTCTATTCAGGGATTTGACTTGTTGTCGGTTTAGTCTTGGGAGGGTGTATGTATCCAGGAATTTATCTATTTCTTCTAGATTTTCTAGTTTATTTGCATAGAAGTATTCATAGTATTCTCTAATGGTAGTTTGTATTTCTGTGGGATCAGCGGTGATATCCCTTTTTAGTTTTTAATTTTTGTGATGAAGTCTCGCTCTGTCGCCCAGTCTGGAGTGCAGTGGTGCAATCTCGGCTCACTGCAAGCTCCACCTCCCGGGTTCACTCCATTCTCCTGCCTCAGCCTCCTGAGTACCTGGGACTACAGGCACCTGCCACCACGCCTGGCTAATTTTTAAAGCATTTTTAGTAGAGATGGGGTTTCACCGTGTTAGCCAGGATGGTCTCGATCTCCTGACCTGGTGATCCACCTGCCTCGGCCTCCCAAAGTGCTGGGATTACAGGCATGAGCCATTGCACCTGGACCCCTTTATCATTTTTTATTGTGTCTATTAGATTCTTCTCTTTTCTTCTTTATTAGTTTGGCTAGTAATCTATTTTGTAAATCTTTTCAAAAAACCAGCTCCTGGATTCATTGAAGTTTTTGAAGGGTTTTTTTTGTGTGTGTGTGTGTGTGTATCTCTATCTACCTCATTTCTGTTCTGATCTTAATTATTTCTTGTCTTCTGCTAGCTTTTGAATTTATTTTCTCTTGCTTCTCTAGTTCTTTTAATTGTGAGGTTAAGGTGTCAAATTTAGCTTTTCCCCCACTTTCTCATGTGGCCATTTAGTGCTATAAATTTCCCTCTACACACTGCTTTAGGTCTATCCCAGAGATTTTGGTATGTTGTGTCTTTGTTCTTATTGTTTTCAAATAATGAAATTAAGGAAGAAATGAAATTATTTACCCAGTAGTCATACAGGAGAAGGTTGATCAGTTTCCATGTAGTTGTGTGGTTTTAAGTTTCTTAATCCTGAGTTTTAATTTGATTGCCTTGTGGTCTGAGAGACTGTTTGTGATTTCTGTTCTTTTACATTTGTTGAAGGTTTTACTTCCAATTATGTGGTCGATTTTAGAATAAGTACTATGTGATTCTGAGAAGAATGTATATTCTATTGATTCAGAGTGGAGAGTTCTGTAGTTGTCTATTAGGTCCGCTTGGTTCAGAGCTGCGTTCAAGTCCTGCATATCCTTGTTAATTCTGTCTCATTGATCTAATATTGACAGTGGGGTGTTAACATTTTCCACTATTATTGTTTGAGAGTCTAAGTCTCTTTGTAGGTCTCTAAGAACTTGCTTTGTGAATCTGTGCTCTCCTGTATTGAGTGTGTATATATTTAGAATAGTTAGCTCTTCCTGTTATATTGATCCCTTTACCATTATGTAATGCTCCCCCCTCCTTTTTTATATTTGTTGGTTTAAAGTCTATTTTATCACAGACTAGGATTGCGACCCATTTTTTGTTTGTTTGTTTTCATTTGCTTGGTAAACATTCCTCCATCTCTTTATTTTGAGCCTATGTGTGGCTTTGCACATGAGATGAGTCTCCTGAATATAGCACAGTGATAGGTCTTGAGTCTTTATCCAATTTGCCAGTCTGTCTTTTAATTGAGTGATTTAGCCTATTTACATTTAAGGTTAATATTTTTATATGTGAATTTGATACTGTCATGACGCTAGCTGTTAATTTGCACATTAGTTGATGCAGTTTCTTCATAGTGTCAATGGTCTTCACATTTTGTTTTTTTGTTTGTTTGTTTATTTTTGTATTTTTTTTTTTTTTTTGAAGTTGCTGGTACTGGTTTTTCCTTTCCATATTTAGTTCTTCCTTCAGGAGCTCTTCTAAGGCAGTCCTAGTAGTTACAAAAATTCCTCAGAATTTGCTTGTCTGTAAAGAATTTTATTTCTCCTTCATTATGAAGCTTAGTTATGCTGGATAGGAAATTCTGGGTTGAAAATTCTTTTAAGAATGTTGTACATTGGCCCCCACTCTCTTCTGGGTTGTAGGGTTTCTGCAGAGAAATCTGCTGTTGATTTGATGGGCTTCCCTTTGTAGGTAACCTGACCTTCTCTCTGACTGCCCTTAACATTTTTCCCTTCTTTTCAACCTTGGTGAACCGGACAATTATGTGTCTTGGGGTTGCTCTTCTCGAGGAGTATCTTTGTGGTGTTCTATTTCCTGAATTTGAATGTTGGCCAGTCTTGCTAGGTTGGGAAAGTTCTCCTGGATATTATAATAAATTGTTTTCTCCAACATAATTCCATTCTCCCCGTCACTTTCAGATACACCAATCAAATGTATGTTTGTCATTCCACACAGTCCCATATTTCTTGGAGGCTTTGTTCCTTTTCATTCTTTTTTCTCTCATTTTTGCACTGTATTTCATTAATTTGATCTTCAGTCTCTAATATCCTTTCTTCTACTTCATCGATTTGGCTATTGACACTTGCATATGTGTCACAATGTTCTTGTGCTGTGTTTTACAGCTCCATCTGGTCACTTATGTTCCTGTCTAAACTGGTTATTCTAGTTAGCAGTTCCTGTAACCTTTTATTAAAGTTCTTGGCTCCCTTGCATTGGGTTATAACATGCTCCTTTAGCTCTGAGGAGTTTGTTATCACCCACTTTCTGAAGCCTACCTCTGTCAATTTGTCAAACTCATTCTCCGTTCACTTTTGTTCCCTTGCTGGTGAGGAGTTGTGATCCTTTGGAGGAGAAGAGGTATTCTGGTTTTTGGAATTCTCAGCATTTTTGTGCTGGTTTTTCTTCATCTTCGTTGATTTACCTACCTTTGGTCTTTGATGCCGACGAGCTTTGCATGGTTTTTTTCCATGGGCGTCCTTTTTGTTGATGTCAATGTTATCATTTTCCATTTGCTTGTTTTCTTTCTAACAGTCAGGCCCCTCTTCTTCAGGTCTGCTGGAGTTAACTGGAGGTCCACTCCAGGTTTGCCTGGGTATCACCAGCGGAGGCTGCAGAACAGCAAAAATTGCTACCTGCTCCTTCCTCTGAAGGCTTCATCCCATAGGGGCACCTGCCAGGTACCAGCTGGTGCTCTCTCATATGAGGTGTCTGTTAACCCCTGCTGGGAAGTGTCTCCCAGTCAGGAAGCACCGGGGTCAGGTACCCACTTGAGGAGGCAGTCTGTCCATTAAAAGAGCTCGAGCACTGTACTGAGAGATCTGCTGCTCTCTTCAGAGCTGGCAGGTAGGAACTTGTTTAAATCTGCTGAAGCTCCACCCACAGCCACCCCTTCCCCCAGGTGTTCTGTCCTAGGGAGATGGGAGTTTTATCTACAAACTCCTGACTGGAGCTGCTGTCTTTCTTTCAGAGATGCCCTACCCAGAGAAGTGAAGCTAGAAAGGCAGTTTGGCTACAGCAGCTTCACCACACTGTGGTGGGTTCCACCAAGCCTATCAACTTATGATTCCAACTGTATGAGAGTCTGGAAAATGGGAAACAAAAGAGACAGTAAAAAGAGGCAGTGAAAAGATTTTCTTAGAGGTTGCGGGGTGGTGTGTTATTATAAATAGGTGGAATACAGAGGATTTTTAAGGCAGTACAAATATCCTATATGATACTATAATATGTGTCATTATATACTTTTACAAACCTGGGGAATGTACTAAACCAAAAGTGGATCCTAATATAAACTATAGATTTTGGCACATTATGATTTGTCAATGTAGGTTCATCTGTTATAACAAACGTACCACTCTGGTGAGGGATGTTGATAATAGGGAATATTATAGTTGTGTAGGGGAAGAGTATATATAGAAAATCTCTTTATCTTTCTCTTATTTTTTGGGAACTTAAAACTAACTTTTTAAAAATTATGTTTAACAAAAAATTGTCAGGAAACCTCACATTTATATACATCCTCAGAGAAAGCACAAAATAACATAAATTCTATGCAAATAAAATTAACAGTAAATGTGGTAAGTTTTAATTCTTTGAATTTTAATTAGTTATGTTATACAAATTAAATTTATAAGCAAACTAAAATCTTACTTTTTCTCTGCCTTACTCACCAGGTGTCTCCCTCTTCCTGGAGGAATTATTATCAGTAGGATAATCCTTCCTGTTCTTGTTTGCAGTTATGAAGGATTATTACTTAACATTTCTTCTTCAGAAATTATTCTAGGAACTGACAATACAACTTTGAATTATCTCTCTTTTTATGGCACTTTTATTTTAATGGAATAGAAACATCAATTGAAAAATAAATGTGGGGATGAAAGAGAAAGTAGGATGTGCTTGATAATTTTTGTCTTTTATAGGAGACAGCAAAAAAGACTTGTTTCTGAAATTGACGAATTGAGAAATATAGATTCACCATATTAAAGATAGAAATTTATTCACTATAAGAGCTAAATAAGAGCCTATACTATTTACTTTTCCACAGCAAGAATAAGAGGGAGAACAAAAAGTAGAAAACAAAAAATATGGAAAAGACAAAAAAAGCAAAAGAAGCTCAAAAGTATTACACATGCAATTTTATAAAATTAAATGGCAGAATGAAGGTACACAATGCCCTCTTAAAGTGAAAACATGAATGAGATACAGTTCCCTCCTAAAGGAGAAAAAACAGACTTTTCAATTGGATTACATAAACAAAACCATGTATAGGCTATCTTTAAGAGACATACCTTAAACCAAAGGAAATCAAAGAGTTTAAGAAAAATATAATGGCATATCAGTTAGTTTGGTGTCTATCCAAACAGCCACCCAGTTTTCTGCTTGAAACCCAGGGCCCTGGTGGTGTAGGCACACGAGGGAATTTCCTGGTCTGGAAATCAGGCATATGGACTGTTGTATTTATTATCTTTATCTTCCAAGCAAGCTTTCCTGTCTCCTTCTCTCCATCCTCATCCTAAATGCTCAGACCTGTGGGGTTGGTTTATTTGATATAAGACAGCCCAGGAGAGCTCTTCCCTTTCAATATCAGTATAGATTTTGAAGCTTTGCCTCAGCACTCCATGCTGAAAAGATATGATTGTGGATCTGCTATATTACTTGTCACATAGGAAGAACTGCTGAAATGCGAAGAAAATGAATCCAAGTAGGGCTAAGGAATGACTGAAGTTGGATATAAAGAAATACTGGCTAAATTGAACCTTAATTTGGTCACCAAGGCTACATTTTTATAGCTGCTTCTTCGATCCTGTGTTAACACCAGTTATTTGAGACAATAAATTTCCTTTTATTCTTATACCAGCTAAACCTATTGGGGACTTGTAAAATGCAGGAGCCTCGACCAATATACCAAGCAAATGCTTTAATTCTAGAAAGTAGCAGTTGTGATGTATTAAAATAGTTGAAGATGTAAACCTTCACTGGAACAAAAAAGGGTCATTTTATCATAACTACAAAGAAAATATACAATGAGAATATAGCTAAGTTTCGACAACAGCAATTCCACAGCAAAATATGTGAAACAAAAACTATATGACATAAAAAAGAAACAGAGGTATAGAGAAATTTTGGAGGGAACTTATCCATTTTTTCCCCACACTTGGCCAGATATTGAATAAGAAAAAATCATAAAGACTTAGACTTACATAATTAGTAAAGATGATTTAATAGATACATACAAAAATAGTGAACTCAAATTTTCACTCACAAAACGTAAACTTGAACAATACTTCAAGGAAAATTTCTAGCATTGTATGAGAAAAGAAAGACTAAGAATCAGTGATCTAAATATTCATCCCAAGAAGAAAAGAAATCTTAGCAAATTAAACAAAGAAAAAGTGAAAGAAATAAAGCTAAAGGCAGCAATCTGTGAAAAATAACCAAACTCTCAAAAGAGGATAGACTAGTAAGATGTGTAACTTGCTGGAAAGACTGATCAATTATATTGTTTTCTTAGAGAAGACTGACTTTTGCTTGTGACTTGAAACTCTTCTGGAGCTAAATTATCCTCAGTCCAATTATGGACTGAGATGGTTAAGACATTGACTCTATTCCTTGTGACTGCTAGCTTATTTCTGATTCACTCTCATTCCTGGATTGGAGTGCTTTGGGGCTCCCATCAGAAGCCTACAGTTGTTTGGGTTTTTTTTTTGTTTGTTTGTTTGTTTTTCAGCAGAGGCCTACCCTTCTCAGACCCCTAACTTTTCTGCCCAGTCCTATGAGATCACTAAAACTCGACTTAAGATTATTATATTTTCTGCCACTAGTTGTACTTTTACAACCAACATTTGCTGAAGGGGAAGAAGTAAGCAAAAATTTTGAGTTAACCTCTCCCAGCTTCTCTTCTCAGCCCAATGTATTCTCATTGTATTGGTAATGTCCTGAGACTTTCAAAGAGATTTTTAAACATTATTCAGTTTATTGAATTCTTCTCAGCATGAATTTTGGTTGCAAAAAAATCTAGCCTATTACTGCTGGATATGGGATTCCTCCTGAGTAAATTTTGGGACAGATTAATAAAAAATAAAACTGCAATCTATGGTACTGAGAGGGAAATTAAGAAGCCACTTAAGGACGTTCTCTATTGAAAGAACTATATTTCCCTATTTTTCCTTTCACAGCTGTTCTTGATGGAACCCCAGATGGTATGGACATTGCTATCTGCTAATTTTGAACCTGCCTCCATCTCTAGAGTTAATTACTTAAATGTCTTTCCTCATTTGTCTAAAATTATCCCTATGCCTGTCCTTATTCTCCTGTGGCCTGCCTCCAGTCTATCAGTCCACATGCTTCTGAAACTGACAAATTTCCTGGAGTCCTGACAATGTATGCTATCAGCCCTTGGCTGTAGGTGAACTGTGGCTTTAGAGTCTTGCTGCTGCCAGTGTCTATAAACATATGATTAACACAACACTCTTTGGCTGTTTTTATTTGGAAGTTGTCTTTCTTAGTCTCTTCTTTATACAGGCTGAAAGTAGGTAATTGATAGGGTGATGTGTGAGGGCCTAGATTGACCACTTTTTAGAAATCCTACATGAGGAATTCTGACAGTTTCTTGCCACTGTATGCAGTCATTTCATAACTATTGATTTTAGTTTTGGAGTACAACTGAAATTTCCAAATATAAAAATTTTGCTGCATTTGCTTATATTACATTTAGTTCATCTTGGTTTAAAATAATATATTAATCTAAGACTTCAGAAACAAACCCACAAATAATACTATTAAAAAATCCCATTTAGATATGCTTTTTAGTAAAAGCAGTCAGATAAATGAACTAAATATTTATTATACAGATCTGATCTTATTTGACTGCTAGTTCCTTTGTACTGAGAATTGGTGTCTTGCCAGAATGTGGCCAGTGTTGCAAGTTTTTATCTTTTCCAACAAATAAATACTTAAAGCTATGAAGCACGGGCAACTATCCTGAAAATCTTGTATTATATTTGTAGTTTATTTTTAATAAAAAGAAAAATAAGCACTCTATACAACTCAATATGTGAATAAAAGTGCATCACTAAAACAGTGAATTGTTTTTCTGGTGCTTTAGTGTATCTTTCTCTTCTGTGTCCCAAAGGTGGCAGTTCTTTCCAACAACAGGCTATGATTAACCAATTACTCATGTGTAATTACTTATAAGACTGTTTAACTTTTTTAAAAAAGCATTTTATGGGATCTGGCAAGATGGTCGAATGGGAACAGCTCTGGTCTTCATGTCCCAGTGAGACCAACACAGAAGACAGGTGATTTTTGCATTTCCAATTGAGGTACCTGGTTTATCTCATTGGGACTGGTTAGACAGTGTTTGTGCTGTCCCTGGAGGGCAAACAGAAGCAGGGTGGGGCATTGCCTCACCTGGGAATGGCAAAGGGCCAGGGACCTCCCTCCCGTAACCAAGGGAAGCCGTGAGGGACTGTGCTATCGAGCCCAGATAGTATGCTTTTGAGAGGTGACAACATGTTAGCAGCCCTCGCTCTCGGCGCCTCCTTGGCCTCAATGTCCACTCAGGCTGCGCTTGAGGAGCTCTTCAGCCCACCACTGCACTGTGGGAGCCCCTCTCTGGGTTGGCCAAGGCCGGAGCTGACTCCCTCTGCTTGTGGGGAGGTGTGGAGAAAGAGGCACCGGTGGGAACCGGGGCCAGCACGAGTTGTGGGTAGGCGTGGGCTTGGCAGGCCCCACACTTGGAGTAGCCGGCCAGCTCTGCCGGCCTGGGCAGTGAGGGGCTTAGCACCTGGGCCAGTAGCTACAGAGGGTGGATACGCCAGGTCCCCCAGCAGTGCCAGCCCACTGGCAATGCGCCTAAGTTCTCGCTGGGCCTCAGCTGCATCCTCATGGGGCAGGGCTAGGGACCTGCAGCCCACCATGCTCAAACCCCCCTGCAGTGGGCTCCCACAGGGCCCAAGCCTCCCCAACAAGCCCCATCCCCTGCTCCACGGCCTCTGGTCCCATCAACTGCCCAGGTGCTGAGGAGTGCAGGTGCACCATGTGGGATTGGCTGGCTGCTCCACCCACGTCCCTGGTGCAGGATCCACTAGGTGAAGCCAACTGTGCTCCTGAGTCTAGTGGGGACTTGGAGAACTTTTATGTCTAGCTAAGGGACTGTAAAAACTAATCAGCACCCTGTGTCTAGCTCAAGGTTTTTAAATACGCCAGTAGGTACTCTATATCTAGCTAACTTAGCGAGGACTTGGAGAATGTTTATGTCTAGCTAGAGGACTGTAAATGCACCAATCAGCACTCTGTGTCTATCTCAGGGTTTGTAAACGTACCAATCAGCACTCTGTCAAAACGGTCCAGTCAGCTCTCTGTAAAATGGACCAATCAGCTCTCCGTAAAATGGACCAATCAGCAGGATGTGGGTGGGGCCAGATAAGGGAATAAAAGCAGGCTGCCCAAGCCAGCCAGTGGCAACCTGCTGGAGTCCCCTTCCATACTGTGAAAGTTTTGTTCTTTTGCTCTTTGCAATAAATCTTGCTGCTGCTCAATCTTTGGGTCCATGCCACCTTAATGAGCTGTAACACTCACTGCAAAGGTCTGCAGCTTCACTCCTGAGGCGAGACCACAAACCCACCGGGAAGAATGAACAACTCCAGACACGCTGCCTTAAGAGCTGTAACACTCATTGCAAAGGTCTTAGGCTTCACTCCTGAAATCAGCGAGACCGCAAGCCCACCAGAAGGAAGAAACTCCGAACACATCTGAACATCTGAAGGAACAGACTCTGTGCGCATCATATTTAAGAACTGTAACACTCACCATGAGGGTCCACGGCTTCATTCTTGAAGTCAGTGAGACCAAGAACCCACCAATTCCAGACACACTTTTCTCAATGTTTTTGCAACCTGCAGTCCAGGAAATTCCCTTGTGTGCCTACGCCAGCAGGGTTTCAAGCACAAAACTGGGCTGCTGTTTGGACAGACACCAAACTAACTGCAGTTTTTTTGTTTTTGTTTTTGTTTTTTGTACCCCAGTGACACCTGCAACCCCAGCAAGATAGAACTGTTTACTCTCTTGGAAAAAGGGCTGAAGCCAGGGAGACAAGTGGTCTGACTCAGCAGATCCCACTCCCATGGATCCCAGCAAGCTAAGAGTCACTGGCTTGAAATTCTCAATCCCAGCACAGCAGTCTGAAGTTGACCTGGGAAGATCCAGCTTGGTGGAGGGAGGGGTATCCACCATTACTGAGGCTTGAGTAGACAGTTTTCCCCTCACAGTGTTAAGGAAGCAAACCAAAATTTCCAACTGGGCGAAACTCACCGCAGCGTGGCAAAGTGGCTGTGGTCAGACTGCCTCTCTGGATTCCTGCTAACTGGACAGGGCATCTCTGAAAGAAAGGCAGCAGACCAGCCGGGTGTGGTGACTCATGCCTGTAATGCCAGCACTTTGGGAGGCTGAGGTGAGCAGATCATAAGGTCAGGAGATCGAGACCATCGTCGCTATCATCATGAAATCCCATCTCTACTAAAAATACAAAAAAATTAGCCAGGCGTGGTGGCAGGTGCCTGTAGTCCCAGCTACTCGGGAGTCTGAGGCAGTAGAATGATGTGAACCCAGGCGACAGAGCTTGCAGTGAGCCAAGATCATACCACTGCACTCCAGCCTAGGCGACAGAGCGAGACTCCATCTCAAAAAAAAAAAAAAAAAGAAAAAAAAAGAAAAGAAAAGAAAGACAGCAGCCCCAGTCAGGGACTTACAGATAAAACTCTCTTCTCCCTGGGATGGAGCACCGAGGTGGAAGGGGTGGCTGTGGGTGCAACTTCAGCAGACTTTTAAATGTGCAAAATAACCACCTAGCATCATGATGACAGGATAAAATTCACACTTAACAATATTAACCTTAAATGTAAATGGGCTGAGTGGCCCAATTAAAAGACACAGACTGGCATATTGGATAAAGAGTCAAGACACATTGGTATGCTGTATTCAGGAGACCCATATCACGTGCAAAGACACACAGGCTCAACAAAAAGAGATGGAGGAATATTTACCAAGCAAAAGGAAAGGAAAAAAAAAAAAAAAAAAAAAAAAAAAGCAAGCATGGGTTACAATCCTAGTCTCTGATAAAACAGACTTTAAACCAACAAAGATCAAAAAAGACAAAGAAGGGCATTACATAATGGTAAAGGGATCAAGGCAACAAGAAGAGCTAACTATCCTAAACATATATACATCCAGTACAGGAGTACCCAGATTCATAAAGCAAGTTCTTGGAGACCTATGTGACTTAGACCCACACAATAATAGTGAGAGACTTTAGCACCTCACTGTCAATATTAGATCAATGAGACAGAAAATTAACAAGGATATGCAGGACTTAACTCAGCTCTGGACCAAGTGGAACTAATAGACATCTGCAGAACTCTCCACTCCAAATCAGCAGAATATACATTCTTCTCAGAATCATATAGCACTTATTTTAAAGCAACGAGGAAAGGATTCCCTATTTAATAGTGCTGGGAAAAGTGGATAGCCATATTCAGAAAACAAACTGGACCCCTTCCTTACACCTTATACAAAAATTAACTCAAGATGGATTAAAGACTTAATTGTAAAGCCTTAGATGATAAAAACCATAGAAGAAAACCTAGGCAATACTATTCAGGACATAGGCATGGGCAAAGACGTCATGACTAAAACACCAAAAGCAATGGCAACAAAAGCCAAAATTGACAAATGGGATCTAATTAAACTAAAGAGCTTCTGCACAGCAAAAAAACCAAACAAACAAAAAACAAAAACAAAAACAAACAAACAAAAAAACACTATCATCAGGGTGAACAGGCAACGTATAGAATGGGAGAAAATTTTTGCAATCTACCCATCTGACGAAGGTCTAACATCCAGAATCTACAAGGAATTTAAACAAATTTAGAAGAAAAACAAACAAAAAAAAACCCTATCAATAAGTGGGCAAAGTATATGAACAGACACTTCTCAAAAGACATTCATGTGGCCAATAAACATATGTGAAAAAGCTCCTCACTGGTCATTAGGGAAATGAAAATTAAAGCCACAATAAGAAACCATCTCATACCAGTTAGAATGGTGATTATAAAAAAGTCAGGAAACAACAGATGCTGGAGACGATGTGGAGAAATAGAAACACCTTTTCACTCTTGGTGGGAGTGTAAATTAGTTCAACCATTGGGGAGACAGTGTGGCAATTCCTCAAAGATCTAGAACCAGAAATACCATTTAATCCAGCAATCCCATTACTGGGTATATACCCAAAGGATTACAAATCATTCTACTATAAAGACACATGCACATGTATGTTTATTGCAACACTATTCACAATAGCAAAGACTTAGAACCAACTCAAATACCCGTCAATGACAGACTGGATAGAGAAAATGTGGCACATGTACACCATGGAATACTATGTAGCCATAGAAAAGAATGAGTTCATGTCCTTTGCAGGGACATGGATGAAGCTGGAAAAAATCATTCTCAGCAAACTAACACAGGAACAGAAAACCAAACACCACATTCTCACTCATAAGTTGGAGTTGAACAATGAGAACACATGGACACAGGGAGGGGAACATCACACACTGGGGCCTGTCAGGGTGGAGGACAAGGGGAGGGAGAGCATTAGGACAAATATCTAATGCATGCGGGGCTTAAAACCTGGATGACGTGTTGCTAGGTGCAGCAATCCACCATGGCATATGTATACCCATGTAACAAACCTGCACATTCTGCCCATGTATCCCAGAACTTAAATTTTTACAAAAGCATCTTACATATGGGGAAACTGAAGCACAAGTATGTTGAATAAATTTGCCATCAAGGTAAATGGAAAACCCAGGGCTCTAAGAGGCATTTTGTCTCTTAACCTCTGCTCTAAGCTCCTATGCCATATTGCCATAGGTATGATACTGGTTTTTAATTCCCTAGTATTTATATGCTGCCATTCTTGGTGCAAAGTACTTTTGATTGATGTATTGGACTCTCAGCCATTTGATCTATTTGACCATCTTTTAATTTCTAACAGCATACATTTTCATTTTATAAGTCACAAAATAAACACATTGAAAGAGTCTTTGTTGATGCCTAAATTTGATCACTCTTTTGTGACCTCTATATACTTTTATCATAGCATTTATATATTTATAACAAATTATCCCCACATTTCCAAGCAAAAGATAACATTCTATTATTTTTTTCTTATCTTTTCTCCATTTTGCCCTATTTTTCACTTCCTATTTAGCCGTTTAGAAAGGTAATTATAGTCTTATCTCCCCTTCACCAGATACTCACTACAGGACAAGTTCATTTAACTATGTTCTTAGTAGCTTCAGAGTGGAACTCTCCAACCAGGAGACTACCTTAAGGGCCAACAGTCCATTTATAACCCAAAGTATGCTCTTTACTGAACTCTTTGCCCCTGGAAAGTTTTGGGCACCTTTACAACCTAGTTCTGCCCATGAAGATGCCAACTCAACTGCTTGGTAGGTAAGGTACAGAAGCGAGTATGCAGACCCCGACACCTGCTTTCTTTCTCTTCTGTATGCCGTTCATGTTAGTTCCCTCCCTTTTAAAGCCACCTGCTTTATGCTCCAAAAGCAAAATGGTACTTTTAAGAAGACTGTACTTCTTCCCATAAGCTAGCTTTGGAATAAACTCATTGTCTTTATACCACACCCCACTCTTGTTAATTGTCCTTTGCAAGCTTTGTGTGGCTAAACCTGCATTTCGGTTACATATACATACATTTTGTTGAGTGCCTCCACTGTGACAAGCATTGTTCAGTGCTTCACACAGATACTTAATGAATTGAAAATGGATTAAATAGTGGAATAAAAATGTCTTTGAACGTTAAAGTTTAAAAACAGAAGATTATTCACATATTGTAATGTCTCAGGGTGGTTCTTAACTAAATTACAGAAAATAAATTTGGTAAATCTTATATATATTTATATATATCTATATATGCGAATACACATACATATATATGGCTTTTTAAGCTAACCATAATTGTGTAACTTAAACTCAGACTTAAATCAGTAGGACCATTATTGATAGCTCATGTAATATTTGCTCAAATAAAGTCAATTCCAATCATTAATAAATATCATTACTGGCATGAAAATGAACTTAAAGTGTTTTAGATAGCCAGTATCAGTTAACATTATTTTGTCTTTAAGTTCCCAAATTATTCAACATTTTTAAAAGTTCTGATTTTTTAATTTAGTCTTGAGGAGCTCAAATAATGTGCCTTCCATTTTGTTAGCAATAGTGCAAAACTTACTCCTCCATGTTATTATGAGACTGATATACTGTTTTCTTAGGGCTTCCTTGAAAACTACACTTTCTCTGAATTACATAGTACTCCAGTGGTTTAAAAAGCTAATATTCTGTTTCTCTTCAGACCCTAACATACTCTGAATTCATGCTGGATTTAAGGAGTAAAACCAATGAAAATTAAAACTGTTTTCTAAAATGAGGTTTCTTGTTTGTTTGTTTTTCCTTTAGTTACTTTTTTCCTTATCCTAAGGTAATGGGTATAGATGAATGTCTTTGACACATAAATGTGAAAGTATGAAATCCTGATATTTTTCTTGTTTTCTCATTCCCAAGAAAAAGAATATCAATAGGGAATATAGGTTTTGCAATAGAAAACATGTAAAATATTTTACTTTTTTCTTCTGTGAATTAGTCAAACTTTTAACCCGTAGGACAAATGTTACTCTAATTGATTTAATAAATGTTCATTAAGCTTTGGTTATGTGTATTGTACTGCTGCACATTGTTAATGATGTCACAAAGCTCAGGGTGAGTTCCTGCCTTTGCAAAATATAAATTCCTATGTCTGGGCACTCATTTGAATTGGTTTTGTCTCAAAATGTACTAGCCTACCAAGAGAAGGTGTGAGGCACAGTTTAAGTACCATCATCAAAAGTTCGAAGTTTTGACAATGGCACAAAGATATATCTTTCATGCGGCTTTTAAGATTCAATGGGTGTCTTAGTGGGGATAGAGGGATGAAATAATATATAGTATCTCTGAAGTGTATACTTAAAAATGGCAAAGATGGAAATATTATGTTATCTCAATTAAGAAATTATAAAAGAAAAAATTTTAGAAAATAATTTTACAGTGCCATCAAGAGCCAAAGAAGAGCCAAAGTGATCATTAGATAATATAACATGGATTGAAGAGTCTAAGAACCATAGTCTTGCAACAGGTGTCAAGGAGCATACAGAATTTTGTGAGAAAGCAGAGAAATGAGTCTAATGACCCACAATGAGTCAGGGTTGGGCAGAGAATAGTAGAAATTTGACATATGAAATAAAATGCTGCAACTGAGCTTTCCTTCCCAACATGAGCATGATACATTAAGAGTAAATGCTTAGAGACCTCCTGGTTTAGCTAACTCAGGTTTTAGTAGTAAATAATTCAACAAACTTTTTAAATATATTCGTGTGGTTAAGGTAAAATGTGTTGTCACAAATCAAGGCAGATTTTTTTTTAAGTGTATTTAGAAATTCTGGCCTGGTAGGGGTATGGGATGCTCCTGTCAAACCCTGTTTTGAAAGCGGTAAGAGAAACACTTCTTTTGAGTTTGAATAAGATGCACTAGAAAAGCTAGTTAGTATGTTCCACTTATGCTGATAGACAAACTGGAGTGACTTTGATCAGGCATTTTGTGGTTTTTGAAAATATAGTCATATAAGCATGCATTTACAAATGTTATATAAATAGCTCAACCTATGACAGTTGAAAAATCTATTTAAAGAAAAAAATCTGCTGTTGAACAACCCACACTCTAATTTAATGCTCACGACAGCTCTCAGAACCTGTTAACACTGCCATTTTATCTCAGCTTCCTTCAGAGTGGGCATAATATATTAGCTATGTGTTGTGGCCTGATGATGAAAGCTGAGATAAGTTTGGGGGTCTCTTAAACCTTAAAGGATAAGTCTAATCTTTACTGTCCTTTTTTAAAAAAGTCTAAAGCTAGTGGGAAAAAGCCATATGGTACTCCAAACCACAAGGGAAATTACACTTCTTTTTATAAAGCATTCCCACTAGAAAAAAAGAGTAACCTTCTGTTTATCATTATATTTTATGAGGTAACTTCAATGAAATCATGGAAGTATTATCACATGAATAGCGAAGGATAAAATCTATTTTGCCAGGGCCCTCAAAGGATAGGAAATTTGGAGTATGGCACAATGGGAACTTATTTTCCACACTGCACATGAGGTTTGAGACGTGGTATTGGTGACTGACAGAGGGTTTCTTGCCATCAAAGAAGATGGTCAACATCTTCAAAACTTATGTGGGATATGAGGGTATATTTTACATGCCCAATTCAGGAACTAAATTGCACTTTAATACAGTTTACATTGATATTTTATGTGGGCAGAGTTTTTCTGAGTTGATTCAAATGTTGGCTCAAATGTTCCAATGTGTGAAGGAAGTACCAGCAAATATGCACGAGGGAGTTCACTTTAAAAAGTGTATAAAGTGAAAAATTTGAGGAAAATTGATGAAGTCATAGCAAGGGTATTTTCCATAAGATGAAAACTACCAGCTCTGTCTATTCACTTCCTTTGGAAAATGGAAGATCAAAGAAAATCTTTTAGTAGAGTGTTTTTGTTCAAATATAAAGATACCATTGCAATAATAATGTGTGTTTCTGCTTCTTTCCGTATGTTCCTTTATTCATTCATCAACTATGTGCTATGTGTCACTTCTATAAATATAGTAAGAGCAGTCAGCATTTATATATCCCTATTGTGCCACTGAACAAGATAGGTGCTCCAAGCCAATCTTCAGCCATGAGAAAACTACAGGCTAAGGGTTCACATTTCACAGCTGAGGGACATGAAACTTAATAAACTTTTGGCAGTAATTTTCATAATGTGTGTTATTAAACCAATATTTGAATCCAAGGTATCTGATTCTATAGAACAAATCTTAATGGCTTCTGTATCTGCACAAACCTTGTGTCTCAAGAGAGATACACACAGTTATGTGGTTCAGTCAACAAAAACATGGAACATTCACAAACAGTGGATAATTTACTAGAAAAGAAGAGGAAACTGTTGTGAATTCTCTAAAAAAAAGGAACATAAATTCAGTAGTTAAGGGTCACTTTTTAAATAATCATTATTTTAAAAATAGTATTAATTCACTACACCAATACACTACACTTCACAAATGATTTCCTAATTCTAAAACTGTTGAAATGCATTATGTGTTATGGCTAACTCTTCTTTTGACTTAAGCTAGAGAGCAAGAATATTTTAATTTTCTCACTGTGAAGCAAATAAACCCATGTATAATTTACCCATCATCAAAAGCAGTAAGTTTTAAATAAGAATTAGAAATAATTTTTTTTCTTTGAAATAGTTGTGAGCTAAACAAAAAGCTATCTAATTATAACCATAAAAATGTTTTATAGGTAAAGTAATGACTTCACCTGAGAACAAAGTATTTATGATCAAATTTACATTAGTTATCACTCATGAGCAGTTTAAAAAGTTTATATATTTTTGTCTAGGCAATTTTGTCTTTCTAAATTACCCCATACCCAGGTATCAATAATAGTATTTTCTTATTTTTAAGTGACCAGTATCTATAGAAAACAATGCCTTGGATAAATAAGTTATAACCTTATAAAAATGGTGTCATTTGGGATTTGTAACCCACACGAATTTATTGAAAATTAAAAGAAATAACCCTTTCCTCCCTCCCTCCAAATCTGTGAGATGTCTCCTCATTGCTGGAGGGAATGCAAAATGATACATTCACATGGGAAGACACGTTGACAATTTCTTACAAAACCATTCTTTTAACACAAAATCCAGCAATCACCCTCCTTAGTATGTACTCAAATTACAGGTATATTAATGTTTATAGCACTTTTATTCATAATTGCTAAAATTGGGAAGCAGCCAAGTAGAACAAGACTGAATATGACTTGACTGTAATTTTCTGACTTAAGATAGAGGAAAGAGTCAAAAGCCAAGGAATGTGGGCAGCAAATGTGAGCAGAACCTGGAAGGTAGGGATCTCTCTGTGGCTACAGTCAGCCATCAAACAAGGACCTCTAAACCACAACCATAAAAAATACAATGCTGCCAACAAACTGGATGAGTAAGGATCGGATCTTCTCCTAGAGCATCCAGAAAAGCAAACAAACAAACAAACAAAAATATACAACACAGACTTGCTGACATCTTGATTTAGCCCCATGAGACCTATTCACATCTGACCTACAGAAATGTACAATAAATTTGTGTTAAGTTGCTAAGTTTGTGTTTTCTTGTGGCAGCAACATAAAAATAATTTACTTTGGTACTTAAGAAATTGTAGATTTTTAGTTAGTTTCAACTATGTTAAGGTTATTGATCTATTTATGTTTTCTATTTCTTTTTAGGATCGATTTTGAGAAATTTGTTCTTTTCACATGGTTTTTACATTTATTGGAACTATATGATACACAGTAGTCTCTTGTTTTTTGTTTTGTTTTGTTTTGTTTTTAACTGTGATGTGTAATTAGCTAAATTAAACTGCATGTATTTTATAACTTGATGAATTTTGACATACACATATGCCCATGAAATCACCACAATTAAAATAGTGGAAATTCTACCATCCCCAAAAGTATCTTCATGTTAATAAGTTATCTCTCTCCTCTACCTCATTACCTGGCAATGATTGATCTGCTTCTGCCAGTACAGGTTAATTTGTGTTTGAATTTTATAAAAATGTAATAAATAGCATGCACAGTTTGTCTTCTTACAACATAATTTTAAGATTCATCTATGTTTTAACATGTTATCAGTCAGTCCTTTGTATTGCTAAGTTATTCCATTGTTTGCATATAGCATTCAGTTTAGTCACTCACTAATTAATGGGTTATTTCCAATATTGTTTATTAAGTATAAAACTGCTATAAGGTTTTATGTACAAATCTTGGCTTAAACATGTTTTCACTTACCTTGAGTAAATTCTTAGAAGTGAAATGAATATGATCTATATTTAATTTTTTGAGAAATTAAACTTTTTAAAACAGGTTATGTGACTTTGCATTCCTATCAGGCAGTATATTGCATGTTCCAGTTACTCCTTTTCTTATTAAGTTTCTTTGGTAAGTACTCAAGAGAAACATTAATACATGTGCACAAATAATATTTAATTATAATATAGTTGTTACAGCTTTAAATATATACCATACTTTAAGTGTTATCTTTATATTATTAACTAAGAAAAAGTTTAACAAGTTAACTACCAATAAAATAAATTCTTACTACAACATTCAGACAAATCCCTGATTTAAGTAACAAGCATTCCAAAATATATTGAGTAAAAGTAAAAATCAAATTTTAATAGGAATATATTAATAGAAAAACCTTATATAAGTGCTCTATATTTTTGTGTACACATGAATGCAAATAAATGTACAGATAAATCTTAGAGGTACACTGAAGTGTAACCATAGTTATTGTAAGGAGGCGGCAGAGGTAATATGTGATAGGGAATGATTATCAAAAGGTTTAGCTTTATTTGCAATGTTTTTAAAAATTTTAGGAAGACAGTTTCCCTAAACTACTTATGTATTTAAAAAGTAATTTGAAAAAGTAGATGAAAAGGGAGAAATTCAGAGAAACACTGGTTCTAATTGCCTAGTATTTGGCACCATATTAAAGATTTCATGAGGCCATCTGTGCTTTTTATTCTAATTTTCATTAAAAAATTGAGACTATCACTAAGTTAGATTGTCACAAAAGAGTTAAATTTGAAAACTTGGAAATTGCTGATTCCACTAAATTGCGCTAATTTAACCTTTGAAAATGTACTTCTAATTTTTTTTTTCTTTTTTTTTTGGGGCTAACGAAGAATATATGTTTAGGGGCTTTGAATTAGGCTACATTATTTGATATAATTTTCAACCAGGTTTAAACACCATTGAAAGGTTTAAGAGAAAATTCTTTAATGTTAAACAGGTATATGACAAATGAATAAGAAAATAGAAGGCTCAAACTAGTGGCCAAATATATAAATAGATTTAGATTAAAGAAGAGAGAAAATGTAAACAACAACAACAAAAAAAAGATGAAAGGAAATAATAACCTCAATTAAATTTGGAAGTATATTTCAAAGAAATTATATCTTTCAAAAAGACTATTTCTCTGCCTCATATTTAAAAACTGGTTTGTATCAAATGTCATTATATTGTACCTACAGTTTTTCCCTAAAGGAAATAAAGTCATTATCATGAAAAATTGCCTTTTTTTTTTTTTTCCAAATACTTAGAGGAAAATAATAGATGTTGCTTCTGTACTAACATTTACTGGATTTGAGAGAATGCAATCCATTTCTTCAGTATTCCTGATTTCTGGTTCTATTTTTCAGAAACCATAGTCAAATTATGAAATGGCCTTTAGCAGAAAATAATCCATATCGTTTGTCTACCTGGAAACTGATGGGATATTTTGTTTTGATCCTAAAAAACAAAACAAAGCAATACCCATCAAATCTCAGTAGAAATAGCACCAGTTTCTCGAGGTAGAGATAAACAGTGTGAGACAAAGAGAATGAGCACTTCCAACATAATAAGCAAGGCACATTTAAAAATAATTTTCCATTCCCTCAACTCTCCCCACTTCTGCCCTTCAGTTCTCTGATCTAATATCTTGCATTAAGTCGTCATAAGCAAAAGCTTTCCTTTCCCTGCAGAAAGATTTATAATAATGTATTTTAAGTTGATTGGATATTAGAAGCTAAAGATAAAGCCTATGTTCTCTGTCCTCTATCCTTCTGTTCATCATTAAAAGGATAAAAAGTTTCGATTTTGATCATGAAGAGGATAAACTGAAAAGGGTACACATGCACCCGCACACATACACACACACACTAACTAAAACTAGAAGTTTTAGTTAATATACTTGATTTACTTGAGAAAATTGATAATTATAATTAATCTGTATTTTAAAAATCTGCATTTTTTTCCTGAAGAAATAGGAGCAAATGTCGAGAATAAAACAAAAGTGATTTTTGAGTAAAAAATAATAATAATAATAATAATTTTATTTGGGGGAAAAAAAATAAATGTATCCCAAATGTAGAGTTAAAACAAACTATTAAGTTATAAAAAGGAAATCTGGAAATTAGAAAAAATTGAGGAGTAAGCATTTTAAGCTATTTTTTTAATCCAAAGTTTTCACATCAATTTATAATAAAAATGTTTCATGTTATATAGACCAGAGAAGATTGTGACTGCAATTTAATTATACCTTTCAAACAGTTGCTTTCCTACTGGAAAAACATGCCTACACATTGGGCATGGGTTTGATGGATTTACTGAATTAATTCAATATAACAATCTGTCAGTTTATTATTTTTAAAAAATTTACTTCAGTGTACTGTACACACTTAAATAGGTTTATATAGTAAAATAATCATGCATTGAAACAAAGCTGTAATCGGATAAACTAAGGTGTTAGAAAGGACATAAGCCTTCACATCAGATAGACCCAGATTAAACTTTATTCTCTGTAACTTACTGGTTATTTGATTCTAGACAATTCAGTCTTTCCCAATGTCTTGCTTTCTGTAAAAAGGGCAACTGGAATGTACCTTGTAGTTGAATACGACAATTTGGATGAAGTGATCAACACATGGCTGGCCCATAGGGAAATTTCCACTAATAATGCTTCCTTTATTCTATTCCTTCTTTTCCTTAGTATATATTTTATAAATATATCCATCTGCATGGCTTAAAATTCAAAAGGACAAAAGGAAAAAAGCAAGGAGTCTCTCCTTTTCCCCGTTCTTAGTGAGCATAATGAGACAATCAAGTATAAAGGGATCCTTGGCTACAACAAGTCTGCACACTGGGGGAATAGGTTAGATCACCCAAGTTGGGGTCATTTGCAGCGGGGAGGAGCCTAGCCCCTGCTGTTCCTGTGTGGAACCTGGGATTCAAACTGAGATGGGGGCCTGTTAACTGGGAGCCCCTCTTGATTTGCTGTATTGGTTTTCCTCTTTTCCTTTTTGTCCAATAAATTCTGTAACTCCTCATTTTTCAAAGCATCTGTGTACCTAATCTTTCCTAGTCCTGTGACAAGAACCTGTATTTTCCAACAACAATAATGTAACTCAGTTTCTCATGTAGCTTCTGGAGACTTTTTCTGTGTGTACAAAATCAAGCATGTGTTATTCTCTCTTAGACACGAACAGTAGTAAACTAGACACACAGTGATGTGCTTTATTTTTACCTGTATGGAGATACTGGAGACAATTTCTTGGTTAATATCTTGTGTATACACATTCTTGCTTATAGGAGCAGATAAAGGAATAATGTTGTATATCTTATGATTTATAATATTTTATATTATACCAGCACCTGCATTGTGAGTTGTCCCCAGGATTAAATGAGGTAATACATGTCCAGGCCTTAGTTCTGTTCCTAGTACACAGTAAGTGTTTAACAAATGGTACAAGTTATAACAAGTAGTATTAATTATAGAAATAATTGTTATTGCTTAGTTCTGTGCCAAATGATGAGGACTGTTGGAAGTTGTGACACATATACCTTGTGGAAACTGGAATTATCTATTTAGAAACAGTTGTACCATCTACTCTTCTTTTAAAGATTAGTAAGCAGTGACAAGTCTGCCAGATCCTGAAGCATATTTTAATCAGTACTTTGGGAGATTTCCTAAAAACTCAAATTTTTCCTTTTAAGCATGGTGAACTGTTACTTGAAGTCATAAAAGCAACAAAGAAGACTGTTCCTACCCCCTCACTTTCATTAAGATAATTTAAATTATAATACTAAGTGTTCAAAAAAAAGTAACTGGGCTTCTGAAAGGCATTTTCTAGTGGGAAAGTCTCTAATTTAAGATGTGCCAGCATTTGATCACCTAGAACTTGTCCTTTAATGGAATCTTAAACTTCATTTTCTTTTTCCTGGGAACTGATTCTGTGTAGATTGAAATAAGCTTAGCATACAGAAAGAGGATAATTTCATTTAAGTAGAATTCATGTGAGAGAATATGAAGGAACACATATTTGTTTATAAACTTCAAAAAAACTTTGCAATTAATATTCAGAGGAAAAATTATGATGCATAACAAAATCTTTATACAATTTATCAAAGATTTTCTTGTAGGTTATTCTAAACTATTGTCAAATTTAAATAAAGTAGATTTCCTTTGGGAAATGATATTTTCTGATGACACAGTAGTAAAACAAATCACTACATGGAATTTAGGTTTCAGTGATTTTTTGTTTCAGGTTAGGACTTATTGGTGAAAGGAAAACCATTTAGAAATAATTATGAATTTTATTTTCACATTCTGACCTTAGTGAGATATTAAACAAGGCTAAACAGATGTCATATTAATACTACTTTATAGACAAAAATTCACTTTATAGCAGTATGTGTTTTACGGCCCTATAACAGACACTGAAAACACTCACTGGAATACAATTTAAAGGATGGATGATATGTTCATTTCCTGGAGAACTTGAATATCCTATGAACATAATGCACAGAAGTAGTGTTAACTACATCTTTATCCAAAACAGAGAATCTCTTTAGAGAATTGATTGTTTCTCAAATATTTCACCTTAAAATTTACTTGTTACTAGAGGAATTACCTGCTTTCAAAGGTAAAATACACATGAGAGTTAAAAGAATATAGAAAAAAGAAACTCAGACTCCCATACAATAATAATGGGAGACTTTAACACCCCAATGTCAACATTAGACAGATCAACAAGACAGACAGTTAACAAGGATATCCAGGAATTGAACTCAACTCTGCACCAAGTGGACCTAATAGACATCTACAGAACTCCCCACCCCAATCAACAGAATATACATTCTTCTGAGCATCACATCACACTTATTCCAAAACTGACCACATAAGTGGAAGTAAAGCACTCCTCAGCAAATGTGCAAGAACAGAAATTATAACAAACTGTCTCTTAGACCACAGTGCAATCAAACTAGAACTCAGGACTAAGAAACTCAATCAAAACCGCTCAACTACATGGAAACTGAACAACCTGCTCCTGAATGACTACTGGGTACATAACGAAATGAAGGCAGAAATAAAGATGTTCTTTGAAACCAATGAGAACAAAGATACAACATACCAGAATCTCAGGGACACATTTAAAGCAGTGTGTAGAGGGAAATTTATAGCACTAAATGCCCACAAGAGAAAGCTGGAAAGATCTAAAATTGACACCATAACATCACAATGAAAAGAACTAGAGAATCAAGGGCAAACACATTCAAAAGCTAGCAGAAGGCAAGAAAAAACTAAGATCAGAGCAGAACTGAAGGAGATAGAGACACAAAAAAACCTCCAAAAAAAAAAAAAAAAAAATCAATGAATCCCGGAGCTGGTTTTCTGAAAATATCAACAAAATTGATAGACTGCTAGCAAGACTAATAAAGAAGAAAGGAAAGAAGAATCAAATAGATGCAATAAAAAATAATAAAGGGGATATCATCACAAACCCCACAGAAATACAAACTACCATCAGAGAATACTATAAACACCTCTATGTAAATAAACTAGAAAACCTAGAAAAAATGGATAATTTCCTGGATACTTACACTATCCCAAGACCAAACCAGGAAGAAGTTGAATCCCTGAATAGACCAATAGCAGGCTCTGAAATTGAGGCAATAATTAATAGCCTACCAACAAATAAATGTCCAGGACCAGATGGATTCACAGCCAAATTCTGCCAGAGGTACAAGGAGGAGTTGGTATCATCCCTTCTGAAACTATTCCAATGAATAGTAAAACAAGGAATCCTCCCTAACTCATTTTATGAGGCCAACATCATCCTGATACCAAAGCCTGGGAGAGATACAACACAAAAAGAGAATTTTAGATCAATATACCTGATGAACATTGATGCAGAAATCCTCAACCAAATACTGGCAAACTGAATCCAGCAGCACATCAAAAAGCTTATGCACCATGATCAAGTGGGCCTCATCCCTGGGATGCAAGGCTGGTTCAACATACGCAAATCAATAAATGTAATCCAGCATATAAACAGAACCAGAGACAAAAACCACATGATTATCTCAATAGATGCAGAAAAGGCCTTTGACAAAATTCAACAATGCTTCATGCTAAAAACTCTTAATAAATTCGGTATTGATGGAACGTATCTCAAAATAATAAGAGCTATTTATGACAAACCCACAGCTAATATCATACTGAATGGGCAAAAACTGGAAAAATTCCCTTTGAAAACTGGCACAAGACAGGGATGCCCTCTCTCACCACTCCTATTCGACATAGTGTTGGAAGTTCTGGCTAGGTCAATCAGGCAAGAGAAAGAAATAAGGGGTATTCAGTTAGGAAACGAAGTCAAATTGTCCCTGTTTGTAGATGACATGATTGTATATTTAGAAAACTCCATCGTCTCAGCCCAAAATCTCCTTAAGCTGATAAGCAACTTCAGCAAAATCTCAGGATGCAAAATCAATGTGCAAAAATCACAAGCATTCTTATACACCAATAACAGACAAACAGAGCCAAATCATGAATGAACTACCATTCACAATAGCTTCAAAGAGAATAAAATACCTAGGAATCCAACTTACAAGGGATGTCAAGGACCTCTTCAAGGAGAACTACAAACCACTGCTCAGTGAAATCAAAGAGGACACAAACAAATGGAAGAACATACCATGCTCATGGATAGGAAGAATCAATATCGTGAAAATGGCCATATTGCCCAAGGTAATTTACAGATTCAATGTCATCCCCATTAAGTTACCAATGACTTTCTTCACAAAATTGGAAAAAACTGCTTTAAAGTTCATATGGAACCACAAAAGACCTTGCATTGCCAAGACAATCCTAAACCAAAAGAACAAAGCTGGAGGCATCACGCTACCTGACTTCAAACTATACTACAAGGCTACAGTAACCAAAACAGCATGGTACTGGTACCAAAACAGAGATATAGACCAATGGAACAAAATAGAGCCCTCAGAAATAATACCACACATCTACAGCCATCTGATCTTTGACAAACTTGAGAAAAACCAGAAATGGGGAAAGGATTCCCTATTTAATAAATGGTGCTGGGAAAATTGGCTAGCCATAAGTAGAAAGCTGAAACTGGATCCTTTCCTTACTCCTTATACGAAAATTAATTCAAGATGGATTAGAGACTTAAATGTTAGACCTAAAACCATAAAAACCCTAGAAGAAAACCTAGGTAATACCATTCAGGACATAGACGTGGGCAAGGACTTCATGTCTAAAACACCAAAAGCAATGGCAACAAAAGCCAAAATTGACAAATGGGATCTAATTAAACTAAAGAGCTTCTGCACAGCAAAAGAAACTACCATCAGAATGAACAGGCAACCTACAGAATGGGAGAAAATTTTTGCAATCTACTCCTCTGACAAACGGCTGAGATCCAGAACCTATAAAGAACTCAATCAAATTTACAAGAAAAAACAAACAACCCCATCAAAAAATGGGCAAAGGATATGAACAGACACTTCTCAAAAGAAGACATTCATACAGCCAGCAGACACATGAAACAATGCTCATCATCACTTGCCATCAGAGAAATGCAAATCAAAACCACAATGAGATACCATCTCACACCAGTTAGAATGGCAATCATTAAAAAGTCAGGAAACAGGTGCTGGAGAGGATGTGGAGAAATAGGAACACTTTTACACTGTTGTGAGACTGTAAACTAGTTCAACCACTGTGCAAAACAGTGTGGCAATTCCTTAAGGACCTAGAACTAGAAATAACATTTGACCCAGTCATCCCATTACTGGGTATATACCCAAAGGATTATAAGTCATGCTGCTATAAAGACACATGCACACGTATGTCTGTTGCGGCACTATTCACAATAGCAAAGACTTGGAAACAACCCAAATGTCCATCAGTGATAGACTGGATTAAGAAAATGTGGCACATATACACCATGGAATACAATGCAGCCATAAAAAAGGATGAGTTTGTGTTCTTTGTAGGGACATGGATGCAGCTGGAAACCATCATTCTCAGCAAACAATCGCAAGAACAGAAAACCAAATACCCCATGTTCCCACTCGGGTGGGAATTTAACAATGAGATCACTTGGACACAGGAAGGGGAACATCACACACCGAGTCCTATTGTGGGGTGGGGGTAGGAGGGAGGGATAGCATTAAGAGATATACCTAATATAAATGACGAGTTAATGAGTGCAGCACACCAACATGGCACAAGTATACATATGTAACAAACCTGCACGTTGTGCACATGTACCCTAGAACTTAAAGTATAATAAGTAAAAAAAAATATATAGAAAATGAGCTCTAAACATTTTTTTCTTTGGCGCTTAAGCATAGAAAAGCAGACCCAAAGATAATTTCTTCAGATGTAAAGTTAGATTAGATTGTTTTTTCAGTTGGTTAAAAAGTTTTATGGAATGTTGCTGCTTACTTCACCTCAAAATTCTTGGGCTTGGCAATATAACTGAATGCTTACTGCACAGGTTCTAGACCCAGATTTCCTGGATTCAAAATCATGTTCTGCAACTTACTGTAAATTCTGAGTGTTACTTAAAATTTTTGTGTCTATTTCTACTTATGCAAAATAGGAATCGTGACAATAAAAGCCTACCTACCCCATTGAATCATGGTGACAATTAAATGAATCAAATGCATCAAAAATCTTAGAACAGCAGCTAGCCCATGGTTATATGCTCTGTGAGTGTTATTTACTTGGAATATGTAAAGAAAATCTTTGTTTTCATTGTTTATTCCTATTATCAAATTATAAGATTCCATATTGGAAAAGCTCTTATAAGGAAATTCCTAAATCACAATTTGAGAGACCTCAACAATAGTAACAATAAGAAATAGAACCAAAGAAAATATTGTATAGTTCTTAACTGCTAATGATTGTGCAAGATGCTATACACACACTTTATTCTTCTTTTAACTTGACATTTACTATAAGAAATAGTTATTTCTCTTTTACAGAGGATGAAAACTTAATTATGTTCAATAATGTCCCAGTGGTCGCACAGGTAGGAAAATCAAAATTGGATTCCAAGATTATTCTTTTAAAATTTACACTTAACAACTAAGATAGAGTTTGCCAGGTAGCAACCACCATCACACTTCTTGCCATTTTGTTGTGTGGGAAATAAGGGGAATTATTTCTATTGAATTAAAATGGCACCAACCCTTTAAAATAGAGAAAATATGAACTCACGAGTGGTTACCTATATGGCAGAAGAGCTTAGAGGGTAAAAAAGGAGACTAAAGAGTCTATCCAGAGATTAGCAGCAGCATAAAGTCAAGGTGGAAGGACAAAAGGAGAGGCCCAGGTTACCAGAACCAATGGACAGTGATAGTATAACCTAATGTAACCTATAATCAAGGTGGGCCTAATCTGTAGAACCCAAGAAAGAAACACAGTCAATGTCAGGGATAGATACAACCTGAGGAAAATAAAATGGGAAAAAATTCCCTGTTGTATTTTTACATCTCCCCCTGCAATTTTCCACCAATAACTCATTGGCCAAAGCTAGCCAGAAACCCACTAACATGGAGACCTGGGAGCCAGTGGTATAGAGGGTCATCCTATCTTAACACAAATAAGAGCATGGGAAGATAGACAAATAAAGGTAATGGCAATTAGGCCTAGATCAACTGATTCTATTCTCTTAATCTTTTCTTCCAAAAGACTAACAATTTTATTTAATATAATAAGATTTCTAGTATGGAAACTTCCTGACATTGTCTGAATAGAACTTAGAATAATAGTCATAAATAGAAAGTAGTCATAAAATTAAACACAATGAAAAAATACAGTAAATAACTAGCTTTGAAGTCAGACAGACCCAGACTCAACTATATTTTCTATCACCTATATCGGCTTTTTCACCCTGGAAAATTAATTCAGTCACTTTCACTTTTCTGTTATTACCTATAAAAAGGGAAACTGAAATCTACCTGGAACCCACAAGAAGAACATTAAGAATTATTAAGAATTATTAAATACCAAAATGAAATATGTTCCCTGATATAACAAAAAGATTGGTAGAAAATTTTAAAGGGATTAACTTTCCCAATTTGTGCATCAATATTATTCAGTGATGTGTGTATATAGTCCCAAATCACCTTGTGAAACACTGCTCAGAAATGCCAGGCAATATTGTCTCTCTCAGTATATAAATGTTATCACTTCTGTATTGATTAATTCAGGATATACAGATGCTTCAAAGCAATATAAATTTAGTTCTTCCATATATTTGACAAATATATGCAATGTGTTACATATTTATCTATATGATATATTGTCCCACATTTTAAGATTCTATAAATAACATCTATTTATGTTTATAGGCAAAATGTCATGAGGGCATACTTAATTTTAGTGGGCTTTTGAAAATCATATATTAGACGTATTAAAATTTAAGAAAACAAGTTTTAATCAGGAGTTTAAGCAGAAAATAAAATTTTAAAGAGAAAGCCAATTGAATAGAAGAGTGGAAATTAAAATCTTAACATAAAACCTTAATCGTGACATTTTATCTAGCTTTTAAAACCTTAGTTTATCAACATTTCTAAATTGCAGAACATAGGGCCTTCCTTTTAACCAACAGAGAGGCTGATAGCTCTAGGGAACATAGTAACTTTACCATATGATTTTGTGTAGATGACTGGAGTTGAGGGTCCCAGCTCCTTTCTAGTCATTTAGATGAAACAATAGCACATCAGTGAAAATAGACCCCTCTGGTTTTCAACAAGGTCACAGATAGCCTGGCACACTATTGCATGAGATGGAGAAGACTACAGTAGAAATGCAGAGTAGGGTTGCTAACCACAAATAAAAATAGAAAATGGGAATTCAAATTTCAACCACTTCAAACAATTAATCTATGTTTAACATCCTTTTCTGAAACCTTTGAGCAAAAAAACTAACTTCTATGATATTCCAAGAAACTATTTTTCCAATGAGTTATTTTGAATGATTTATACATACAAGCCCACAAAACTTCTATAGCCTCAGTTTGCAGTACTTTTATTATATTCCATACCATTATAAATGCCATTCTTGTTTGTTTAAAGAGGTAAAAAGAGGCAGAGAAAAATAGAACAGTACATGGAGGTTGCTTCTATACAATGATATAAAATGTGAGAATTTTATACCATTCTTTATGACTTGTACTCAAATGATTCTTAAGAATGTATGGTTTAACATGGATAACCACAAAACAATTTTTTAGAAACATTTGTGACATCTGAAGAGGTATAGTATAAGACCATCACTGAACACATATCTACTGATGATTGAACAAATCATTCTGATGATTAACTAAATCAATTGTCTGTATTGCCATGGAAATTACATATACACACATATATAACATTGTTTGCAAAAGAAAAAAAAAAAAACAGCATTGGATGCCCATTATTTGGCTCTAAACCTTACCATCAGACTTAGTTCTTGATTTCATGCCTTTCCACTATGGATCTTAGGGAACTGTAAGACTGATCCCGGGGATATTTTACCCATTCACATCTATCTTCCCTTGTCTGGAATAAAATAGCTCTTTTTTAGTCTAACCCAAATATCATCTATTTGTGCCACCTTCTCTGATTTCCCTTAGAAGAATGGACTGTATGCAACTACATGTCTATTCACGGCATAATACCACTGGAACACACATCAGAGCCTGACACCCATTAGAGTTGATAGTGATCTGCTGGAGAGGAGTGCATTTTCAGGTACATTATTCAACTAGTAAGACTCAAAGTATGCGATGTAACTGTTTAGTAATATAGCTGGAATGGGCATATTAAAGTGTATGTCAGAAAAATTAATATTATAAGGGATAGAGAGGAACATTATGTTATGACAACAGATCAATTCATCAAGATGACATAATGATCTTAAACGTGTATGTCCTTTACAAGCCTTCAAAGTTTATTAGATGAAAACTGATTGAATGAAACGAGAAATAGTCGAATCTACAGTTACAGCTGGTAACTTCAACATGCCTTTGAGAAATCACAAATAGAAAATAAAAGTATATATGACTGAAGAATTATCAATTTGACTTTGATATTTATAGAACATTCTACCTAAGACATCAGAATACACATTCAATTCAAGTATATATGGACTATTTAACAGCTAGATCATACTTTGTGTCATCAAAATAATACTAACAAATTTAAAATAATTTAAGCCATAGAAATAATTTTCTTTGGTGACCACTGAATTAAATTGTAAATCCACAACAGAAAGATACCTAGAAAATGCCCAAATATTTGGACTAAACAACATATTTAAATAACTGATAAGTTGATAAGGAAGTCTATGCAAATATTTTGAAATATTTTGAATTAAGTAAAAATAAAAAGAGAAAATATAAAAATATCCAGGGCATAGATAAGGCAACACTTAGAAGAAAAAAACAATCAATGAAACTGAGAATAGAATGGCAATAGTGAGAAAAAATAAATGAAATAATAAGTGTATTCATTTAAAAAATTAACTTTAATTGGATTATAAACCTACGTGTAAAACCTAGGAGTTCTAGAAGAAGCACAGAACATTGTGAATTTAGATTAGGCAAGTATGTCTTACGACATGATCCACTAAAATGAAAATCTTCTGTTTTTTGAAAGGCATTACCAGAAAATATATATACAAGCCATAGACAGAATATTTACAAAATACATCTATGATAAAGGTCTTACTTTACAAAAGTAAAGTTATTTACAATATGTGAAGAACTCTCAAAACTCAATACAAAATCAATGTTTTTAAAAAAGCAGAAGCTTTGAGCAGATGCTTCCTCAGAGAAAATAAAAGGATTGCAAATAAGCACGTGGAAGGAAATACGCTCAATATTGTTAATCAGAGAAGTGCAAATTAAAACCACAGCGTAATACCACTACATGCCTACTAGAATGACTAAAACTAAGACAAACTGAAAACAAAAAGATAAAATTGAAAATGCCAAATGCTGACAAATACATGAAGTGAAGTGATTTTCATACACTGCTTTTGAGAATGCACATTTGTATAGTCACTTTGAAAAATGATTTGGCAGTTTCGAATAAAGTTTAATATCTACTTACCATATGACCTGCAACTTCACTTCTAGGTATTTACCCCAGAGAAATGAAAACATAAGTTCCCACAAAGCCTCTGTCAGATTGTTTATAACAGCTTTGTTTATAATTGCCCCAAACTGGAAACAATAAAAATGCCCATCAACTGGCAAATGAATGAAACATTGTGGTATATCCATATAAGGAAATCCTACTCAGCAAAAATAGGTATGAACTACTGAAAAATGCAACTAAATGGATGATTTGAAAGTGAAAGAACCTGGACTTACAGGCCATATACTGTATAATTCTACTTGTAGAAAGTATCCAGAATAGGCATATTTATAGACAGAAAAAGATTTGTGGTTGCCAGGGCCTTGAGTGAGAAAAGACAACTGAATATAAAACACAAGGAAACTTTCAAGAATAATGGAATCATTTTTTAATTTGTTTGCAGTGATAGTTTCACAACTTTATACATTTGTCAAAAATTCATAGACCTGTGTACTTAAAGAGAGAGAGTTTTACCCAAGTACATATCCTTTACTGTATATGGTATGTGCTAATTTTTGGTTATTAGCATTTAAATTATAAAATAACTAATTTCTTGCCTATTTAGAAGTTCACAAGTTTTATCTACATATTTTTTTTTTTAAATGATTATAAAGTCAAGAAATGGGATGCTTAACCTATGACGATGTTCTCCTTGCTTTTTTGAACTTCGGCTACTTCGGACAATATTAAAAACAGTCTAATTCATCAATGTCTTGTCAGTTTTTAAAATGTGATGACAGCCTGTCAACAAGACTGTAGGGAAGCATTTTTATTACCAAATTGACATTATAACTTGATGAATCCTGTGTCAATGACAGTCATTCTTTGTCTTTCAACCAGCATGTTCTATTTGGAATTCAGTACAACACATACTGTGAGAAAGGTCATTGTTTTTAAAAGTCTCTGCCCTTTTTAAAGGCGTTCTACTTTGAAATGGAAAACACAAAACAATTTTTCACGTTCAGAATCTTGTATTTTTAGAATATTATGATTAGTTGCCATAGTTATGGATATTTTAAAGCTGCATAAATCAATATCCTATCACCTAGAACAGATATTCACATAAATATTTTGATAATACAAAGTGATTATCAATTAAAGTGAAAAATAAGTCAAAGTAATTTTCTGTACCGAGAGATAGCTTAACTTTTTCAAACCTCTAGATTATTTTAACCAATTAAAATTATTGACTCCAAACATATGTGAAATTATAAACATTATATGTAAAATTATATAATTTTATATAAAGTTATACAATTATATTACATATATAATTAACATAATTATACATAATTTTACATATAATATAATGAAACATTATATGTAAAATTAATGTTATTCAGAATAGGAAATAAAACCTCCATAGCTGGTTTTACATTAGGTTTTATTTCTTTGAACTCCCAAATTTCATGGAATTCCATTTCTATTACCAATATCCATTGCCACCACATAGAATTTGATTGACTAATTTATTCCTGAAGTCACCTTGATGGAAGCTCCCAATAATCCCATTTTCATTAATGTTAATTAAGGTTGTTCTTGTTTCTTTCCTAGAAAACAGATGACAAACACAATGTGTCTAAGGAGATAGCTTTTAACGTGACCCCAAAGCTTTGAGATGAAAATTTTGAGTCTTTAAAACTGTGACGAGGAGAGCAATTATATGCAGAAGAGAATTACATGCTGAAGTAATCCCTGAGAACATTTCTTGGGAAAGAGATTTATTGGTTTCGTACTTTATTTAAATATCATCTTAAAGCATAATCAGACTGGCCAGTACTCAATTGTAAAACATGTTACAGAACAATCCTCACACACATGTCTTTGACATAGGATGAATCGGTCATGGTATCTGTGGTTAACTTGATGTTTAAGAATGTAGGCTTTGGACACAAAGACCAAAGATTGAAAGTCTGCCACTTATTAGCCGTACAAACTTGGACAAGTCCCTTTTCTACTCTGAGCTGCTGCTTCTTAATCTGTATGCTACTGTATGTCCCTAGCAAATATTCTCTAGATAGTGGCCTATGACCAAAACTGCAGAATTGTCTACCTCATTTTTGAAATCATCTCCAGTTATTTTCTGGAGCCCATAGAAAAGTTTTAAATATGCTTATGAATAGAATACTGGTATTCCTTGTTCTTCAGTCTGCTCAAGAATTCATATCAGTGGAAACAACATGAGTTCCTTGGGGCTCCTGCTGGTGCCCTCTGTAGGACTATATGCTTTTCCCTGTTCTCTCCCATTACTCATTTTAGCCTGCTCCCCATTATAGTCCTCCATCCCTGTGAAAAAAATCGCGTCAGGTGAATTGATACCTGGAGATTACAATGCACTAGATCAACAGCAAAATAAGACTCTGAGTCTCATTCAAGGCCCAGTCAGGATCCATACTAGGTGTAAAACTGGAAGAATTCATATTGTACAGGTATGTGCGAAGATTAATGAGGTAATCTATACCTAGTTATTACTTCTGAGTTATTACTTGTGTAACAGGTGCTAACTTATTAAAAAACGATAGCAGTGTAGGCTAGGCAGAATTACTACTTTCCCCATTTCATAAATGCGGCAACTAAAACTTTTGAAATGGAAATAGCCACTAAATAACTGAGTAGGATCTGAAAACTTTTCTGCTGAAACTTATAGATGAATCAACATAGGACATTTCTTTCTCTTTTTGATCTACTATAGGTCTAATGATAGACAAATGATAGGCAAATTTATGATGGTGGTTTTTAATAATATCAAGAAACTAGAATCTCTAATTGAGAATCACAAAGTTATATCAATATTATTAAGAAAATAAATATGAGTATAGCACTGCTCTGGAAGACTATTTGAAATATGTCAATCAGTGGGGAAATATTTGAATATGTTGTAGTAGATCCAAATAATAATTAGTTAATATACCAAAAATACATTCCCAATACATGCTTTGTAGATCTTAAGATGTTTAAGATCATTTCAGGAAGTTTTAGTGTCAAATTTCTTTTTATAATAAGATGTTACTGGTAATTTTCATTTTGTTGACAATTGCACTGATAGGATTAAAGCACTGGTGAATGTTAGACCCTCCCAAAGTTTAGTAGCTTAAAACACTTTTTTTTTACTTAAAATTAGGTGGATCAAGAATTTGGGAGTAGCATTGAGATTGGAGATGGGATTGGACTCCAGAGGCAGGGCTCAGACACCAGTCCAGATTGAGGACTAGTTAAAACAGGGCTGAAGTGAAAACAGCTTTCAATTAGACATGCCCACCAGTGTGCCATGTCCATTTACCATTGCCATGGCAACACCTAGGAGTTATTACCTCTTTCCCGTGGCAATGCCCCAGTGACCCAAAAGTTACTACCACTTCCCTAGAAATTTCTGCATAAACTGCCCCTTAAACTGCATGTAATTAAAAGTAGGTATAAATAAGACTAGAAAACTACCCTGAGCTGCTACTGTCTGCCTACAGGGTAGCCCCTCTCTGCAGGAGCAGTCACAGAGCTGTAACACTGCTTTTTCAATAAAGTTGTTTTCTTCTACCTCTGGCTTGCTCTTGAGTTCTTACCTAATGTTTGCAACATTAAATGAATAAAGCATTATATGTATCCGCTTGTATCTTGTTTGTCATTTAAAAGGGCATACCTTCTGGTATGTACTTGCATGTATTTCTCTCAAAGAACTCTCCTGGGCTAAGCTCTGCTTTGGGACTCGCCTGTCCTTCATTAGCATGGCTAGGTGGCTCCTCCTATTACTGAGAAGTGCAAGTCCTCAGTTCTTAGTCCTACTTGTGAGATAATTCAACCAAGAGACCACCAATTCATAATGTAAGCAAACGTGCACTGAAGGAAAGTTAAGAGCAGGTTTTTATTGAAGGAAATAAAAAGCAGAGAGTTTATTAAAGTACACTCCACTAGAGAAGCAGTCTGGTCCAGTTGGAAAACAGCTCTGGGTTGGTCTGGCTGAGAGAGGGGAAAAGCAGTATCGGCTGCAAGGATTAAATAATAAACACTACACTCTGAAAGACGAGGCAGAGTGGGCTGTTCAAAAGAGAATCAGCCAGCAGCAACCTCGAGAATTCTGACTTGCAGTTATTATGTTAGAGTATTTCTTTAATTTCTCACTTCTGCCTGAAGTCTCTGCCTTTTCTGCCTTTGTCTAGCTGCTGTTTCTGCCTTAAGTCTCCACATTGTACCTGTCTAGTTCTGGCCCCAGGTTTGTAGGATTCATTCTGTCAGTTGATGGGCATATGCAGGCTTGGTGTTAGGTATGAATTCTACCTAATGGCGGTGTTGCTCATTACCACCACTTGAGGAAGGTTGTATAAAAGTTAAATCTGTACTTATAGCAACTGCATATCTCTTAGGAATTTCTCCTTTGCCCTTAGTTCCTTTCTAATCATCATGTAGCTAACTCCATTCTGACAGGTTAACCGCAGAATGAGTAATTACTGGGCATCTAAAGGGGGTGTTTCTTTCTACAAAGGTATTTCCTCTCCTCTCTGCTCATATCTAGTACACGTTTTGAGTGGTCTCTGGGATGTGAGATTTTCCAGACCTCCTTTTTTTCAGGGGCTCCCCCTCCCGCTCCTTTCTAGATTATCTGCCTACTCGAATACTTCTATGGTTTCTCATAGTACTCAGAAGTTGGGCAAGGCAAAGTACTAGGAAGACTTGACTAAGACTGGAGGATTCTCTTACAAAAATGCCTGCTTACATGACTGGCGAGATGGTGCTAGGTATTGGTAAGAGATCTTAGTTCCTTTACAGTTGAATTCTCTACAGGGCTATTCTCACAGCATAGCAGCTAGCTTCCTGCCAAATCCTTTTATGACCTCGCCTCTAAAGATGCACACCATGACTTTCACACCATTTTATTCATTTTACAGTTCACGCCCATTCAGTTTTGAAGGGGAGTATTCAGGGCATAGGTAGCAGAAGATGAGAAGCATTGAGTGTAATTTTGGAGGCAGTGAGCTGATCTGCAGGCACCATAGCATGAGTGGGATCAGTCCCATCAGACAGTACTGACAGTCATTGTATTCTACACTACTCATGTATATATTCTTATATAGTTTACATTTGGCTGTTTGCAACATTGAATGAATAAAGCATTATATGTATCCTCTTGTATCTTGTTTGTCATTTAAAAGGGCATACCTTCTGTTATGTACTTGCATGTATTTCTCTCAAAGACACATTGAGACTGTCATAGGCATGTGAACTTACAACCTTAAAGTATAAACTGTTTTAGAAAGTAAATGTCTGCATTTATATTCATGAGTAATTATCTTGCTCCCCATCCTTGTCAATATTTGATATCAAACTTTTGTTTTTCTCCAATCTGTTGTAACTGTTCCATGTCATTTTCATGAAATTTGATGGAACTTATATTTGAGGTTGAAAACATTCATATTTGCCATATTCTTTGGTAAAGTGCCTTGGTACATATTACTCCAATTTTTATTTAACTGTTTAAAATTACAAAAGAATAGGATTTATCTATTTTGGATACTAATTTTTTGCTCATCTTATAAAATATAGTTATTACTTATGATATAGATTTTTACTCTTTAATATGGTATCGTTGAATAAGTAAGATTAATTTCAGTGTTGTCTAATTTATCAACATTTTCTTTTATGGCCAATATTTTGTTTTTATTTAAAAATTTATTCCTAAAGTAAGATGATTAAAATGTCCTCCTGGCATTTCCTAAAGGTTTTATTGCTTTGCCTTTCACAATGAGGCCTCTAATCTTTTTGGAATTGAGTTTGGCCAGTTATTTAAGAATCTGGTTTGACTTTTTTTTCCCCCACGTGGATATCCTCTTATACTAGTGCCAATTTTCCAGTTTTTAACGTATTTAGTTTTTGATCTACCCAATTCTTCCTGCCCCGATAAGTAACAGGTGCTAGCTTCTTGTATATTATTTTATATATAACTTTAAAGCATACAGAAGCAAATGAAGATATATTTTTCTCCAGCTACTGTTACCTAAAATATACCTTGCTCTATCTACCATTGTTTTGTACCTTCTTTTTCTTACCTAAGATATTGTAGGTCTTCCATAATAGTAAAAAAGATTGTTTTTATTATTTTTAGTAGCTACATATCATTCATAATGAACTGTTCTGTGTTTTCTGCACTATTTTGCAGTCTGTCATATGTCACATATTGACAGGTGTGGAATATTTTTTCTTCTATATGTTATTTGTAATTCCTGTGCCAGTACTACGTTCTCTTAATTTTAAAATACATCTTGGTTTATGAAAGAACAAAGGCTTTTTAGCTGCTTAATACTTGCACCATCTATA
Source organism: Rhinopithecus roxellana (assembly GCF_007565055.1). Classification (NCBI taxonomy): domain Eukaryota; kingdom Metazoa; phylum Chordata; class Mammalia; order Primates; family Cercopithecidae; genus Rhinopithecus; species Rhinopithecus roxellana. Next base: position 33,274,370 of record NC_044558.1, read on the forward strand.
ATTATGGTGATTTGTTTCTTGTTTTCACTCCTAGTATCTGTTAATTTTATTAAGTTTTACAGAACTATGGAAATTGTTTTTAGAGAATCAACTTTTGCTTTTTATTCACTCCATTTTATTTTCTATTTTAATTTCTATAGTTAGGTTTTTACTTCCTTCCTATGTGTTTACTGATTGCTTTCTAATGTTTTAAGGTAGCTAATTTAATTTGCAGCTTCATTATCTTCCAATCTTAATATTAAAACTGTAACTTTCCTTCTGCAACCCAAAAGATATGTAGCATTTTTATTATAATTTCATTCAAAGAATTTTCTTATTATGCTTATTTGATCCACAATTTACTTAGATGTGTAATTTTTCAAACACATGATTTTCATACATTTTACTGTGTATCTATAATTTAATCACATGAGTTTATAAACATGTATATTACTTAACAATCCTTTGATATTTGTTAAAACTTATTTCATAGTGTTAGAAACTTTAAATACATTTAAATTTAACAGTAGTTTGAATAGTGAATGATGCATGGATCAGGCAGCATTCAAAACCAGAAGAAATTCAGATAGCTCTGCTCTGTAACATGGGGAGTATTTAAAGGCAGACACACAAGTATATAAATAGTCTGATTGATTATAGCAAGGCCTTTGCCTTATTTGGGTATAGTCTGATCAGTTGGCTGATTATAGCAAGGCCTTTGCCTTATTTGGGTATAGTCTGATCAGCTGGCTGCTTAATTTTTTTTTTTTGAGACAAGTCTTGCTCTGTGGCACAGGCTGGAGTGCAGTGGCACAGTCTTGGCTCACTGCAAGCTCTGCTTCGTGGGTTCACGCCATTCTCCTGCCTCAGCCTCCCGAATAGCTGGGACTACAGGTTCCCGCCACCACGCCTGGCTAATTTGTTGCTATTGTTGTGTTTTTAGTAGAGATGGGGCTTCACCGTGTAGGCCAGGATGGTCTCGATCTCCTGACCTTGTGATCCCCCCGCTTAGGCCTCCCGAAGTGCTGGGATTACAGGAGTGAGCCACTGCTCCCAGCCAGTTGACTGCCTTTTGACTTAAGCTTGGCTGTCTGTGACTTGCTGAGATAGGGCTGCGAAGAAATGAATACTCCTAAATTGGTATGTGTTAACAAACCAAAACCTCAGTTAGGTACAGTTAATTATATCGAAACTCAAAGTAGAGACCTGAATATAAACTTAACAATTTTAGTATATTTGATTTTTGTATGTGTGCTTTGTGTATGCTTGGAAAAATAAAATAGTATTCTGCAGTTGTTGAGGGCAGAATTCTAAATGTGCTCCTTGTGTCCTGTTTTAATCATGTTAATTAAACCTTTTATATTTTTCCTGAATTCTCCCCACCTTTCATCTATTGCAGAATGTGAGATTTCTTCTTGGTTGGGTATTTGTCAATATATTGTTATATTCCTCTGAGGTTTTAATTTAAAAAAAATTAAAGAGGCTATGTTGTTCTATGCATAGAAATTTGAACATAATATATCTTTCTTGATAATTGGACATTTTATAATTGTAACATCTCCCTCTCCATCTCTAGTAACTTCCTTCCATAAAATTTAAATTGTCTTTAAAATATCTACTAAGTGATATGTACTCTATCCATTTCAACTTTGTGTTTGTTACCCATATTTAGTGCTAAGCTTTCTGTGCCCTCTCGTTTCAGATATGACTCCTTTAAACTGCAGGTATTTGGGTTTAGTTTTTAACAGAGGTTCACAACCTTTGTCTTTAACAACAAAGTATTTAGACTGTTCACATTTAATCCTGTTACTGCTATATTTTAATTTAAGTCCACCATTTCATTTTGTGTTTCTATTGGTCCCTCTGTGACACTGTTTTTGCCTTTTTAAACCTTTAATTGAATTCATGCACCAAGTTTTGATCAATATAAGTTTATGTGTTCACCTACATGTATTAAACATTCTGTAAGTATATAAAACTGTAAACAGTAGTTAACTAGGAGAATGTAATAGAGTTGAAAGGTAATGAGGTATCTCAAGACAGTCTATTTCTGTTTTTATTTTCTTTTTAAGTAAAATAAGTGCACATTTTTATATTGACCTTTTGAAACCAGAACTGCAATAATTCTGCTAGAAAAGTAATTATAAAATGTATACAAAAACAAATACAAGTTGTTAGGCTTTTTTACATTTCCTCATTTTCCATTTACTCACAGGCTTAACAGCATCAATGTAAATTTCCATAGCAACATAATTCAGAAAAAGTCAATTTTACAATATGCTTCTCAGCATAGTATCAAGTGTTTTCTATATAACTTTGTTGGGTGTACAGTCTCCAGAACTTCCCTGCCCTTTGGATGACCCCTTGTTTTCATTAGGTAAATGAATAGCTCATAGTAAATGTGATATGGGAAGAAATTAAGAGATAGGGCAAGGAGATGATTCTTTCTGACCTGTGTCAAGCCTTGTTACATCTGTGTACCTCATTTTCTTCATCTGCAAATAAAACCAGTAAGACGGATTGTTTTAGGCCCCCTACCATCCACAAATGACTTACAGTGGAAATATTTTGAAGGCAGACAGCCCAGTCCTGCTTTCAGTTTCTGTCCATTCCTAGCTATGTGATTTTGAAAGTTACCTGATTTTTCTGGAATATATTTCTCTTTAATAAAACCTGGGTTATTTTGAGAAGTTAACAGTCAAGCACTTGGGAAGAGCTTAGTATTGTCTTATAGCAGATACACTATCGAATGTTCCTATTTCTAGCAGATAAGATATTACTGGTAATTATTAGTTTTTACTTCTTATTGACTTCTTGGAATGGTATTAAGGGAGTTTCAAATTAGCATTATAGAGCATTGATAATATTTCATTGTCTAAACAGGACTTTTTAAGTGATCCCCTCACCCCATGTTAACAACATGTGGGATATTAATGTGTCTTAGAATGTTTTTCTACAAAACTTGAGTCCTTGCACATCCATGAATCTACATTAAGGAATTTTTAAAGTTTACACATTTAAACTGAGGTATAATCCTATAAACAGTATATTAACAGTATATTGGCAAATGTACTATAAAGAATCAGGAAAAAGTCAACCAAGCAAAAAATTGAATACAAAATTGAGTCTAAAAATGTTGTTACTGTATTTTCAGCTATCTTACCCATGTTATTTTTTAAAATTTTATATTGTGTCAGTTGTAATAAATTTTACTATAAAGTGGTCAATTCAGATTTGAAGGTCCCTTTGGTAACTGGAAGCAAGAGTCTCCAATAGTAATGGCAGTTGGAAAGCACACCATTTCACTTTATGAATGCAATGATTTAGTTCTTTGACCTCTAGGTGGTTAACATGATGTATAGAACATTTCACTTCTGATATATGCATGTGAAACCCTGACAAGAATTAAAGGCAGAGTGTAGATTTAAACTTCTGGCATTCCCCACTTCGCTTGAGTAATTGCTAAAGTTATTTTGAAGTAGTTTTGAAAGAATGAAAAGAGAAGAAAGGAAAATGAAAAGGAAAGAAAAAAATCATAAAGAAGAGAATAGGAGGAAAAGGAAGGAAGGAAGGAAAAAAGCAATTGATTTGCTTATTTTCCTTTCTGCACAAATGGCATCCAAAAGAAAAAAAAAAAGTTTTGAAAGGCCTTTAATGTAAACATGGACAGCTGTTTTAGAAATTGTAGTATGTGCAAGTTTGAAAGATACATCATGAAAAATATCCATGCTGAAATGTCAATTTTATAGCTCTAAGTGAGAGGTCCTAAGGTTTAGAAGTTAAAAGTAAGTTAACTCCTTGCTTATTTGAACATTAAGCTGTCAACATGGAAGCGAGTTTAAAACTTATGATGGTCTGAAAACGTGGTGCTAAATGAAGTCTGAAGACCTATTAACCTGCTTGAGATGTAAACCAGGAACTATTACACTCCGCTGTTCAGCATGTATTAAAGTACTTTAGAGTAGCGTATAAACTACTAAGAGTTGGACAATGAAGTTGACTAGCATCTTTTTTTTTTTTTCTTTTCCTAAACACAGTGATAATGTTAGCTGTTTGCCGTACTCATTTAGAAACTGTAATCATACAGGAAATTGAATACTTGCTTGAAAATGAGCCAATATCCCTTCAAAACTTTTCAAAGTAGTAATGCAGAACTGAGTTCTTTAACAAGTTGACCAATATTCAATCTTTCCCTCGTTTTAGAGTTTTGAGGATTTAAACGAGAAACGTAACATTTGTAAACATACCTGCCTGTAGGTGCTAAGTATTTTAGAAAAGGATTTTTGTTTTTACAATTACTTTTGTTAATGGAAAAATTTTAGAAAGAAATTTAAATTTATTAAGTTAAATATAAAATTACTTGATGAGTGTGATCAGATTTTCTTTCACAGTTAAAATATAAATTGCTACTTATTCAATATTATGTCAAACATGTTTACTTTTTAAAAGCTTCACTAAGACATTATTTTCTAAAAAACAATGAGATCAATTTTGGTTCATATTTGAGAAGACTGAAATGAACTGTATCCAAATTTCATAAATCACAATAAACAGTCAAATAAGCCTGTCCCTTTCTCACTGAAAAAAAAAACAAACTTTGGCATGAAAACATTTTTCCTAGACCCACTGTTTGAGTTTTAAAATTTAAGTGGGAAAGACAATAATCAAGTTTGTTCCACAAAACACTCCTAAAGTGTTTTTGAAGAGTTATTCTAAAACATTTGAGCAAGAAACCAGAGAATATTGATTCATATCGTAATCTAGAAAAAGGTCTTACCAACATAATACTGAGTAAAGCAAGAGGTAGGACTATAACACACTTGTTTCTCATTGAGTTTATAATCAGCCTGTGGAAAAGAGATGAGGAGGCCAAGGGAAAGGTAATACAAGCTACTGTCTTATAGCATTAGGTGCCCAGATATTCCAGGAAACATAAAAAGGGGAAAAAATTTGGTTCAAGGCAGTGACGGTACGTAGATTGGATTTGGAAGAATGAATAAAATTGGATGATTTCTTTTCTCCTCTATCACTAACAGGATGGGCAAGAAATAGATGTGTAATTTAATCTGGTTCTACAGGATGAGATATTTCCAAGTACTGAAAATGTGGAAAGAACCTCAGTAACATTGGAGCTTTCATTTTACATCAGCCCCTTTGTGATATGGTAAATGTCTTGATTCACACCAGCAGGACTAGAACACGGACAAGAGACACTGTCAATATTTTTAATTCAGCGAGTTACTTGGTTGTCATCCTCCACTTTCCAAATAAATTGTTCATTGTGTATGGGCAAAAATGTGCATTTAATTAATTGCTTTTGCCTTTATATATATCCTGTCTTTTGCAAGAGTGATAAAAAATGTGTATAATAAAACTATAGAGAACACATAAAATGGTAAGGAAAGTAAAAGTCAGGAAAAAAACCATAAATTTGTATATTTAAATACACAAAATAACTTCTATAAGCTTCAATACACATTTTTAGCCTCTCTGCCCTGGCTCCTGATCCTTTAAGATTTTGTTCTTTTCTAGGGAATATTACCTTAAGAATTAATTTGACATGGAATTTTGAGAACATTGCCTTAACTCCCCAAAGTGACATGAATTCACATACAATGGGCACAAGGGTTTCAGTTTTACTTATTACAAGCACATCATAGAAAGAAATTGTTGTATTTATGTGTTATCAGGCTAGATAGTTTCAGATATCCTACATGCCACTCCTGGTGCAGCATTAAACAAGTGACCTAACCTCTCTTTCTGCCTCAATTGTCTTTGCATTACAGAGACACATTATTGGTTACCCCATGGAGATGTCAGGGTTAAATGAGATAACCCATATGGCATGTGCTAAACTTAATATCTAGCACATATTAAGCAATCAATAAATAAATCTAAGTTGTTACAACATAGTAAGATGAATTCCTGGCTGGGCGCGGTGGCTCACGCCTGTAATCCCAGCACTTTGGGAGGCCAAGGCGGGCGGATCACAAGGTCAGGAGATCGAGACCACGGTGAAACCCCGTCTCTACTAAAAATACAAAAAGTTAGCTGGGCGTGGTTGCGGGCGCCTGTGGTCCCAGCTACTCGGGAGGCTGAGGCAGGAGAATGGCGGGAACCCGGGAGGCGGAGCTTGTAGTGAGCCGAGATCGCGCCACTGCACTCCAGCCAGGGAGAGTGAGCGAGACTCCATCTCAAAAAAAAAAAAAAAAAAAAGATGAATTCCTAATTTGGTTTCCAGGTTTGACACAAATGTCAATCTAAATGTAATATAGAAAAAGATCATATCTTGTTGACTTCAAAATGTCTCTATCCATTTTTTTTTTTTTTTTTTTTTTTTTGCTATGAAGCAAGTAGAATAATTGACAGCAATACTAGCCTTCTTGCTCCCCTTGTTTCTGAATACTCTTTGCTACACTCTGACCCTAAAGACAGGGTGATAGGTCAAAAGTCTATTCATGCCTACCTCATTTCATTCAGAATTTACAATATAACCATGGATGTCACTATGCTATTTTGGGGCCATAATGGAAAATGGAGTTTGCATTATTGGTTCTATACTCAAAATGTGGTCCATTGACATGCAGCATTAACATCACTCTGGAGATCAGCGATACACAGCTCTAACACTTGCTAAATCAGAATAGCAGATGCCCCAGCATCTCTATCCCCACAGAATTAGAAACTATTCAAAGATTAAAAATACTCTTAAGTCTGCCAGTACTTGGGGGAGAAGTGGATAAACCTGAGCCCACAGAATTAAGAGAAGCTGTGACCAATAGAAAAAAAGTCATTTTAGACTGCACTGCCCCTTCCTGGAGCTGGCATGCCACAACTAACAGCTTCCCTAGACCTGTGGTTTCTGAGGTGAGAGAAGGAAATTGGAATCAACATTTAGTCCCCCTGCTGGTTTGGAAATCTTGGAAGGAAGCCCACTCTAGTTCCACCCTACAGGTATCATAGGGAGTGCCAGGAGGAATAAACCAGCTGGGGTGAATTGAGAACAAATAGCAGTGACTAGAACATGGAAATTGATAGCTACTCTGCACTTTGATCAGGACGGACACCATTTTGACAAGATTGGCTGGTACCATTGTGCTGTTTGGAGTAAATCCATGGGAAGGCCCAAATCCCTGGCCATATTTTTCACCCAAGTGTTCATGTGGAGGCTTTTCGTGGCCCAGAAATAATTCAAAGTTTGCAATTAAGTTTTGGTGTCTGCTTAAGTCTTCCCCACACTGGGAAACAATGGCAGGCAGTAATATAGTTTTGGAGCAGTGTTTAGGTTTTAATATTCACTGTAAGTCTTTCCTAAATTATGGTAAGGCAACAAATGAATTTCAGTGTAATGTTTTAGTTTCAATGCTCACTGTAAGTTTTCCCCAGAATGGGAAGAAACAACTGGCCAGTGTAAGTTCTGATACTAAGAATTAAAGTTATAACATCAAAAAGCACTTACAAAAACTGGAAGAAGTGGATGTTTCCTCAGATGAGCAGGTGCAAATGTAAAGTTTCAAGGACTGAAAACTCAGAGAAATCGTACACCACCAAAGTAAACTAACATAGCAATGGGCCCAGACTAAATGGAGATCTATGAAAAGTTGGAAAGAGAATTCAGAAGAATCTTTTAAAGACATTTAGGAAATCACAAGAAAATATGAATAGAAAACTAAATGAAAGTTGGAAAACAATTCATAAATAACATGGAAACTTAGACAAAAAAAATAAAATTCTAAAAATCCTAGAAGTATACAGTAATAGAACTGAAAAATTCATTAAAAAGCTTCAACAGCAAACTTGATCAAACAGAGGAAAGAATGAGCAAACTTGAGGACAGAACATATAAAGTTATCCAATAGAGGAGCAAAAGGAATAAAATAATAAAAGAATAAAGACAACATTTATGGGATAACATCAAGCAAGCTAAGCTCATAGCAGGAATTCCTGAAGCAAATGAGACAAAAGGTCTAGAAAGCAGGCAGAAAAAATAATGCCTGAAAATTTCCCAAATCAAGAGACAGATGGCACCACCTAGGTACAGGAAACTCCAAGATTACTAACCAAACTGAACCCAAAGAGGAAATCCCCAATGCACATCAAAATCAAATTGACAAAAGTCAAAGTCAAGGAAACAATAATCAAAGCAGCAAAAAGAAAAGAGACACATCACATTAAATAAAGTCCCAATTCCACTTTCAGAGGATTTTCAACAGAAACCTTGCAGGCCAGGAGAGAGTTGTGCTGTATTTGAAGCACTGAAGAAAACAACTGACAACCAAGAATGCTATGTCCAGCACCTGTATCCTTCAAACACAAAGTAGATCAATTTTCTCAAATAAAAGGTGAGGAAATTCATCAACACCAGATATGTCATATAAGAAATGCTAAAGGAAGGTCTTTAGTCGGAAATAGACATTGACTTGTATCTAAAAATGTCTAAAGGTATTAAACTCGCTGGTGTAAAAAAAAAAGAAAAAAGAATAAAGGAGAAATTCAGAATATTCTAATAATATAATTGGACTAAATGAATGACTTAAGTATGAAGACTAAAAGACAAAACAATGATAGTCAACAGCAACAATTAAGAGAAGCAATATGAGTAATAAAATTAAAACAATATATCATAAGGTTGATCATGTGTTAAGTCATAAGTTTGTTTTTGTTACATTTTGGGGCATCAAAGTTAAATTGCCAACAATTTAAAACAACCTGTTATAACTATAAGACATTTTTGTAAGCTTCATGGTAACCACAAAAGAGAAAACTAAACATCCACTAAACATAAATAGCACAAATCAAAATGTACTACTAGTGAAATTGCTTAACCTCAAGGGAAGAAAATGAGAGAGAAGAAAAAAAATCTATAAACCCATCTGAAATAAGTAACAAAATGGCAGCAGTATACCCTTACCCATCAATAAGCCTGAATGTACATGGATTAAATGATCTAATACATAGTGTAACTGAATGAATAAAAACAAAACAAGACTGAACTATTTGTTGTTTCCAAGAAACTCACTTCACCTATAAAGACACACACAGATTGAAAGTGAAGGGATAGAAAAATATTTTCCATGCAAATGAAAACAAAGAGCAGAATATCCACAGGCAAAAGAATAAAACTAGACCCCTATCTCTTACAATACACAAAAGTCAACTCAAAATGGATTAAAGACTTCAATGTAAGTCCTTTTAAAATGCTGGAGAAATACTTCAGAATATTGGTCTGGGCAAATATATATATATATATATATATATATATATATATATATATATATATATATATACATTTTAGGTAGGACTTCAGAAGCATGGTAAAAAAGAGCAGAAATCGACAAATGGAATACAACAGGCTTAAAAGCTCCTGGAAAGCAAATGAAAGAACCAACAAAGTGAAAAGACAACCTAAAGAATGGGAGAAAATATTTATAAATAATATGACAAGAGAATAATATTCAGATGTATTAGGAACTCAACCTGAGTCCAAAAAAACAAAAGTAATAATCTAATTAAAAAATGGGCAAATAATCTGAATAGACATTCAGAAAAAGACATACAAATGGTCAACAGGTATATGAAAAAATACTCAGCATCACTAATCAGGAAAGTGTGAATCAAAACCATAGTGAGATGTCATTTTACCCTGGTTAAAATGGTTATTATCAAAAAGAAAAAATAAATGCTAGAATGGTGAGAATCTGGAAACAAGGGAATGCAAGAACACTGTTGGTGGGAATTTAAGTTAGTATATCAAATAGATATCTGCACTCTCATATTTATTTCAACACTATTCATAGTTGCCAAGAGATGGAAGCAACTTGAGTGCTCACCAAAGGATGAATGAGTAAAGAAATTGTGGCATATCTACACAATGGAATGTTAAGCCATAAACAATGAAATCCTGTCATTTGCAGCCACATGGGTGGAACTGAAGGACATCATGTTCAGTGAAATAAACCAAGTACAGAAAGACAAATATCACATTCTCATTCTTGTATGGGAACTACACAAGTTGATCTCATAAAGTTAGAAACTACAATGATAGCTATCAGAGGCTAGAAAAGGTAGGTAGCTGGTAAGATAGAGGTTAATGGATAAAAAATACATTAGATAGAAAACGTTTTAGTGTTCAATAGCAGAGTAAGGTGACAATAGTTACTTTATCATATGTTCAAAATAGCTAGAAGATTTGAAATGTTTCCAAACACAAAGAAATGATAAATGTGTGAGGTGATGAATATTCTAAATATGCTTATTTGATCATTATATGTTATATGCATGTATCAAAATATCACATATGCCCTATAATACACATGTGAAATTATTATGCATGTATCAGTAAATTAGTTTTAGAAGAACTTAATGCCAGATTATCTCTCTTTACATACAGCTTTTGCTCCAGCGTTTGCTCAATTTGTAGCTGTTATCCCTATTCCTAAATACCACTAATTATAGTATTTTTATAATTTCCTCTGTATCATTCACTCTTTAGTATTCTCCATATATCATTTTATAACTCAGTTTGAGTTCATATTAGATATTGTTGAGGGCCTGAAAAATTGAATGAACTAGTTGAATTAAAATATACCTATGGATTACATTGATAGTGTACAGAGTTGCTAAACTGACTTTATCCAGTTCTTTGACATGAATTTCAATCTTTGCTGTATCAAAGATTGAGGTTCTCATTGGCTTTAAGACTATTTCCCTCATTCTTCTACAGTTTTGCTGTAGCTATTCTTCTCTTCCCTTATTCCCATTTGAAATTAGTATTCTCTAATATATTACTTCAAAGTTCACCCTAGATGAATAATTAATTCTTCCCAAGTGTATTTTTACTTGGAATACCCTTGTTGTCTAGACAAGTGCTGTTTCATGGATATTAAGTGTAAATGCCAGATATATTAATGTTAATGATTTCATGGGCCAGAGGGTTTATTAAAAAAACAAAAAGAGTAAAGATCAATTTTGCAATGCGGATAAGTAAAAAACACAGTCAAATGTTAGAGGACAAAGACCCAAATATGGGAGAAAATCCTCACATAAGTCAGCCAAAAGATAAATGACTATATTTTAATAAGGTGGAAGTTGAAAAATAGCCATTGGGATATTAAGGAAGTCTAAATACTTATGTAAGAGTCTCCTTAAAAATAATTTATTTTAGTAAAGTTTATTATTCTAATGGCATGTAAAAAGGCACAATGAACTAGAAGAAAACCCAATGTTTCTTATGTTGTGCTACTATAAGATAACAAAGCTTTTAGAATACAGGTTTTGGGACTTCTATAGCTTCTATTCTTTTCCTAGGTAATATCACTGATTGCCCAAGGAATCAATTACCACTTTTATGCAAGTGAAGCACAATTTATCTCCAGTTCAGATGTTTCCTTTGCTCTCCAAACTGAATGATACACTGCCTCCCTGACACCTCTTAGATGTTTAGAAAATTCATTAAAATCAGCCTACCTAAAATTGAATTATTATCTTTTTAAATGTTATCCAATTTGTGTTCTCTTGATCAATATAAATCATCATCATAAAACCAGATCCACAAGCTAGAAACCTAGGACTTAAGTCTTGAAACCATCTGTTTCCTCATTTTCTATTATCTAATGCATTACCAAATGCTTTTAGTTTCACCTGTAAACTAGTTCACCAATTTTTCCGTATTTATTCCTCTCTACCCCCACCACCACTTATTCTACCACTCTCCCTCAACTATACTACCAGACTAACCTCCTGAAGTCTCTTTTATATACTTTCCTGCCTCCAGCTTCTCTATAATCCATAACCAAAATAATTTTTACTAAAATGCAGATCTGATTTGATCACACTCTTACGTTAAATATTTCAGCAACTTCCAAGTATAATGATGTGATAAAGACCAAAACCTTAATGTTTACAAGCTCTCTCTGACCTCATTTCCCATGGGGACTCACATTTTGTGTCCATTCCTTGTGCTTCATTGCTTTTAGATCTTTGAAGCAGCCCATGACCACAGGACCTTTGTATGCACTGTAGTAATTCTCTCTCAATCATTTTTATCTCATAACCTCTTCCCAGCTTTCAATTCAATCATCACTTGGGGAGGTATAGTCAGGCTTTGCTTTTATTGAAACTTCATTCACTGTGCATTATTTGTACTCCATCTCCTACTTTTTATGGTTTGATGAGAATTAAAAGAGATGATACTCTTAAAGTACTTTATCACAGAGACTGGAACACAGAAAATGCTTACTAATTGTTAACATTGTATTTCTTGGGTCAGGAAGCAAATTACTCTATGTTAATAGATGCCTAGATATGATACCATAGCTCTTCCTATATGAAGGCTGGCTTTTCCTAAGACAATAATTCAAATTCATTCTAAAGTTCCTGACCCGTGTAGTTAAATAGGTGTCACTTCCTGGATCAGACAGGTCTAGGTCTTTATTGGCTTCTTGCTTCTCCATGTCTTTTATTTCTTCCTATTTCTGTGACTTCTAGAGCTTCTAATGTGTCTCTAATCTGTATCTTCTTTCTTTTTAGTTTGATAGTTTCTTCTCCTTTTCTTTTATGCTTTGCCTTCATATGTTACAATAGCAATAGAGAATATTTCCCTGTGTCTTCCAGTTTAGGAATAAATTAGGATTGATCTATCTATCACGCATTACACAGACATATTGATACCATGACTTTGTAATACAAATATCATTGGATAATTCCCTTGGTTGTCTCAGCATAGCTTTTTTCTGTTTTTCTTTTTTTAAAACTTTATAGTGTAGACAACAGTTACTTAGAACAATTTATATTAAAAACAACAGTTGTTTAAATGCTCAAAATCATATACTATTTATAGGTGGAACAATGACCTTAACCTTGTAAAGTACCTTTTTAATAGTTAAACTTTTTGCATATTATAAAACTTGATAATTTAAAAGTAAAATTTTGGTTTGAGAAGAGTTAGAATCAGACATATGATTATACAGTCACAATAAGTAATGATAATTCACTTATTTGAAGAACTTGGCTTTACGTTTTATCTACCATACAGCTGAGGTTAATTAGATGAATGTAGTCTTTCATGGCTTGCTACTTAATTAGAAGTGATCATTGTTACAAAAATGTTGGTTATGAGCTATAATGAATGCTGTACAACTCATTTTATCATATCACCAGAAACGTTTTATATATTATATATATATATTATATATTATATACATTATATATATATTATATATATATTCCCTCTTGCTTTGGTGGCTGGCTGTTCCATTCCCCACCCTGTTTCTGTAACTACATTTAAAAAATGTATTGACAGCCTAAGTTTTCCGGTGACGACACATTTGTGTTGGCCATTTGTTCGACTTTGTTCCCTAAGTGAACACGGAATCTATTGCAAAGATAATGTGTGCTGTGTGTCAGTGGAGTTAAACTTTTACCATGATTTAAAAGGGAATGGTTGATGATACTTTTTGTAGTTTCTACAGAAAGAGCTCGGCCAGAATTTTTCTAGTAACAAAAAGCAGGGCAATGCTGTTGTAGTTGTAGTCAACTTTCCAGCTTTTTATGTGATAAAATATATATCAAAATAATGCTCTTAATATGTCACACAACTCAGTAGTATGTGAATCTACTTGCCTTTGTGTTCCAACTTTCATCTCAGCTTTTCACATATTTGGAACAAGTTCTTGCCAACAGAATATTGTACATATATACAGAAAACTATCGCCGCCTTTGGAGTTTAGAAGTGTTTTAAAGTGCTATATACAGTGTCAGATTTCACAGTAGGAAGTTTCTACACTTGAAAGGAGCTGACCTGTGAGTTGTACAAAGGTCATACAAGTTGAATTGACACCAGTGTTATTTTGGTATATAAATGTCCCATGACTTCCTCAAAAGAAGTCACACAAGCAAATATCCATGACTCACCTTTATAACTAAACACCTTTTAGAACAGGCTCTATGTATTTTAGGTACTAATTCCAGTAACATTTTTGTTGTTTTGTCAATGAAAAAAGTTCAGTGTAATTACCACCTTGCCTTCGTTTAGTAAAACACATTGGAAATAGTTTATTTAATGTACTTTTAAAATTCGTCTTTTGTGAGGAACAAGATGGTAAGCTAAGAGTAAGAATACTGAAGAAATAAATAGAGGTAGAGAGAACAGATAAAAACGACTTTGGGGTAGGAGATTTATTTAAGGAAACATAAGGTGATCAGATGTTTTACATGAAGGAACTAGACCTGCAACAATGCTTGCTTTTACCTAAATCTCCCAGCACATATTTGAGGACATAGTAAATGGGAAAAAGGAGGGTCTTTAAAATCTGCCACAAAATCAACTTTCAATTATCAATTATAAAATGCAATAAAAATAAGCACTTTTCATTATTAGACATATAAATGAAAGATGTTACACAATGGTATTGTTTCCTTCTTTTCTTCCTAAACATATGTATACACAGAGATGTACAAGCTTTCCACCCAGGAAAAGAAAGTTTATTCTGTCTTTTCTTAAACTGTTTTCTTTAAAAATAAGTTGAACCATTAATTTATTTCTGGAATGTTAAATTTAAAATATTGCAGTACTCTTTAGGTGAGTAGCCTCCCTCAAAAGTGCTTTAAAGGATCCATTAAGTCTACTCAGGCTTGCTATTTTCACTAACATTGTAACTGCTTTAGTTCACCTGGTGTACTCCCACCTGTAGGAGATACAGTTAAACTGTCCCCCAGGATTCATTCTCACCATTTTCCTTTCAGTAGTAAGCACTATGCTCCCGCTCCCTGATCACACTCACCCCATCCTCTCTGGGTTTTTAGCTGGATATATTTCTTAGCCTCTCTTGCATTCAGGTGTGTCTATGCAGCTAAGCTCCTGCCAATGGGACACAACAAAAGTGATTATATAATTACTTGGTCATTTTCAACTTAAAAACAAATGGTGTGTTGTAACTTTCTGCTGTATCCTCTTCTTCTGGCATGAGAATCACAACTACAGAAGAAAGCTTAGGTAGAGATGAAAGTCACTTTTTGTGCAGAGGTGGCTGGCCTAGAAGCAGAATCTACCAGTCAGAGCCTACCTGTCTGCCTGCCTGCATTTAGAATGCTGAATTAAGAAAGGGTCAAACTTCTAGTTTATTTACACTGCTGTATTTTTAGGCCTCTTTTGAATAGTAGTTGATTCTATATCCCAATTTATAACAAAGTATAAGATTAGAATAATAATGTTTTGAGTCCTAAATGTATAAAACTGTCAACACAAGGTATTTTAAGAGGAGTGAAAAGAAAAGAGAGCATTAAAAAATTTCTTTGCAGAAATCTTCTCAGCAGTTTGTACTCTTGGTTTCCATTTCATAAGAAATAAAATCAGAGAAAAATGTAATTCTTGAGAATGCAGGTTGAACATTCCTTATCCAAAGTGCTTGGGACAAGAAGTGTTTTGGGTTTCAGGGTATTTGTATGTACGTAATGAAATAGCTAGGAATGGGACCCAAGCCTAAACACATTCATTTGTGTTTCATATGCACTTTATACATATAGCCTAAAGGTAACTTTCTACAATAATCTTGTGCGTGAAACAAAATCTTGACAGTGACTTGTTACATAAGGTTAGGTGTGGAATTTTCCACTCATGGCATCTTGTGAGTATTCAAAAAGTTTTGGGTTTTAGAGCATTTCAGATTTTGGATTTTCTGATTACACATGCTCAACCTGTTCAGATTAGGGATGCTCAACTCTAACATACTTGTTATACTATTGAAAGTACTTCATACTATTGAAAGTACTTTATGAAATCCTTGCCCATTTCTATGCCTAGGATGGTATTGCCTAGGTTGACTGCTAGGGTTTTTATGGTTTTGAATTTTACATTTAACTATTTAATCCAACTTGAATTGATTTTTGTGTATGGTGTAAGAAAGGGGTCCAACTTCAATCTTCCATATATGACTAACCAGTTTTTCCAATCGCCAACAAAAGTAAAAATTGACAAACAGGATTTAATTAAACTTCAGAGCTTCTGCACAGCCAAAGAAACTATCAACAGAGTAAACAACCTACAGAATGGGAGAAAATATTTGCAAACTATGCACGTGGCAAAGGTTTGATAAGCAGCATCTATAAGGAACTTAAACATATTTACAAGAGAAGAGCAAACATCCCCATTAAAAAGTAGGCAGAGGACATGAACAGACACTTTTCAAAAGAAGACAGACATGTGACCAACAAGCATGTGAATAAAGCTCAATATTCTTGATCATTGGAGAAACACAAATCAAAGCCACAGTGGGATACCATCTCACACTGGTCAGAATGGCTATTTTTAAAAAGTCAAAAAAGAACAGATGTTGGCAAAGTTGAGGGGAAAGGAAACACTTATACACTGTTGGGAGTGTAAATTAGTTCAACCATTGTGGAAAGCAGTATGGCAATTCCTCAAAGACCTAAAAGCAGAACTACCATTTGATTCCATAATCTTATTTCTGGGTATAAACTCAGAGGAATAGAAATCATTCTACCATAAAGGCACACACATGTGTATTCATTGCAGCACTATTCACAATAGCAAAGATGTGAAGTCAACCTAAATGCTCATCAATGACAGACTGGATAAAGAAAATGTGATACACATACACCATGTAATACGATGTAGCCATAAAAAAGACTGAGATTATGTCTTTCGTGGGAACATGGATGCAGCTGGAAGCCATTGTCCTTAGCAAACTAACAGGTGCATAAAACCAAATATTGCATCTTTCTACTTACAAGTGTGAGCTAAATGATGAGAACTCATGAACACAAAGACAGAAACAATAGACACTAGGGTCTACTTGAGGGTTTGGGGGAGGGAGAGGAGCAGAAAGGTAACTATTGGGTACTAGACTTAATATGTGGGTGATGAAATAATCTGTACAACAACTCCCTTGACACAAATTTACCTATATAACAAACCTTCACATGTAACTCAGAACCTAAAAGTAAAAAAAAAACAGTTAGCAATATACACTATACGCTTCTAAGAGCACAGTGCATGTAAGCTGAGCACTAGCATGTGATATTTTATAGCATTAAAGAAACATTCCTTTGTGTTTCATGCCATCACTGTAAATGCGTTATTGTTTATGTCAGTGGTTTTCAAAATGAATTCCCCAAAGCAACAGCAGCAGCACCTGGAAACCTGTTAAAAGTTTAGTACGGGCCTACTTAATCAGAAATGCTGGGTGTAGAGTCCAGATATCTGCAGTTCAACAGTCCCTCCAAGTACCTCTATTCCATGAATGTTTGAGAACAATGGCTCTACATAAAAAAGCTGACAGGTAAAGTAAAATCAGTAGAGTTGTTAATACAAGAAATTTGGGGGAATTATATTGATTTAAAAGCAGTGCTCTCAGAGTGTTCTTTAAAAATATAATCCTAACCTATTTTCACTTTTGACAGTCTATCTTATTTGATTATGTAAGCATTGTTGTCGTTATTTCTATTGTGATTGTTTTTCTTATTTGATCTTGAGGTCTCTCTCAAGAGTGGTCATAGACCAAGGGAGTCAATTTTCTAGGAGGGCTATGATGGAGCAAAGCAAGATTCAGTTGTGTTGGTCAGGTGAGAAACAATGAGAAAGTGTAACTAAAACGCATGATACAAAAGAAACGTAGTACTTACAGACCCAGAGAGGTTAGTGGTGCCCAGTGGAGGTGGATGGGAAGTCTGGAGGCGGTAGGGAGTCAGTGAGAGAGGGCGGGGCTGAGGGACTCTGCCTTTAAGTAGGGTCCATGGGCCTTATTCTGTAGGTTCTCCTGTGGGGGTTGTGGCGTGGCCAGTTTAAAGAAAACACCTGTGAAGGAGGAACTTCTTTACTTGACTCTGATGCTGATGTTTTATTGTGGTAAGCTGTTGTAGGGTATACTGGGATTTGGTTCAGTGGGATGAGTAACAAACAGGCTGTTTCACAGTCACAGGAGGAGGGGAAGCTTTTAAGTAGGCCAAAGGTGACAGGGTGCTGCTGGATTTTGAACAACTTTGTTCAGGCCTAAAAATGTATGCTCATGCAGTGATTATTTTAAAGAAGTTTAGGATAATACAGATTCTTAAAATTATGACACTAAAGATTGTGAGATGCTTTATTTTTTTAGATTGGAATAGGCAACATCATTTAATATCATTATTTTTCTTATTTATGTATTTTATCAAAATATCCTCTTTTCTGTTTTATATCTAAGCAGTGTTCTTAAAATGGCATTAAGCTCCACTACTATACTTGATAAAATACATTAATAACTCACATCAATACTCTCATATTTACGTTGTTGCCCTTGCATCGCTATATAATTTTCAGAAATTAGTAACGTGAATTTGCTTGTTATTTTATCTTATATACTTTTTCACATTTATTAACTCATTTAAAAGTCCTATTTCATTAGCTTTGTCTCCATATGAGAGCAAATAAAAAGGATTTACCCAATATTACATAAGGGATTTACCCAAAATTACATACCTAGGAAGAGGAACAGCCTGGATTAATGTTAAGGACTTTTGAATTGAAATTCAAAGCATTACACGCATACAGAAAATTTTAAAAAATAAATAAAATACAAGTCTAATCCAAAAAAAGCATTATCCCTGTAATTAGTCTTGCAAAGAAGCAGCTTCTTAGAATAGAACAGTGTGGAATCCTTCACAGACAAGCTGCAAAACAGCTGAATGGTCTTGGGGAGTTAATTAACTTAAAAAGATTTCTATATGGGGTGAAAGAATAGGATTCTGGGGACAACTACAGAGGGCTGAGAAAGAAAGAACTCCATTCGGAAAGCTAATTTATGTAATATGGCTTGGATACACATTAGTCATTCTCTAAGAGAAACCAGTAAATTTTAAGTTGTTTCTGTTCCCCCTCTCAACTTTATTGAGGTATAATGGATAAAAATTGTTTATACGTACAACTTGATGTTTGTGTATATAAACTATATATGGTATAGATATACTATAGATAAACTATATATAGTACAGGTATACCATATATAGTATAGATATGCTATAGATATTATAGATACACTATATAAGTATAGATATACTACAGATACACTATATAAGTATAGATATACTATAGGTATACTATATAAGTATAGATATGCTATAGATACACCATATAAGTATAGATATACTATATAAGTATAGAAGTACTATAGATATACTATATATTATATACTATATACTATATAGTATAGATATACTATAGATACTATAGATATACTATATAAGTATAGATATACTATAGCTACTATAGATATACTATGTAAGTGTAGATGTACCATAGATATACTATATATAGTATAGATGTACTATAGATATACTATATATGTATAGATACACTATAGATATACTATATATAGTATATATATTGTATACATATAAACTATATATATATAGTGAAATGATTACCCCAATCTAGCTACTTTATACATTCATTACTTCATGGACTTAACATTTTTGTGTGAGAGATGAGAACCCTTAAGGTCTCTCCTAGCAAATTTCAAGTATATGATACATTAACTATAGTCGTCATGCGTGTATTACATCTCTATTCATCTTATAACTTAAAGTTTATAAACTTTGACCAAAATTCTCCCATTGCCCCATCCCATAAATCCTGGCAACCACTTCATTTATTTTTATTTATTTATTTTGAGACAGAGTCTTGCTTTGTAGCCCAGGCTGGAGTGCAGTGGTGCAATATCGGCTCACTACAGCCTCCGCCTCCCGAGTTCAAGTGATTCTCCTGCCTCAGCCTCCCAAGTAGCTGGGATTACAGGTGCCCCCCACAATACCAGCCTAATTTTTGTATTTTTAGTAGAAATGGGGTTTCACTATGTTGTTTCACCATGTCCGCCAGACTGGCTGGCAACCACTTTACTCTCTTTCTATGAGTTATCTTTAGAGTCCACATATACGTGAGATCATTCAGTATTTTTTTTTCCTGTGCCTAGTTTATTTCACTTTACATAATGTTCTCCAGATTCATCAATATTTTCGCAAATGGCAAGATTTCCTTATTTCATAAAGCTGAACAGTGTTCCATCGTGTATATATACCACATTCTCTTTATCAGTTCAACTGATGCATACTTAAGTCATTTTAATATCTTGGCTATTGTGAACAATTCTGCAATGATATAGGAGTACACTTCTTTATGATTTTTTTTTCATTTTTCGGATATATATGTATGTGTATATATACACATATATACATGTATGTTAAAAATAGATATATGTATATCTAGATGTGGGATTGCTGGATCATATGATAGTCTTTTGAGGAACCTCCACAAAATTTTCCATAATTGCTGTGCCAATTTATGATCTTACCAACAGTGTACAAAGGTTCTTTTTTCCCCACATCTTTGCAAATGAATACTCTTGGTGTTTTTATTTTTTAAATACTACCCATCCTGACAGGTGTGAGATATAAGTCATTGTGGTTTTGATTTGCATTTTTCTGTTGATTAGTGATATTGAGCACCATTTCATGTACCTGTTGTCCATTTGCATATCTTCTTTGAAAGAATGTCTATTTTTTCCCTTTTTTTTTTTTTTTTTTTTTTTTTTTTTGCCATTGTGTTGTCTGTGACAGTGGCTGGTAGAAAAGTACTTTGTTGAATGAAACTAAGTTTTGAGATTGATATCAAAGTGAAAGAAAACCAGTTAAATTCAAATTAAGTCAAAGACAAATATACTGGGCAGCAGAATACCATATTATGAAAATATAGGATATGATATGCTACTTCAAGTGAATATTATTCTTCCTGCTGTGTTTGATATTGCCCCCAGATTTTTCTACTACCACAGTCCACTCTCTTCTGCCCCTAAGGAACCTTGGTCGAAACAGAGACACTGGGCTACAGATTTATAATTTAAAATATTTTAAAATTCTCTATAATAATATTTTAAATATTTTTTAGTAGACAGGTAAAATTATGGCTATAAACCTAAATGGAGTAAACACCAAAATACACCTACTCATTCATAAATTAAATCAGAATAAAAATTATATTTTTTGTTTGAGAAATAGGATTATGACTTATTTCCATCAAATTTCCAAGTGTGATCTTTTCTTATTTCCTGTAAGTGTAGGGTAGTTAATCTTAGGGAGCCTGTCTCCTCCAATGTCCCAGTGTATTGGTATGGGTAATGTATGAGTGCTTAAGTTTTTTATCTTATTCTGTGGGTTTCTCTTTCCTTGGCTCATTGATATGCAGAACTGACTTGGCATTTTTTCATTTGTCTCCTTTTTGTGGTTATGTTAATCATTAATGAACCCTATAGAGACCCAGTTTGTTGAAGTCAGCTACCTGCTTGTGCACCACTGTAATAACTGACCAAAAAACATACATTTCTCCCTTTCATTCACCTGGAAGTTGATTACTCCCTGTTATTCCTAAATTTGTAAGGAGAGAAGAAACAGGTATGTGTTTTCTACTGTCAGGTTTTAATTACAGGTGGTATTCTAACTAAAGATGAACAAATCTGTTTTCATCATCTATGTATAGAAATGAAAAGAGGTTATTAAAAGAGCTTATTGCTATATTTTTATGAGGTTCTCTCCCTTACGAATGTGTGGAAAGTCAAACTTCTGATGTGAGTTTAAATCCCTGCAATGACGGTTTGTAAAGAGATTGCTAAGCAATGTTAAAAGGCTCTTTATAAAGAGTTAGTAAGAATTTCGGTGCAGGGTCAATCAGTGAGAATGAGAAGGGGAAAAGGTCAAAGAAAAGGAGGCCACCAAGCTACAGAAGCTGGAGATCATGAAGAATTGGCTGAAAAGATCATTATAATGTGGCCAAAGGATCTGTTAGAAGCAATAAATTTAATTTTCAGTATTAATTTCTTCATACTGATGCAATGTCTGCTCTTTTTGTCCCAATTTTAATAGAGTATATCCCAAAAATAATGATTTTGGATAAACCAAGGAAAAGGGGTTGTATTTCATTGATCCTTAACATACACACCTGGAACAGCAACATCAGCACCACCTGGGAACTTGTTAGTAATGCAAATTATCAGGACTTAACCCAGACCTACTGAATCAGAAACTTGGGTAGTAGAATTTAGCAATCTGTGTTTTATGAAGCCCTCCAGGTAATTCTGATGCAAACTAAAATGTGAGAATTGCTGTTTTATTCCATATTTAGGTTTAACTGGAGCCTAGAGAAAGGAAGAGTTGGAGGAGATTAAATGTTACAGAGATTAAGACATTTTCAGAGTAGGAATTTAGTATTAAATTGATTAACATATGCCCAAGCGAAGTAAGAATTTTCTGGCTCTTGGGAAAGACACAGCATATCCTATTAGGTGGTAGGTAGTTTAACATCCTTATAAACACCTGTTATATACATTTTTAAAAAGAGGGTGACCCTAGCTTATACTTGGGTTACACTTTTTTATATATAAGTATGAATTTTGATGCTAATAATCTTTATCATATATAGCACATTACCTATAATGGTGCAAAACTTTCCAAAAGTGCTAGATTGTTTTATCATTAAGAGATATTGGACATGTGAGTCAGTTCTTATATTGCCTTAAGTAAGTTTCCTTCCATGTTTTAAGTTCCACATCTTCAATGTGTGCAAACAAAAACAGGCATTTGATTTTAAGGCACAATTAAAACTGCCTTAAAGATTTTGAAGAAGGAGACAATAGGGGGGGCGGAGCAAGATGGCCAAATAGGAACAGCTCCAGTCTCCAACTCCCAGCGCGAGTGACACAGAAGACCAGCGATTTCTGCATTTTCAATTGAGGTACTGGGGTCATCTCACTGGGGAGTGCCGGACAATCGGTGCTGGTCAGCTACTGCAGCCCGACCAGCGAGACCTGAAGCAGGCGAGGCATCGCCTCACCTGGGAAGCACAAGGGGGAAGGGAATCCCTTTTCCTAGCCAGGGGAACTGAGACACACAACACCTGGAAAATCGGGTAACTCCCACCCCAATACTGCGCTTTAAGCAAACGGGCACACCAGGAGAATATATCCCACACCTGGCTGGGAGGGTCCCACGCCCACGGAGCCTACATCATTGCTAACACAGCAGTCTGCAATCTAACTGCAAGGCAGCAGCGAGGCTGGGTGAGGGGCACCCGCCATGGCTGAGGCTTAAGTAGGTAAACAAAGCCGCTGGGAAGCTCGAACTGGGTGGAGCTCACAGCAGCTCAAGGAAACCTGCCTGTCTCTGTAGGCTCCACCTCTGAGGACAGGGCACAGATAAATAACAACAACAAAAAAGCAGCAGAACCTCTGCAGACGCAAACGACTCTGTCTGACAGCTTTGCAGAGAGCACTGGATCTCCCAACAGGAGATTGAGATCTGAGAAGGGACAGACTGCCTGCTCAAGTGAGTCGCTGACCCCTGAGTAGCCTAACTGGGAGACATCCCCCACTAGGGGCAGTCTGACACCCCACACCTCACAGGGTGGAGTACACCCCTGAGAGGAAGCTTCCAAAGTAAGAATCAGACAGGTACACTTGCTGTTCAGCAATATTCTATCTTCTGCAAACTCTGCTGCTGATACCCAGGGAAACAGGGTCTGGAGTGGACCTCAAGCAATCTCCAACAGACCTACAGCTGAGGATCCTAACTGTCAGAAGGAAAACTATCAAACAGGAAAGACACCTATACCAAAACCCCTTCAGTACGTCACAATCATCAAAGACCAGAGACAGATAAAACCATAAAGATGGGGAAAAAGCAGGGCAGAAAAGCTGGAAATTCAAAAAATAAGAGCACATCTCCCCCTGCAAAGGAGCGCAGCACATCGCCAGCAACGGATCGAAGGTGGTCAGAGAATGACTTTGACGAGATGAGAGAAGAAGGCTTCAGTCCATCAAATTTCTCAGAGCTAAAGGAGGAATTACGTGCCCAGCACAAAGAAACTAAAAATCTTGAAAAAAGAGTGGAAGAATTGACAGCTAGACTAATTAATGCAGAGAAGGTCATAAACGAAATGACAGAGATGAAAACCATGACACGAGAAATACGTGACAAATGCACAAGCTTCAGTAACCGACTAGATCAACTGGAAGAAAGAGTATCAGCGATTGAGGATCAAATGAATGAAATGAAGCGAGAGGAGAAACCAAAAGAAAAAAGAAGAAAAAGAAATGAACAAAGCCTGCAAGAAGTATGGGATTATGTAAAAAGACCAAATCTGCGTCTGATTGGGGTGCCTGAAAGTGAGGGGGAAAATGGAACCAAGTTGGAAAACACTCTTCAGGATATCATCCAGGAGAACTTCCCCAACCTAGTAGGGCAGGCCAACATCCAAATTCAGGAAATACAGAGAACGCCACAAAGATACTCCTCCAGAAGAGCAACTCCAAGACACATAATTGCCAGATTCACCAAAGTTGAAATGAAAGAAAAAATCTTAAGGGCAGCCAGAGAGAAAGGTCGGGTTACCCACAAAGGGAAGCCCATCAGACTAACAGCAGATCTCTCGGCAGAAACTCTACAAGCCAGAAGAGAGTGGGCGCCAATATTCAACGTTCTTAAAGAAAAGAATTTTAAACCCAGAATTTCATATCCAGCCAAACTAAGTTTCATAAGTGAAGAAGAAAGAAAATCCATACAGATAAGCAAATGCTTAGAGATTTTGTCACCACCAGGCCTGCCTTACAAGAGACCCTGAAGGAAGCACTAAACATGGAAAGGAACAACCGGTACTAGTCATTGCAAAAACATGCCAAAATGTAAAGACCATCGAGGCTAGGAAGAAACTGCATCAACTAACGAGCAAAATAACCAGTTAATATCATAATGGCAGGATCAAGTTCACATATAAGAATATTAACCTTAAATGTAAATGGACTAAATGCTCCAATTAAAAGACGCAGACTGGCAAACTGATAAAGAGTCAAGACCCATCAGTCTGCTGTATTCAGGAGACCCATCTCACATGCAGAGACATACATAGGCTCAAAATAAAGGGATGGAGGAAGATCTACCAAGCAAATGGAGAACAAAAACAAGCAGGGGTTGCAATCCTAGTCTCTGATAAAACAGACTTTAAACCATCAAAGATCAAAAGAGACAAAGAAGGCCATTACATAATGGTAAAGGGATCAATTCAACAGGAAGAGCTAACTATCCTAAATATATATGCACCCAATACAGGAGCACCCAGATTCATCAAGCAAGTCCTTAGAGACTTACACAGAGATTTAGACTCCCACACAATAATAATGGGAGACTTCAACACTCCACTGTCAACATTAGACAGATCAACGAGACAGAAAGTTCACAAGGATATCCAGGAATTGAACTCATCTCTGCACCAAGCGGACCTAATAGACATCTATAGAACTCTCCACCCCAAATCAATATAATATACATTCTTCTCAGCACCACATCGCACTTACTCCAAAATTGACCACATAATTGGAAGTAAAGCACTCCTCAGCAAATGTAAAAGAACAGAAATTATAACAAACTGTCTCTCAGACCACAGTGCAATCAAACTAGAACTCAGGACTAAGAAACTCAATCAAAACCGCTCAACTACATGGAAACTGAACAACCTGCTCCTGAATTACTACTGGGTACATAACGAAATGAAAACGGAAATAAAGATGTTCTTTGAAACCAATGAGAACAAAGATACAACATACCAGAATCTCTGGGACACATTTAAAGCAGTGTGTAGAGGGAAATTTATAGCACTAAATGCCCACAAGAGAAAGCTGGAAAGATCTGAAATTGACACTCTAACATCACAATGAAAAGAACTAGAGAGGCAAGAGCAAACACATTCAAAAGCTAGCAGAAGGCAAGAAATAACTAAGATCAGAGCCGAACTGAAGGAGATAGAGACACAAAAAACCCTCCAAAAAATCAATGAATCCAGGAGTTGGTTTTTTGAAAAGATCAACAAAATTGACAGACCGCTAGCAAGGCTAATAAAGAAGAAAAGAGAGAGGAATCAAATAGATGCAATAAAAAATGATAAAGGGGATATCACCACCGACCCCACAGAAATACAAACTACCATCAGAGAATACTATAAACACCTCTACACAAATCAACTAGAAAATCTAGAAGAAATGGATTATTTCCTGGACACTTACACTCTCACAAGACTAAACCAGGAAGAAGTTGAATCCCTGAATAGACCAATAGCAGGCTCTGAAATTGAGGCAACAATCAATAGCCTACCCACCAAAAAACGTCCAGGACCAGATGGATTCACAGCTGAATTCTACCAGAGGTACAAGGAGGAGCTGGTACCATTCCTTCTGAAACTATTCCAATCAATAGAAAAAGAGGGAATCCTCCCTAACTCATTTTATGAGGCCAACATCATCCTCATACCAAAGCCTGGCAGAGACACAACAAAAAAAGAGGATTTTAGACCAATATCCCTGATGAACATCGATGCAAAAATCCTCAATAAAATACTGGCAAACCGGATTCAGCAGCACATCAAAAAGTTTATCCACCATGATCAAGTGGGCTTCATCCCTGGGATGCAAGGCTGGTTCAACATTCGCAAATCAATAAACGTAATCCAGCATATAAACAGAACCAAAGACAAGAACCACATGATTATCTCAATAGATGCAGAAAAGGCTTTTGACAAAATTCAACAGCCCTTCATGCTAAAAATGCTCAATAAATTCGGTATTGATGGAACATACCTCAAAGTAATAAGAGCTATTTATGACCAACCCACAGCTAATATCATACTGAATGGGCAAAAACTGGAAAAATTCCCTTTGAAAACTCGCACAAGACAGGGATGCCCTCTCTCACCACTCCTATTCAACATAGTGTTGGAAGTTCTGGCTAGGGCAATCAGGCAAGAGAAAGAAATCAAGGGTATTCAGTTAGGAAAAGAAGAAGTCAAATTGTCCCTGTTTGCAGATGACATGATTGTATATTTAGAAAACCCCATTGTCTCAGCCCAAAATCTCCTTAAGCTGATAAGAATCTTCAGCAAAGTCTCAGGATACAAAATTAATGAGCAAAAATCACAAGCATTCTTATACACCAGTAACAGACAAACAGAGAGCCAAATCAGGAATGAACTTCCATTCACAATTGCTTCAAAGAGAATAAAATACCTAGCAATCCAACTTTCAAGGGATGTAAAGGACCTCTTCAAGGAGAACTACAAACCACTGCTCAGTGAAATCAAAGAGGACACAAACAAATGGAAGAACATACCACGCTCATGGATAGGAAGAATCAATATCGTGAAAATGGCCATACTGCCCAAGGTTATTTATAGATTCAATGCCATCCCCATCAAGTTACTAATGAGTTTCTTCACAGAATTGGAAAAAACTGCTTTAAAGTTCATATGGAACCAAAAAAGAGCCCGCATTGCCAAGACAATCCTAAGTCAAAAGGACAAAGCTGGAGGCGTCACGCTACCTGAGTTCAAACTATAATACAAGGCTACAGTAACCAAAACAGCATGGTACTGGTACCAAAACAGAGATATAGACCAATGGAACAGAACAGAGTCCTCAGAAATAATACCACACATCCACAGCCATCTGATCTTTGACAAACCTGAGAGAAACAAGAAATGGGGAAAGGATTCCCTATTGAATAAATGGTGCTGGGAAAATTGGCTAGCCATAAGTAGAAAGCTGAAACTGGATCCTTTCCTTACTCCTTATACGAAGATTAATTCAAGATGGATTAGAGACTTAAATGTTAGACCTAATACCATAAAAACCCTAGAAGAAAATCTAGGTAGTACCATTCAGGACACAGCCATGGGCAAAGACTTCATATCTAAAACACCAAAAGCAACGTCAGCAAAAGCCAAAATTGACAAATGGGATCTAATTAAACTAAAGAGCTTCTGCGCAGCAAAAGAAACTACCATCAGAGTGAACAGGCAACCTACAGAATGGGAGAAAATTTTTGCAATCTACTCCTCTGACAAAGGGCTAATATCCAGAATCTACAAAGAACTCAAACAAATATACAAGAAAAAAACAACCCCATCAAAAAGTGGGCAAAAGATATGAGCAGACATTTCTCAAAAGAAGACATTCATACAGCCAACAGACACATGAAAAAATGCTCATCATCACTCGCCATCAGAGAAATGCAAATCAAAACCACAATGAGATACCATCTCACACCAGTTAGAATGGCAATCGTTAAAAAGTCAGGAAACAACAGGTGCTGGAGAGGATGTGGAGAAATAGGAACACTTTTACACTGTTGATGGGATTGTAAACTAGTTCAACCATTATGGAAAACAGTATGGCGATTCCTCAAGGATCTAGAACTAGATGTACCATATGACCCAGCCATCCCACTACTGGGTATATACCCAAAGGATTATAAATTATTCTACTACAAAGACACATGCACACGTAGGTTTATTGTGGCACTATTCACAATAGCAAAGACTTGGATTCAACCCAAATGTCCATCTGTGACAGACTGGATTAAGAAAATGTGGCACATATACACCATGGAATACTATGCAGCCATAAAAAAGGATGAGTTTGCGTCCTTTGTAGGGACATGGATGCAGCTGGAAACCATCATTCTTAGCAAACTATTACAGGAATAGAAAACCAAACACTGCACGTTCTCACTCATAGGTGGGAACTGAACAATGAGATCAGTTGGACTCGGGAAGGGGAGCATCACACACTGGGGCCTATCATGGGGAGGGGGGAGGGAGAGGGATTGCATTGGGGAGTTATACATGATATAAATGATGAATTGATGGGTGTTGACGAGTTGATGGGTGCAGCACACCAACATGGCACAAGTATACATATGTAACAAACCTGTACATTATGCACATGTACCCTAGAACTTAAAGTATAATAAAAATAAATAAATAAATAAAAGATTTTGAAGAAATATCTGTTTTAGACAAAAAAAAACCCCTCTTAAAATTTAGTATTTTCCCTTCAATATTTTATTTCTCTGTGTATAAGTCTATAACTAAATTATTATTTCTAATAAAATATTCTGATTCTGTTAGAATGAGTAAATGATCTATTATAAAACGGAGATTTAAATGGGGCATAACAAAGATTCATGATTGTTACAATATTTTATTTTAACTTAAAATATATAAATATACATTTATCAATTATTTCATCGGGGTCAAGACAATTTAAAAAAAAAAAACTTTGGTTGTATTGATGAGAAATTCTGTCATCTTTGGGATGTAATTTAAGACAGTGTGAAACCACTTGCATGCAAAATTATTTCAATGTTTTGTTTTTCCCCATATTTATACTGTTATCTTACCTACACCTAATCAGATAGCGATTTTTTAAAACTAGCTCATCTTTTTAAGCATTTAAAAAACATTCAATTTAGTTACCATGGAAATAACACACTTTTTAATTTTTTTCAGCTTAAATACTATTAAATATTTTATGGCCTGGTGCCTTGGCTCAATCCTGTAATCCCAGCACTCTGGGAGGGTGAGTCAGAAGGATTGCATGATCCCAGGAGTTCAAGATCCACCTGGGCAACATAGCAAGACCTCTGTCTCTACAATTTTTTTTTCTTTTTTTTTTTTTTTTTTACAATTTGCTTAATGTGGTGGTGCATGCCTGTAGTCCCAGCTACTTGGGAGACTGAGATGGGAGGATGACTGGAGCTCAAGTGTTCAAAGATGCAGTGAGCTATAATCCTGCTCTTGCGCTCCAGCCTGGGTGACAGAGCATGACTCCATCTCAAAAATAAATAAATAAACAAATAAAACGCATCATGTCATTAAAACAACAAGTTTAAAGAGCACGGTTTGGGCATCACACACAACAGTCTGTTGATAGAATTCAACTCAACTGCAGGCAGCAGAACTGCGTGGTCACACTGGGCAACAGCCTGTACCAGTCTGTTCAAGGCATGAAGGCACAGTTAGTATGTCTTACAGAGGAATTGAGGGTATTAGTCATTCTAGTGAGTCAGGAAAGTGGAATAAAAGTCCATCTCTATTGATATTTCCATGATTTAAAATTCTGATGTTTATATTAAAACATCTCAACTAAAGGTCATGACTTTAATTATTATATTAGATTTTAAGTAAATGCATTTTATTTAATTATTTTTACTTCTAAATTGTAATTTTCTTCAAAATAATACTGAGCTTCTGCCTCTTATATGGAAAAATCTTTGTGAAATGGATCTGTAGCCTTCTGAGAGATCTGCTCTGCTGTTGAAAATGTGCTATAAGACCGCTTGTCCAATCTTCTGACTGGCCAGGCAGCCTGGAGGGCAGGATCAATATGTTATTTGTGCTTGTTTCATAAGTGCCTGACACAAAGTATAGCAATGTAGGCACGGAGTAATTGTTGAGTAACTGAAAAAGAAATTTAGAAATGGTGTGATATGACCTTTTTTCTTATTTGATTACTATTTCTCCTAGTATATATTTTTTAATCCTGATTTATTCTCTTGTTTCTACAAACTATCTTATTTGTAATGTAATCTTTCTTTCCTTGAATCTTAATTACAAGATTATCATGGCACGTTATTCTGAAAAGAAAAAAAAGCAGCAGACTATACATTGGCTTTCGGAATTGCAATAGAAAATTGACACCTCCCATCAACATCAGTGTCTAACACATTCTACATATGCTGTGCTTTGCTTTGTGGTCCATAATCTAGGAAACAGTTTCCTTTAGAAAAAGATTGTTGAAACAGTAATGAATTATATTATATAGTGAGCAATATTTATGGACTTAGGGAAGATTTGAAGTGAAGCAAATGCATGCTTAATTATAACTTTGTTTAATTTTAGACTATAGATTCTCAGACAATTTATAAAGTATGCCAAATATCAATTTATAAGAGATGCCAAAATATCAGCCTCCTGGAAGCTAGAAACTTATTTTTCTTTGCACATCTAATTAAAAGATGTGATCTACAGAAATACATTTTTTCGAATAGATTTGGTTTTTAAAATGTTCTTCTTGAAACATTACATTTCTAAAAATATAAATCCATCACGTTAAGCTATATCAGCTTTTAGTTTTCAACCTTATCTCTCCGGCCTCTTAATATGTAAATAAAATTCACAAGTGGAGTCTACATGTGGCATCTATTTCCAGATCATAAACTCCCTTCCTAATCTCTTAAAATATGCTTTATCTTCTTAATTTTAAAATATAATTCATTTATATTCAACTTGAGTAATCCACAACTTATTTTATAAAATACATTTTAAGAATTATTATATTATTTTTTGAGAACTATTGTGAAATATAATTTTTGAGAATTATTAGGTACTTAAATGACCATGCCAACTGGAAAATTTGGGTGCATAGAACTAGAACTTGAAATGCCCTAACCAGGTACTAAAAAGTGTTGTTAATATGCATAAGCTCTGGGAAGCAGGATTCAAAGGCATGGGAAATTGAAGGTTCTGATCTTCTACTGGAAAGATGAAGGGTTCCCTGGATATTGTTGAGGTTTTTTTTTTTTTTATATATATTCTTCCTGTCTCTAGACTTAGAATTGACCCAACTCTTTTTCTATATAATTTTGGGAGTTAGAAAAGACTACATAATTTACAAAGTACAGCGCAAAATATGTGGCACACTTGTTCAAAAAGCAAAACCAAAATGTGCAGTTAATGCACTAAAATATGAAAATTTTTCTTTAAATATATATATCGGCACTTATAAAATGTAATGAGATAGTAATGGTATATGAGTAACCATAAATGTGCAAATTGCCACCCTGAACTTTGGTGTATTTATTGAACTCACTGTCTACCTCCTCCTAACTGGGAAACTTTGCTCAACTTCTCTTTATTTTTCTCTTCTTTTTGCTAGTATATACTTATCCTCTAATTTCCTCTTCAAATATCACTTCCTCAGGAAATTCATGTTTTGCTTTATACAAGGATTGTTTACTTTTTATTCAATCACATATTATAATATTTAAGTAATTCCTTATGTAATCATTTAATGTCTTTTACCCTACTAGATTGTAATCTTCAGGAGGACACTGAACACATTGCTTTGTTGAATATATTGAGATATGCATCTGACAATGACATTTATTTAATCTTACTTTCAGCCCACACAAAAATGTTGATTAGTAAATAGCTCACCTTCTCCAAGAGAAAAAAAAAACTAAATTATTGGCATTACATTAGTGAAAGCACTAACTAATGAGAAATATGAGTAATGTCATGGTAGTGGTGGTGATTATTCTGGAGGTAAAGGAGTATCATTAGTGAACTCTGTAACCATTGCCCTGGAAAAGACACTGTGGACGTTTGCAGTTGGCCTTGTGAGCAAAAGCATAATGTCCTCAGCTACAAGTAAAGATTCCAGGAAATCAAGTGACCAGGAGAAATATCCAAGTTGTAAAAAATTAAAATTGAGAGTTTATGAAAAACTAGAATTTATTGAATAGGAAATTTGGGATATATACTTCCTCTCTGCTCATTAAAAATAGGAGTAAAACAACTGGGTTAGTTGGTTTATACAAGTCTTTTTAAAGTAATTAAACCATTGAAGCTGAGTTTATTACAATGATTATGACTATGGAACTTACATAGAAAGATTCCCAGTAATTTCTATAACCACTGTGTTTTGCTGCAAATGCATGTGATAATTTTTAGGTATTTGAGATTCAATGATTATTTGAAAATAAATTATTGTTTGACTGTTTTATTTTTTTTTTTCTTTTTGGTACTATCATCACATTTATTGCCACATTATTTTACAGAAATAAAACAAACATGTCTCAAAGCAGCAGAAGATCTTGAAATGGTTTAAATGTACAACATCTAAGAATAAAAAGGTTAAGCCTTTCTCTTGCCTACTACTCAGATCTAAAAAACTAGAAAACAAAGGCCTTGATTTCTCATCCTGTCCTTTTATAATTAAAATAAAAGAGAAAGCTGTATAAAAGAAATTCCTTTTTTCCCAAGTCACATTTTGATCTCCTTTCATCTTTGCCTCTGCTCTGCCCTCAGGTATTTTAGAGACGCTTCAATAAAAGTGTGCATTCCTGTTGAGTGTTTCCTTAAATGCCACACAGCTCTGGGACTGACTAAGGGAATCTCTGCTTCACAAGTTTACCCCTTACCAAGTGATGGAAACAATTGCAGAATTAATTCCTGAGGCTAATGAATCAAGAAATTGGACAGCCTGCAGCTCTCTTTCTAGCTTACAAAACAAAACAATAATTTGTCTTGAGTAATTAAGACCTTCTGATTCTTAGCACTTTTTTCCTATTTCCTTAGCTGCTCTATTGTTTACCACATTGAAATTATATTTGTTTCTTAGTTACACAGATTTGATTTTTCCTACAACTTTAGGAGGGTCATCTACAACTATGCTAATTTGATAATGTAATTATTGATATGCTTTGGAATTTTGTGATATGGCATTTGGAGTTAGGTTCGTTTTAATTTTATCAGCACTGTTATGCTTATAATTTAATTATTTTTATTTTCCAGCATCAGGGTGTCAGTCCCATGTAATACTATCAAAGACAGAGGTGCAGAGTTGGTCTTTGGACATAAGTGTTTGCTGCCAGAGCCATGACTTGTCTTTTTGTTAGAGAAAGGACTCATGCTAGTCTCCATAAAAGTGATTTAGGATATTCTGAAAATAATATTGCTATGTATCAGCATGTCTTGATCTCTAAGTCACAGGATTGAAAGAAATTTCAGAGTTTGGGTGACCACATATTTTTCCCCTGAGATCGTCCATGTTTAGAGTCATTGCGCATTGTAATTATTAATTTTGTTTCTGTCCATTCTCTTTTGCTTTTCCCAGTTAAAATGAGAAATTGTCAGTCTATTCCCATGTCATTTCCTCCCTTCTCTCACTTCTCAGGGATCTCTTCTGTGGCATAATTGACAGGTAAACTTGTGCTTGAAAATTTGTAGAGATATATATCCCTACTTACGTAGAGTGGCCTGTCTTCCTATACAGATCCATTTGTAGTTATTTATTCTATTGAGATTGTATTAAACTAGCATTTGTTAGGTTTGATTTTAGAAGAAAGCAAGCACTTGAAAGAGTGAATAAAGCCACAGAAGGAAAATTGTGGTATCTCTTTGACACTTTAAAATTCATTTTCCTATATGATCCTAAAGAATTGGGCATATTGCAATAAGCAATTTTCATATAGATAGAAGGCATCTGCTTCTTAAAATTGTTATATGTATTCATTGCATTGTTAAAATACAGTAGCTGCTTAGCATGGCTTGCTTTAACCTAACAAGAATTTCTTCATTGGTCATAAATATTTATAGACTGTGGAATTCTTCTGAAACTATATTTTTGGCAATACATCAAAAACAATAATAAATATATGTTACATTTGTGATATTTGATTGCCAAAACATTATCTGTAACAAGAACAAAGAGCTAAATTGCCATCAAAATTTTCAAATATTTTAAAGATTTGTAAATATTCTTTGATGAACATAATGCCAAAGATCCATGTTCACTTAAAAAGAAAAACAGAAAAACAACATATGCAAAGCATTATTTAATAAGGTTTTTGTTCTAAGCTCATATTTTTCACAATATTAAAAAACTTTAGAAAAAAACTTATGATTATATTTCCAGTGAATTACATGGAGTATTTTAGAATTCTAAATTTAGATGCCACTGTGTCCATTGAATAACCTTTTTTTGTATAGTGGTAAAAGTATAATATATAATGTGGTTCATAAGGACAACTTCTGAAAGGGTGACCTCCCTTTAGACTTTAACACTGACCACAGTAAATTATTTTACTATTATCACTGGCTATTTTCAGAGATTTGCAGTTTTAATAATCTAGTTGTCCTCAACTCTTTCAACAATGATGGGATCACTAATTCATCCTCCCATGTTTTCATAAATTTTACCAACTACAAGGAAAGACTGGATAATGACTTTAAATAATTGTTTGTCATGCCGGGCGCGGTGGCTCACGCCTGTAATCCCAGCTCTCAGGGAGGCAGAGGCGGGAGGATAGCTTGAGCCCAGGAGTTCGAGACCTGCCTGGGTAATACAGCGAGACCCCGTTCTCCACAAAAAGGAAAAAAAAAAAAGACACAAAAAATTGTTTGTCATAAAAAAATACAGTCATCATTCTGAGGAACATATTGATGTTTTATTTTTGTGTCTGCACATGGTCAAACATTGAGAATTCAATATAATTTTAAAAAGGGAGGTTTCGCCATATAGGCTTCTAGTGGACTTTTAATGATAAATAAATTGTTCAAAACTAGAAATACCAAAATTGAATGTCTAGGAGACTTAGACATTGTAAAGATAAATCAAGGATTTTTTAAAAATCCCATTTATCAACAATATTTGTGGATTTCTTTAAGCATTCTCCTTTCTCTTCCATCTTTACCACTTTTACTCATTTTTGTGTCTACTATAGTCACGGGACAGAGGAGGTAAAATTTAAACACTGTGTGTATAATTTAGCTACATCATATGTTAGTTAAAATGTAAATGTATTTAAAGGAAGATATTTTTGTTTTTTTTTTTTTTGTTTATTCCTGTATTCCTACCACCCAAATCTATTCCTAGCATGAGGAAAAATGCTCAGTGACTTCTATTTAAGTGAATAAACACATGTATAATTTTCTAAATTAAAATTTGCTTTCGGGTAAAAAATTATAATACTTACTTTGGCATTTTTCAAGAGAAAAGTTATACAAGCTGCTTATATATATAAAATATATATATTTACATGTATGTACATACTACTTGTATATAAAAATATTTCTTATAAATTAAAAAAACTGTCTGATTAAATTTACATTCCTGCTTATTCTGCTTTCACTCCCATGCTGCTGTAAATGGTTAGAATGAAAGTCCTTCAAGTATGCTCTCTTAGTGGATTTCTTCCAAAGTAGAACCTAAGACATTTCATGTCACTCCTGTCTTTATTGTAGCCCCTTCTATTACCATATTTTCTACTTCTCTTGACCTTGTTTCACTCCTCCCTAGCCATACTGACCAACTTGATGTTCTTCAGAAACAGTAAGCTCTTTTCTGTGATGGTCCCTTCCACTTGCATCTTTAGGTCCAGAATGCTTTCTCTCCAGATATTTTCATGGCTTTTTCTTTCACTGCACTGAGGCCCTGCTCAATGTCCCTTTTCAGAAGAGCCTTCCCTGACCACTCCGTTTAAAATGGTATCCTCTCCCTTGATATTTATCAGCCTTTTAGCTTTATTTTTTTCTTCCTAGCATGCATTATCTGAGTTCTTTTTATATTTGCTAGTTGTTTGTTCTCCTACTATAATGTAAGCACCACTAGACAACGTCTTTGTTTTTGTCTTTCGCCGCTGTGTATCTAGCAGCATATAGTTATAATAGTGCGTGGAACACAGAAAGCACTCAGTGATGGTTGAATACATGAAAATTTTAATTCTAGTAACTCTATATTACTACAGTCTTTTGTTTCACCTTTCACAGACATTTAATGTCTAAGCATATAATATCAACTTTAAAAACAAATTGGGTATGTGACGTGAGTGATTATAATACAAAACAGTAAGAAGACAAGTTTTATGTCCAAAATAATTTAACAAAGAAGGTGGGGAGCCAACTTTACTATAGACTTTGAACTTTCTCCTCAATGTGCTGTTTGTATTCCAGGTGTTTGATGAGCTCCAGTAAAATCCAAACTGTCCATGACTGATAGTCAAATAATCTCTTTCGGAGAACAGAAGATGGACAGAGTGAGTGATAAATTCAGTTTGCTAATCACTGTCTTTGAGACATTATCAAACAAATATCTCTGCATGTAATATCAGGTGATTGTTCTATAGACTTTGGCTTTATAAAGTGGAATGGAAACAATCAGCATATGTTTTTTCAGGAGCTTGGTCCGTCCTTTGTTTTGCCTTTCCTGTTCCCCTCATTTCCTCCTCCTCCCTATTTCCCCATTCCCTTCTCCCTCTTGTTCCTCTATCCCAGGCTCCCCTTCTGTTTTTTTTTTTTTTTTTTTTTTTTTTTTGCCTTACCTATGCATGGATACATTCCATTACTTAGCCTCAGTTAACCGACAGACAGTATAGGGTTGGAATGAAATATGTGGAGCCTGGAGATTAACTCTGTGAATGTACATATGCATTACATGGCTTACTATTTTTATATTTTATTTTTTTCCCTAAGAAATTGCTTAACTTATCTGTACTTGAAATTTGTCACTATTCAAACTGGAGTCCTTCCATCATGGGATATGAAACACTGGAAGCTTGTTAGCAAGGAGCTCCCTTGAGGTCTACTGAGTCAGAATCTGCATTTTTGCAAGATCCCCTGGTGGTTTGTGTGTATATTAAAATGTGAGACATACTGGTAGTACATGTAAAACACAACAGTATTTATGTAAAATACGTCCTCCCCAAAGGTTATTCCTTCTAATTATCCTAACAGAAATACAGATAGAGAAAAATATGTAGTATTTTATAGAAATTAATTTGATCAAAGCTATTGTGTATATATGTATTTTTTCTTAAACTCAATGATAAAAATATTCACAATTGTTTCCTTATTTATATATCATTATTTATATTAAAGTTGTGCAACTTGAGGTTTTATTTGTGGATGCGTCTAGTTAGAGAGAGGGAAAAAGGGAGAGAAGGAGAGGAAAAGGGACAATATATTTACGAGACCTCTTACTTGGTAAGGGAAAAAAATAGTTGTTTTGATTTTAATTGTTCTCTTTAGAAAAAGTTGGTGAATAAGAATGTTTTAAATCGCCCTTTAAAATACTACCTATAGTACTTTAAAAATAATCATCTTATTATTTCTCTACTTTGTTGAATGTGTGGAATCAGAAGTTTTCTTCTGAACACACTGGTGTAAATGAATGATGTAGAGAATCCCCACTTTGCTTAAGCTTACGTAGAATTGCACAAAACAATATACAATTTTATTTGTAAAAACCTACTTGAGATTGAATGCAGTCTTAAGACTGTATAGATCTTAATGGGAAACATGCTGCTTCCTGTCACCAAAAAAAGTATTTTTTAATAAAACATATATACATTAAACTGGATTCAAAGCAATTATTTCTATTAATCACCTAGTGTGGTTATGTACCCTCTACCACAGAGAGTGAAAGACAGAAAGCATCCATTTTCTACATTAAACTTTTCAGAAATACTGCTCACACAGGTTACAACATTGCTTAACAGCCTTTTCAAATTAAGGCAAGGTAGGAATCATATTCATTTTCTCCTTTCCCATTGGCACCAAGATGTAAATATAGCTAATGGTAGCCTGTTCAATAATATTATTAATCATTTTTGTAGCAACATGTTATTTGTGCCCAGATGTGTGCAAATGTTCAGGTTCCTACTCCTCCAGATGGTGTTTATTAAGGTAAAGTAGTCATATAAGCAGAAGCAACTGCTCTGCTATGTTCACACAAAATCAAAAGCAAAACAAAACCAGCACCCAACAGCCTTGAATTGATTGATGTTTTTGATGCACTATAAATTTTAAGAATATTTCAGAATCCACAGGAGATGTCTGAAATTTCAAAAAATAGGTTGTAAAGTGAAATAACCATACTGCAATAATATTTGTGCAATAAAGTGTTATTCTTTCTAAATTATCAGATAAAAAGTCATTGCACTTGTGATAAACAGTTAAACTTGTGTATCTTGGACATAAAATTACATGCATTTTTTATCTCTTGGTTGAAATTTTATTTGGATTCAGAGTATCATAAAAATAATTTTATTACCATTTGTATCTGGGAAAAGAAGAAATTAATTTTGTCATGTGTCTTTAAGAAGAAATGTAAGACAAAGATCCTGAAGACTTGCAGTAATATCATAACTCAGTTTTCATAATAAAAAGATTAGTGTATAGGGAAACTTGTCATTGAGGCAACTATATTTTGTTTTTCTTTTTTCCTGTCTTTCAAATCTAGGAGGCAAAAATATTTGCAAATTTTATGTTTAAAGGACATACAGAAAAATATCACATTCTAAAATGTGTATGTACATGTGTGGTTTTATTGTATATTTCATTAACTCTAATGCTTGCAATTTCAGATCTCTGAAGCCTATTAAAGTGCTTATGTACTTTGCCTAAATTATGTAGGTTTACATATTGAATTCAAGAGGGAACAAAGTCACAGTTTATTATAATGCTTTTATAAGTTCCATGAGGAAAGTGATTATTGCTGCACAAAACTTGATTTCAGAGAAGTAACTTGCCAATATGAAAAGACTAACAAGGGCAGAGACATTTTAAATTAAACCTCTTTGACAATAGAACCCACACTGTTAATGATGGGCTAGATCAACTCACCTCTTTGGTTCAGAATGCATATTTGATATATAAGTCAATTTGTATTCACTTTAAGCATGTGGTGCTTCTATAGAGCGTATAGTATTTCTGCTTCACAGGTAAGGAAACTCGTATACTGATGGCTCAAAGAAATAGGTGCCTTAAGGGAGTCAACACCCTACTATTAGATGAAGATTTATGGCCATGTATTTCCTTTCTAATGGAATCTACAGTATTGGTTTACTATATGTACAAAAAAGATTTTAATTCTTTATTTTGGAAAATGGGTCTCTCTCTGATATTGTAATATACTTGCTATTGATATTAAACAACATTTAAATATCTATTTTTATATACCCAGACTGTTATCAGGTGACCAAAATGAAACTGATTTGGAAGTATAAATTAGATAGCTGAATCAAAAGTAAAATTTCAATGTCCATGTATTGGTTATCACTTTTAGTATGATTTTTTAAAGTTAATGATCATGAGAAATTAGGCTTCAATTTTTGCCCTTTATTATGGGGTATCATTTATTTAACTAATTAAAGAATAATAATATATACAATTCTAAGAACTTTATATGTGTTATTTCATTTAATTTTCATAACACTTAATATTGCATTATGTTATTACTATTATTATTCTCATTTTATAGATAAAAATAAAAATAATACGTTTTTGGCCAACATTGGTCTGATAAACTATCTGAATATTTAGACTCTAGAAGTTCTCACAACTGCCTTTTCTTAGTGGTCTTCCCAGACACTTTCAGCTACTAATAAGAGGAAGGACAAAGCTACTGAAAATTTTATTATTAAAAAAAGCATGGAATTTTAAGAAAATTGTTATAGCATATTTAGTTTATCTAAGAGTGTTACATGTTCTTCTTTAGTCAGCAGGAGTACATCTTTTCACCTATCTAAAGGATTTCTAGATTAATATAAATATTTGGTCTATGGTTTTGCCCAAATAAATTGCTATTTGCTAAGTGACAAAAATGAAATTGGTCACACATTATCTGGAAAAGATACAACCCCACGTAAGTTTTAAATGCTTTGTCAGTTGCTATTGCTAATTGAGGATAGATGCTTCTATGGACATTGGTTAGGTTAAATTATTTAAGCAATCCAGAAATTGTCAGATTTAGTAACAGGATGTACCTGCCCAGGTGTCTTAGCTTGCTATTGATCTCATCGAAAAGCATTGGCAGATTAAACCATTTTTAATTTTTAACAACTGAAAAAGTCTCTTCTACTTTCTTTGGCTTAGAAACTTCACATATTCCTTGGGTGGTAAACTAAATGATAGCTGCTCTTTGAGCTACTATTTCCTTGGTTTTCTGAAATCTTCTGTTTTTTACTCAGTCTCATCATTTAGCCCCTCATTTTTCAATCTCTCTCTCTTCTACTGGACTGTTAGCATTTTGAGGATAAAAACTATGTCTTACTCATCTTTTTATTTCAACACTTATTATAACTGACACATAATCTACTCAGTATTGAAAAACTATATATTAATGAGTAGCAAATGACTCATATATAAAAGATATGTGAATGTAACTAAGTTATATATAAATAATGCAAGCTGAATTAAACATGCAATTTCAGCTATTACATTTTATATATTTCCCTGTGATCTCATATTAAATGACACAGATCAGTTCATATTTTTTTCTAGCTATTAGGTCTTGGTTCTGATTACAAATTATTTTTCCTCTCACTTTTTGAGGTTTTTATGGTATACTCGCATTTTATTTAGATTTGGACACAGTCCAGATATTAAACAATGTTTTTCTACCCTGGTCATGAAAGATTCTCCATTTCGTTTGAATTGCATTATCTTAGTCATTTTAAATATTTGTTTATTGAATACCCCATCATGTGTTAAGTTCCTTATGGTTCCACTTCATGGGTTGATTAGAAATCTGTGCTGACGTTTAAACTCATCCTAGACAATTTGCTTTCATAATGGTAAGGCTCAGTTTACTGCTGCATTTTGTGTATAGTTCCACTGTGGTCCCATGCCAAGATGTAGCGACTTCACTGCTCAAATTCTTCTGATATGGGTTTATTAAATTATATGATTGCAATGAAGTATTGTCCAGCTTACTTTCTCTGGCCATGATAGATGATGGTAATACTCGCCGTCTCGTTAAGTTGAACATTTTTCTAGTATGGACTAGACACTCCTGTCTGAATCTTGCTTTTAGTCTTTTCTTTTCATCACTCACTTACTGCACTATACTTTCTCCAAATATGTTATCTTGTGATTTGCAATTGCAAGCAAGAAAACTAATACTAGAAGATAAATGCCTTAGAAAACAGTGTTTTGTTTTCTTCTAATATTCATTAATATCTCCTACT
Source organism: Rhinopithecus roxellana (assembly GCF_007565055.1). Taxonomy (NCBI): domain Eukaryota; kingdom Metazoa; phylum Chordata; class Mammalia; order Primates; family Cercopithecidae; genus Rhinopithecus; species Rhinopithecus roxellana. The sequence goes on from NC_044558.1 coordinate 33,315,959, forward strand.
TCCTTCTCTCATAATTTTATTATTGCTATATCTGGCTGAAATTCTGCCTGTGTGATGGGTTGATGAGTCCCTCCAAAATTTGTATGTTAAATCCTAACTGTGAGGATCTCAGAATATGACCTTTTTTGGAAAAGGAGTCTTTGCAGATCTAATTGTTTAAGACGAGGTCATATTGAAGAACGGTGAGTCCCTAATTCAATATGATTGGTATCTTTTTAACAAGGGGAAATGTGGACGCAGATGCACACACAAGGGGAATACTGTGTAAACATGAAGTTAAACAGTAAGGCAATGCAGCAGAGGCCAAGGAACACCAAATATTGAGAGAAAATCACCAGAAACTCTAAGAGAGACATGGAACATATTTTCCTCACAGCCCTCAGAAGGAACCAACCTTGTTGACATCTTCATGTTGAACCTGTAACCTTCAGAGCTGTGAGACAATAAATTCCTGTTTTGTAAGCCAACTAGTTGTGGTACTGTATTATGGCAACCTACCAAATATATTGACTATAGTTTAATTGTGTTTTTATTTTTTATTTTTATTTATTTATTTATTTTTGTGACAGAGTCTTTCTCTGTCGCCCAGGTTGGAGTGCAGTAGTGGGCCGATCTCGGCTCACTGCAAGCTCCGCTTCCCAGGTTCATGCCATTCTTTTGCCTCAGTCTCCCGATTAGCTGGGACTACAGGCACCCGCTACCACGCCCGGCTAATTTTGTGTCTTTTCAGTAGAGATGGGTTTTCACCGTGTTAGCCAAGATGGTCTCCATCTTACCTTGTGATCTGCCTGCCTCGGCCTCCCAAAGTGCTGGGATTACAGGCGTGAGCCACCACGCCCGTCCGCTTAATTGTGTTTTTAAAATTTTTACTTGAAATATTAAGGAAGGACTAATTTATTGGAGTGAAGTCTAATTTATTGGGCTTAAACAATGCATGCAATTTTAAATTTCCTACTCCACTTCTTTAGAATTTGTGTTTAGTCTATTTTATTCTACCTTTTCATATTTCTGTCTCTCTATATAGCTGATTTTTACCTTCAGAATTAAACATGGCTCATATAGGAAAGCAAGATCATATATTCTAAAACCTGTTGTCTTCCTTGTGCCTGTTTTTACCACATTATCATTTTTCCATATGTACCACATTATCAGGTGTTACTCAGTGATGGTTAATCAGGGAAGTTAGGTGTAAAAGATCACCTTATGAAAGCAGAAATAGTGCAGTGAATGTCAAATTACTATCAAAATATTTGTCTCTTCATATGTACTTGTATTAATAATTATAACATGAATTTTATTGTATCTACATTGATAATATATACATCATGGTTCTAGTAGTTTGTGCTATTTCATAGTTGAAGGAATGAAAATAATGTCATATTTGAAAATAAGATTTATTATAGTTAATTAAACTGAGTTCTAATTTAGGCATCTCATTAGTGAAGTTATTTGAGAGGCTTACTTTACTTGATATGTGAAGGCTACTTATTATGGTTGGTGATAAGTAAAAGATAAGAAACATATATATTATCATTCTCTAAAAATTGTAGAATGTAAAATGGGTAATACCACAATCCTAAGTCCAAAACATTTATTGTTAGAAGTTGTCTAGGGCTTTCTAGGGTAGCAATTTTTAGACTGTATTCCAAGGAGCCTTAAAGATTCTGGAAAGTCTGATTCAGAAGGCGAAAGAGAAAGGTCAAGATTGTAATGAATGTGCAGCTCCCCAGTCCTTTTAATGGGAGCAACACATCTTTTATCTATTTTTTATTTGTTTTTTGCTCTTTCATAAGATTCATTTGAAAGGTGGTATTTGCTGCTAAACACTTGTAAACCAATGATCTGGTCACTTGCAATGTATAAATAACATAAGGAGTAATTTAAAAAATAATACATGAAAGCATACTTTTCTTGAATTTTCATATTAATTTATTGACTTTCAGAGATAAACAAGATTATGTGGATTATTTACCTTAGATGCAGAAGCCTATCAGAGGAGGCAGTAGAAGACCAAAAATTTTAGTTGTCTTGTTCAAGATCATATAGTTAATTAATAATGAGTTAAGGATCCAGACCAAAATTTTCTATTTTTTTCTAAAGTACAACAATGCTTCCTTCTATAAAAATCACAGGTTTCTAAATATTGAACTGGTCTTTGATCAGTGCCACTTTTATTACTTTCACATTTACTTTTACAAAAGAAGTTATTTTAGAAGCAAAATATTTGTGACTGAGTTTCTTTATTTTGATTTCTGAGGGGAAAATGTTTGGAATGGTTTTCTGCAATACACCTCAATAAAAATAAGCATTCCAGTCCTGTATGGAACATATTCCATTTGGATAGGTACTCAGTTATCAAGAGTCTTTATAAATGGTCAGTTCCCTCCTGCTAGGACGTAGAAGGGATTTATTATTTTAAATTGGAGACATTTAAATTTCTAAATTAATTCATCATTTTTTATTTGGCAGAGCTAAAAACTGGCTGTACGTAGAGATTCCAGCAAAATTTCAATATTCTTCAGCTGCCAAATTCCTTAACAAAATATACTTAAAACCAAATACTTGCTAGAGCTAGTTGAAGTCAAAAGGTAGACCCTGTGGAATGATCCAGTGCATAACTCAATGAGTATTTCGGCATTTAAGTCTGGGGAAATATATGAAATGAGTGGTTATGTAGCAATCACAGTAAATTAAAAGGAAAACAACCTGGGGAATTAGACAAATTGCTGTACATTTAGAAATTACATATAAAATAAGATTATTTTAAAAATAATTATTGTCTGGGCTTTATAGCCTGCTTAATATTTAAATAATCTGAGCCAAATGTAACAGTGGCCCATTGAACAAAACCCTCCAAGTTTTGGATTTGGTTTCCAGGGTATACAATACAACCTTTTTGCCATCTGGCATTTCATTTGGGAATATAGTCTTTGCTTGAAAAGGAGAAATATCACAAGCTAAAATTATAGTTAATATAGGGTAAACTGCAGTAACATCTGTGCACATGAAAACTTATATTTAGTTGCACAAAAACTTCTTTGGAATTCTAAAGACCATTTTGAAATGTTGTGAGTTTGTAGACTAAAATAACCCTTATTTTACCAGCACGTTGGTTTTCTCATTTGTATTCTCCCATTTCAATAAAGTATATATAGGCCATCAGCTACAGATTTATTTTGAAACTTTTTTTGGAATATTGTTAGTTCTTTCTAGTCTTGAGGTTGGCACTTACGCCTTTTTGTGTGTTTGCCGTTGCCTTTTTGAAATGGCTATCTGCACTCATACACATTTCCAAATACCCTGTGAGTTTTCATAGCAAGGAGACACAGCCATCCTTTATTTCCTCCCTCATTAGTCTGAGATTATTTATGACACTATTTCATGTCACTTCTCTGTTTTATTCATGTACTTAATATTTGTTCATATTGGCATTTAGTTAATATTTGTGCAAAGAAAACAATGCACAAATATCAAGTATATGCCTTGACAATTTTTGGGAAAGTGAAAACATTAGTGTAATTAACATGCATATTTAAAAAATAAAACTCAAGCCCCTACATGTGCTTCTCTCTAGTCACTATTACTCCCCTTCCCAAAGTTTACCACTATTTGGACTTTGAAAATCATTGTTTCTTTTATTTAGAGCTGTATGTAAATACGATGATAGAATCTAAATACTTTTACTCAATATTACATATGTAATATTGCTTCATGTTGTATATAACAGTAATTAAACAACTTATCTTATTTCAATGCACATTTTGATTACTTCCAGACTGGGAAATTACAAAAAATACTGATAAAAGTATCATGTTTTGTGTTGACATTATATATATATACACACACATATGACATTATACATACATACATACATGATATTATATGTGATATTATATATCACATATATATATGTAAAATAATTTCCTGTTCACCATATTACTTGCTAGCCAGGCTGTCTTCCCTTCCAAATCATCTATGCATTTCTAAACACAATATAATATGTTTTATGTCAATATCATATTCTTAGACATGTATTCAATTATGCCATGAATGATGTTGTGTTAGGTAGAATAACAGCTCCTATAGCATCCATTTTGTAATTCCCAGAGTGTGTGAAAACATTATGTTACATGGCAAGGATTAATTAAGGTTGCTAAACAGCTGACCTAAAAATAAGGAGATTAACCTGGATTATCTGTGTGAGCTCAATGTAAAAACAAGGGTCTTAAAAGGGGAAGAGAGGGGCAGAAACACTAGAACCAGAGAAATGTCATCATGAGAAAGCTTGATTGGCCATTGCTGGTTTTAAAGATGGAAGGGGAGGCAAAGTCAAGATGCAGGCAGTCTCTAGAATCTAGGAAAAGGCTAGAATAGGAAATATCCTCTAGAACCTTCTGAAAGAAAAGCAGTCCTATCAGTACTTTGATTTTAGTCCAGTGAAACTCATTTCAGACTTCTGATCCCCAGAATTGTTAGAAAGTAAATTTTGCATTGTTTTAAGCCACTATGTTTGTGAAGAATTGTTACTGCAGTAAAAATAACAACAACAATAACAACAACAACACTAATACAAATCTGCATTACTAGAACAAATAACCTAAAAATATGGACTACTTTGAGATTTGGCAATGGGCAGAGGCTGAAAGAATTTTGAGAGCAAAGATAACCAAAGTATAGATTCCCTTGAATGGACTTTTCAAAGGAATATAGATGTTAGCTACTTTGTTAGTAAGGACTCAGAAAGAAGTGAGATTTTATATTCTTGTCCTGTTTACTGTGTTAGAATGTGAGAATATTGAATACTCTTCTTTTCTGAAAATCTTTATTCCCTCCGTATCTTCAAATGTTTCTTCTATATTTGTTCTTGAAATCTTCACCCAAGTGAAGAAATAGAATATAATCAGCAAGTCTGAATTTCTCTCATGCCCTAGTTCATTGTGCCCTACCTAGTTCTTCCTTAAAAATCATCACTAATCCAGCTAGTAAAATCATAGATTCATTTTGTGTGTTTTCAAATTTATTAGATAGGTTTTTGAGTGACTTTTTCCAATATCGTATTTGAGATTATTTTATAGAATGTTCATTTTTATTAGATGTAATATTCCATTATATATAATATACTGCAATTCATTTATCTGTTTTACTATAGATTGAAAGTCTGGTTGTTTCGAGTTGAAAGTAATTATGAACAATAATGTTATAAGCATTCTGTGCATATCTTATGTGCACATATGTGCTCATTTGTGTTGACTAAACAAGTAGGAGTGAGACTCCAGGGTCATAGAATATGCACGAGTTTGGAGTTAGTGGAGGTGTCAAAGAGATTACCAAAGTGCTTGTTTAAATATACACTTTCAGCAGCAGTATATAAATTCTAGTTTCTCCACATCCTGGTCAAAACTTGGTGTTGTTAAGTTTTTTTTCTTTCTTTCTTTCTTTTTTTTTTTTTTTTTTTTTTTTTTTTTGTCAATCTAGTGTGTGTTTTTTGCAGTATAATTTTTCTTTTTCTGGCTTTTCTTTACCCTGTTCATTCAGTTTCTTGCCTTTTTTTTCTGTCATTTCATTATATCTTATATTCCTTTACTCCTCATGAGTAAAGTTTTAAAAAGTATTTATTTATATTTATTAGAGATTTGGAAAGGGATTAAGTTAAATGTATGTTTACCATCCACTATATTTAGCAAAATCTATGTAAATAATTTTAATTGAAAAGAAAAGATGCAATAAACATGAACATATGTAAAAAAATTCAAATGTCAGTCTCAGATGGGATACATTTCTATAAATGGTGATTAAATTAAATTCATTTTTATTGTTATTCTGGTAAAGTCTAATATATTAGGTAGAAGTAGTTTAACTCAGTATATTTTAGGTACTCTATATTATTTTAAACTTTTTTAGTCTATGTGGGGTGTTCCCCATAGGTTCATTAAAATGTAGCTGTACATTTTAAACCTAATAACTATAGAATTTGATCATGTCATTTGATAATGTTATGTTTCTTATGGCTCATTTTAACATCCTTAGATTTTATTCTTAAATAAAAGGAATTCCTTCAGGTCTACTTTTCTTATTAGACAAATATAGTATATTGAGTAAATAATTTAAAATAGCACACATAAAATAACAATTTCTTGATCTATGGAATCCCAATTTAATTATTTCTGATAGAACCTACTTTGGAGATCATATTATATAATGATTTACAACTCTTTTAGTTTTAAAAACTCTAGTATTTAACAATTTATTGATATATGGAATCCCAATTTAATTATTTCTGATAGAGCCTACTTTGGAGACCATATTGTGTAACAATTTACAACTCTTTTAGTTTTAAAAACTCTAGTCTTTAATATACAATAACTTTTTTTGCTGAGTAGAAAAAGCAATCAAGTAAGTGGCACATTAAAGAAAAATATTTTGACACTTTAAGAAAACTTAATTTTACACAACTTCAGGTTATATGTTCTACAGATACCCCAGATTCCATTCAGCTATGTAGTTTTCTTTACTCGCGAACACATGGAAAATAGATGCTGAGTTGTTAGAATAAGATATGCTTAACGGGTAGTTTTAAAAGGAAATATAATATTTATTTTTAGAGGCTCAAGTTTAGGTATTGAAATTCAGGTCCTACTACTTCTTCTGTTTCCAAATTTCTTTGAGTTGATAATCGATAATAACATAAATAAGAAAATACTTTTATAAATCACCAGGCAAGTTCCCAGCACCTTATATTGTAAGTGTAGTTTCCCTGATACTTGCTGGGTGGAGAAATAGAGTTCACACAGAAGGTCTAGACAGGTTTCCTAATTCTAGCTCTTTTAAAAGGAAATGAATGCAGCTGAGAGATGGAGTCGAACTCACTTTTCTGGGCAGCAACATGAACATGTATGATCAGACCTTCATTAGGGATCTCACAGGTGTGCTTGTTATCGCAAGTCAATAAATAGAGAACCCACACAGAGAGTGCTGGCTTTCACTAGAGTGATGTGGCCTGCTAGTAAAACATGGAATGATGAATGTACTGAAATTCAGGACAAATTCATTATTTTATTGTCTGGGGATAGAGGTGATGTGAGACAGTAAATAAAAGAATATATTGGCTGGGCACGGAGGCTCATGCCTGTAATCCCAGCTCTTTGGGAGGCCGAGGCAGGTGGATCATTTGAGGTCAGGAGTTCTAGACCAGCTTGACTAACATGGTGAAACCCGATCTGTCCTAAAATACAAAAAAAAAAAAATTAGCCAGGCGTGGTGGTGCATGCCTATAGTCATAGCTATTGAGGAGGCTGAGGCAGGAGAATCTCTCGAACCTGGGAGGCAGAGGTTGCAGTGAGAGGAGATTGCACCACTGCACTCCAGCCTGGGTGACAGAGCAAGACTCCGTCTAAAAAAATAAAAAAATAAAGAAAAAAGAATATACAGAAAATCAGAAGTTCTTTCCATTGGTTTCTCCTGAAGCCTCTCTCCTTAGCTTGCAGAAAGCAGCCTTCTCACTGTGTCCTCACGTGACCTTTTCTCTGTGCCTGTGCATCCATGGATCCACAGTCTCTCTTCCTTTTCTTATAAGGACATCAGTCAGATTGGATTAGTGCCCACCAGAATAACCTCAGTTAACCTTAGTTACTTCTTTAAAGGTTCTGTCTTCAAATACAGTCATATTCTAAAGTACTGTGTGTAGAACTATATGAGAAACGGGGACACAATTCAATCTGTAACAAAGGAGCAGAATTTTGAATTGATATTTTTTATTTGAGGAACGTAAATGCTCCTTTTCCTTTCCAGCTAAGATGTAGAATACTAACCTGAATACATACTTCAAATAGCATTCATTCAATGAAGGCATGCAAGCCCCCAATTGGTTGGTTAGCAGCAAGCTCATCCAAACTCAATCATTTTGGGCTACTATGAAGACTTCATTAAGTACGCATGATTGATTAAATCATTGCCCGTTGGTGATCAGCTCATCCTTGTTTCCCCTAACAAAACAAATTCTAGTTCTATTGCATGATACAAATTGCATGATGCAACTTTGAAATAATTGTTTTATTAATAAAGCACTCTGAAAAATAAATCATAGTAAAATCTATCTAAGGCTAATGATATTTTTTCCAAAAATCGTAAACGGTTAAGGTGAACAAGAGGTTAGGAACATGTTTCCGGGATGGTACAAGTAAATGTGTAACTAATGTTTTAACCTAAACAGAACAAAAACTTCATCTAGCACATAGTAAATAAGAATTTTTTTGGTTGATGATAATGTAATGGAAAAAAGAAAAATCAAGATGGCATAGTAGAAATATTATTGATTCATTTAGTTTATTTATTTATTTTTTTCTAGAGCCAAGGCTTTATTCTGTTGCCCAGACTGGAGTGCAGTGGTGAAATTATACCTCACTGCAACCTTGAATTCCTGGGCTCAAGTGATCCTCATTCTTTAGCCTCCTGAATAGTATCCGTTCTATTTAAAATATATAACTAGATATCTCACAAACACTTCAAACTCATCAGTTTTCACCTATACCATTTTTACTCCTTCTCTGAAATTCAGTTTCTTGCAAAATGTCATCCCCGTTCTCTCTATCATGCCTGACAGGAACTTAGGAGTCATTATTTACTTCTCAAATTCACACTTCCAGTCACCAAACCCTTTAATTTCTACCTTCAGAAAACTGACATACTTATGTTTCTTTATCTCCGTGCTTAATGATACTGTTTTATTGTAGACACACATACATATAAATATTTATAGAAATATAGATATTTTAGTTTGCTTTACTCTATCATTTACCAAGCTATTTTACCACCCCCTATCTCTACTGCTCTCCTACCAATTTCCCAGTTTGTTTCCAGAGAGATCTTTGTAAAATCGAAACCTGATAATACCAATAATTAACAAATGTTTTGTCTTTCATCATTTGCAGGATGCAACTGAAACCTCTTGAGAGGACATACACATCTTTTGACCCTGCTGCTGTCGACATTTTTGATCCCTGTAATTGCCAAATATGCATATATTCAAGTTATACTAAAATATTTTATAGTTTGAAACCTTATGTTTTATATGTTAATCAGTCTGCCAGGAGACATACTTGTTCCCTTTTTCACTCCTGGCTACTTCTTTCCTGTCCTTCAGAATGAAAGTTTCTCCCCCACAGGAAACTGTTCTCATTACTACCCCTCCCTTTAGGACTTAAGTACTTGCCTACTTTATTCCTCTAGCAACCCATATATAGCTCTACCACAGGATAAACACTGTGCCATCATTTTTTGCTCACTAATTCTAATGCCTATCTAGAATGTGTATTCCTTGGACTCATGATGAATATCTCTTCTTATTTGTTTGCTTATAATGCTTGGAGTAGAAAAAATCAGTTTTTCCCACTCTCTTACAAAATGTTTCTAACACCCAGTGTGTAGAGATTTCCCCCAGCAGCAAACAAGCAATCAGTTTTGCAGTGGATACCAACTGGGTGTCCTCTAAGTCAGTTTAATTTCTGACACTATCTACCTACCTACTTGGGATAGTGACAGATCACACAGATTGAGGACTCAGCCCTACAAGACGGAGCCCCATTTCTGATGCCAATCACAAGCCACAGGTTATTTTGCCTGAGCTTCTGAACCAACGGCTATAATTTGGGGCTCCCACAGCTCCCTCCTTGGGTTTGATTAACTTGCTAGAGTGGTTCAGAGAACTCAGGAAAACACATTTACTGGTTTCTTACAAAATATACTTTAAATAATACAAATAAACAGCCATATAAAAAGACATAGGATGAGGTCTGGTACAATCCTTAGCACAGAAGCGTCTGTCCCAAGAAGTTGAGGTGTACCACTCTTCCTGCACATGAATATGTTTTTCACATTCCTGGAAGCCCCCAAGTGTTTGGCTATCTGCAAGCTCATCCAAACTCTATCATTTGGACTACTCTGAAGGCTTCGTTATATAGGCATGATTGATTAAATCATTGGCCATTCGTGATCAACATACTGTTGTTTCCCCTAACAAAACAAATCCTAGTTCTATTGAATGATAAAAAAATTTAAATTCTAGGTTTCAAAGCTCCTAGGCACAGAGTGTAGAAAATAATCCCTATAATGAACAAGTAAAATAAGCATGTCTTCAGTGGTGGAATTTTGGGGTTATTTAAGAGATGCTCATAAATTAGAAGCCTGCTTGGATTTGACAAATATTATACATAAATGCATAGTTAATGAATTCTTTTTGGATACTTAACTATTTTAGTTACTTATTGGTATGTACAAATCACCAAAATCTCAGTCACTTACAATAACAATTTCCATTTATTATTTGTCAGAATTCTCTGGGTTGGCTCTGTTTAACTAGAGTAGTTTTGTCTGATCTATATAGCACTGGCTGGACTACCTTGATTTAGAGGCTTGGCTGGGGCTGGGCCAGTCAAGATGACTCATTTATGTGTCTTGCTGCTGGTGCTGTCTTTTGACGGGGTTTAGGTAGGGTTGTTGAGAGAGCTTTGGCTTGCATAGTAAGAGTAGGATAAAAAGATGAGAAATGTGTTTTTAAGCATTAGATTGTGGAGAGCTTGAATGTCATATTCAAGAATTTGACTTTTAATTATGGAAGGATGATAAAAGACATTAAGCAAGAGATTGATTTTTAAATTTGTTTCTTTGTTATTTTTTACTGAATGGAATTTTAGTGACTGGATAAAAGGTGCATGGGAGTTAAAGGAACCACTTAGGATGCTATTCATATGCCAGTCAAGAGTTTGTAAAAGAGCAAATAAAACAGTAACATTGGTTAGAGGGAAAAAAAGCAAATTTGAAAGACATTGATGATATAAAATTAATAGAACTTGATTGACTGCCTTGGGGAAAAAAGAGAGAGATCACATTTGAGGAAGACTTTGAAGCTTCAAATTTGGGGATTTAGACAGTTCTGACATTATTCATGGAGTTAGGAAACAGGAAAAGTCATAAACTTTCTAGGGAAGGTAAAGAGTTCAGTTTAGTTTATATTAAGTCTGAGGTGGCTTTAGGGCATCCAGATACTTTGAAATATGGCTTTCAGCATGAAAGAGAATGAGGGAATAGAAATACAGATTTTACAGTCATCAAAAATGGACTTTGGATAATAACATTACTCAAAATGAGACTGGCAGGGTTCTATATTATTGTAGGATTATAAATAGGTTCAATGATACTGTCAAAGAAACTAAATAGCATGAGAAATGCTCCTATTAGAATAAGTCCAGGAATGTATCCTAAGTTGGATATGTAATATGTATTTAACAATTGTCTTTTAGTTCACTGGAATACTTTGAAATGGAAATTTTGTTTCCCCTGACAAAACAAATCCTAGTTCTAGTGCATGATACAAGTTTGAATTCTAGGTTCAAAGTTCCTAAGCAAAGAGTATTAAAAAACTATCTTCATTATAATTAACAAATAAAGTAAGCAGGTGTTGAAATTACAGTTTCTCAAACTTAAGAAATAAATCATGATGGAGTCATTAAATTGTCTTTTATGCAGATAAATGCATTACATAGTAACACAGGAAAATGGCTACATAATGTCTGCCTCCTTTTGATCTAAATCATATACAAGGAGTCAGTGTGGATAATAAAAATTTCTTTGTATGAGTAAATTGTACAGTACTCCAGGCCTACTTCCTTTCCAGTTGCTTTTCATATTAAACACAATGTAGATATTTAAAGATCTAATGAAAGTATAACAACAGGATTTTCTATTCTAAGTATCAAAGTAACCACTGAAGGAAGAAATCAGATTTTGATTTATTTTTTCTGTAAGTAGACATTTAATGATCAATTCAAAGGTTAGTAATAAGAGACCCAGAAACCTTTTTTTTTTTTTAAATGGATTCTCACCCTGTCGCCCAGGCTGGAGTACAATGGAACGATCTCGGCTCACTGTAACCTCCGCCTCCCAGGTTCAAACAATTCTCCTGCCTCAGACTTCCAAGTAGCTGGGATTACAGATGCCCACCACCATGCCCAGCTAATTTTTGTATTTTAAGTAAAGACAGGGTTTCACCATGTTGGCCAGACTGGTGTTGAACTACTGACCTCATTATCCACCTGCCTTGGCCTCCCAAAGTGCTGAGATTACAGGCATGAGTCACCGTGCCCAGCCCTGCAGAAAAATTTTAAGCAGTGCTTCCTCAAGAATGTTGACACAATAACCCGGAGTGTTTATAGCAAAGGTCAGAAAAACTTTTGTAATATTCCACATAATACCTACCTAAAAGCCAGGGATTGATTGTAACACCAGCACCAACCCTCTAGATGGAAACCAAAGTTTTAACCTGTTATAATAGTAGTACTTGTGGAGAGACAACATAAAATAAATGCAACAAACGACAAAGATGAAATGTAAAAACACTTAAAAAATTTTACATGACAAAAGTATGTAAATATATCTAAAAAGTACATGTATAGTATTTTTTCTATTCCTAATCTATTTATGTTATCATTATATAACAAACTAGTATATTTTACAGAATATTCTGAAATTACAGAAAAGCATAAAGAATAAAATTAGTCACTCATAACCCAATACTAAAGGAAAGTTCTATAAATATTTAGGTATATAAATATGTATCACATACTAAACATATGTATCTATGAGTATATACAATTTTTATTTTATAATTTAAAGAATTACCAATGTTATGAGCATTTTTCTGTGTAACTAGAGAATGTATTTATCTGCAGAGAAGTCAATTTTATGGCTCCCTCATAATTTATTTCTTAATCATGAGAAATTATAATACAATATTATTGAATGGCAGGCAGTGATTCAGTATATGGAACTGTTATCAAATAAACAGTCCCTAGAACTGAACAAATATATTAAAACCAAAATGAGGATAAAATGATTATAGGATGTTTTTATGCAATAGTAATTAGATAAAGTTGGTAGGAGGGAGGATAGGTGGGGAGAACTTAGGTAAGGAAGGACTTTCAAAGTCACGTTTACTAAATACAAATTTTATCCTGAAGACATACTTAGATACAGAAGCATACTTTAATAAAATCAACATTTTTAAAAGATTGATCAACTGGTCTTTTGTTGTTGGAATAGAGTGAGGAAATACAGAAGACAAGACTAATAAAGAGGTTATTGCAGTAACCCCTACAAAAGATGAAAGGAATAGTGACATAGAGAATGGAAAGAAAGAACAAGATTTGCTTCAGTAGCGCATATACTAAAATTGGAACAATATAGAAAAGATTAGCATGAACCTTTAAAAATAAAAAAATAAAAAAAAGCGGTATTAAGAGAAATGTTTTGAATAGCTGTCACATACCTGAGTCATTCTGATGAGAGAAAAAAACAAAAACACAAACATTACCTAGATTAGGAATAGAAAATTCAAAGCTATGGTAACACTCTCAACTCAAAACTGGGGTGGCTATTTGGAGTATAAGAAATGATTCTGTGTTGCAATTCTGAATAGATAATAGTGCATTTAACTTTGCAAGAGTCATCTGTAACATCAGAGCCTTGAGCAAGAATAAGCTTTCTTACAAATAAAAGGAGTAAATAGCAAAACTTTTGGACTACATCTGAAGGAATGTCCACAGATAGGAGAGCAAGAGGATGAAATATAACCAGGGAGAGAAGAGAGAAAAGCAAAAGCAGCTGGATTTGGGCAACAGTATCAAATTATGGATAGGAATAAAATAATGAGAAATGGAAAACCTGTTGCACGTGAAAAGAAGTTCTTGGGGGATTTTTAAGAAGGCAGTTTTGTGTAACATGGAAGACTGGAGTTGGTCCACCGATTAAGGAGAATAATGAATTTCCTTATATGTCGTCACTCAGACTAAAATAATGACTAAAGGAGGGAGAGAGGTGAGCAGCTATAAAAATCAGTAGGAAGGAGTTGTTTTTAAAAAGAGAGTTAATGAATACATTTGAAAAGAAAGATATTAGTCAGGAGAAACCCTTCCTTCTCCATTCACTTTTGTTGTTGTTGTTGTTCGAAATTTGCCTTGAGAATCTGGGACACTTAACTTGTGACCCTGTAGCCATCTCTAGGATACATGGAAGACAGAATACAGAGTAAGTGAGGTTAGTAGTGGAAAAAGCAGGCACATTCATACTATCTGTAAGGACTTACACATTTATACATCACACCGTTCTGGAAATTTCCTGGACTTTTTTTTTTTTTTTTGTCTCCTATGACCACTCCAGTTTATGTTAAAAGGTTTTTGAAATTGTAATAGCTTTAAGGGTATAAGTGGGTTTTTGGTTACATGGATGAATCGTATAGTGTGAAATCTTGGATTTTAGTGCACCCATCACCTGAGTAGTGTACATTGTACCCAACAAGTAGTTTTTCATCCCTCATCTCTCTCCCAGTCTCCTCTCTTCTGAGTCTCCAATGTCTATTACACCACGCTGTATGCTTTTGAATATGCGTAGCTTAGGTCCCACTTATATGTGAGAATATGCAGTCTTTGGTTTTCAATTTATGAATTACTTCACTTACAATAACAGCCTCCAGCTCCATCCTAGTTGCTGCAAAAGACATTATTTTATTGTTTCTTAGGGCTCAGTAGTATTCCATGTTGTGTGTGTGTGTGTGTGTGTGTGTGTGTGTGTGTGTGTGTATACACACCACAGTTTTTTATCTACTCATCTTTTGATAGGCGCTTAGGTTGATTTCATATATTTGCAGTTGTGAATTGTGCTGAGATGCACATGCAGATGTCTTTTTTGATATAGTGGTTTCTTTCCCTTTTGACACAGGATTTTTCTTGACCACTTTGCTAGCCTTGCTTGGGCCCAGGCTCATGGCAGGAGATGCCCTGTCTACTTGGCCCACCGGGCTGTACCTGGCTTGCACTCCAGCACAGATCCGGTGACCACCACGACTTCATACTCAGTCTCTGGCAGAAGGGGGTGTGTGATCAAGTGAGTGCAGGTCCAGCCAGTTGTTCTAAGTGCCAGCACAAGAACAGGCTCTGTGTGGGGTTTGTGGCTGGACCAGGTGTGTCACAAGTGTCTTCCATGGTGGACTCTGACATCCAGATGAGGGGAACATGGCGGCGCCCAGGCAGGGTTGCCTATGACTTTGACGCCCCAGATAGGAGTGTTACAGCATGCTAATCAGCTCTTTTAGTCCACACGTCTACAGCCCGATAGATGGCAGTGTGTGAACAGCTCAGCCAGTTATGTCACTCGGCTCTGGCCTGCAGCTCCATGGCTGGCTTGGCCCTACCTCTGCTTCCCATTGTTGTTTCCCATTGTGTGGGGTGGCTGCCCTCTGCTGGCAAGGGGCCACAGTGTTACAACCTTCTTTGTACCTGAGTTTGGTGGGTCACAAGTTCTTGTCCCACATCCGAGAAGAATGAACGTATGCTGAATTGAAGCATGAGGAGGGCAGAGAATACTTTTATTGAGCAACAAAATGGCTCTCAGCAGAGAGGGGATGTGAGGGTGGTCATCCACCTGAAGTCAGGTGGTCTGTCTTTCTGTGTGGCAGGATCTGGAGCTTTTATGGGCTCAGAATTGGAAGTGTGTGCTGATTGGTTTGTGAGCATGCAGAAAAGGCTAAAACAAAGGCATTACTCAAAGGTGGGCAAGACAGTGTAAAAACACAATTAGGGAAGGGTAGGTATTTGTAAACCAGGTGAAGGGTGAGGATCAATCAGAGGAAAGCACACTAGTCAGGAACAGAGGTTCTCAATCAGGTCTGTGGATTTGACTTGTAGCTTGACTTTCAGGCTTTAAACTGTCTTTGACTTGAAAGGGGGTTTCACCGGGGACCAAGCCCTATCTGTCTATGGATTTCTCTGCAGCTATTACTTTGGGTAGATATTCAGCAGTGGGATTGCTGGAGTGAATGGTAGATATATTTTTAGTTATTTGAGACATTTCCATAGTGTTTTCAATAGAGGTTGTGCTAATTTACGTTCCCACCAGCAGTGTATAAGTGTTTCTTTTCACCTTGTCCACACCAAGATCTATTGTTTTTTTGACTTATTAGTAATGGTTATTCTGGTGGGGGTAAGATGGTATCTCATTGTGGTTTTAATTTGCATTTCCCTGATCATTAGTGATGTTGAGCATTTTTTCATGTTTGTTGACCATTTGTATATCCCCTTTTGAGAAATGTCTATTCATTTCCTTTGACTACTTTTTAATGGGATTTGTTTCCCCTGCTGATTAATTTGGGCTCATTGCAGATTCTGGATATTAGTCTATTGTCAGAAGCATAAGTTTAAATATTTCCTCCAAGTATGTAGGTTGTCTGTATACTCTGATAATTATTTATTTTGCTGTGCTGAAGCTTTTTGGTTAAGGTCTCATTTATTTATTTTTGTTTTCATTGCATTTGCTTTTGGGGTCTTAGTCATAAATTCTTTGTGTAGGTCAATGTCCAGAAGAGTTTCTCCTAGGTTTTCTTCTAGAATTGTTATGGGTTCAGGACTTAGATATAGAACTTTAATCTACCTTGAGTTAATTTTTGTACATGGTGAGAGATAGGGATTGAGTTTCATTCTTCTACTTGTGGCTGTCCAATTTTTCTAACGTTATTTATTGAATAGGGTATCCTTTTTCTAATGTATGATTTTGTATGCATTGTCAAAGATCAGTTGGTTGTGTTTAGCTTTATCTCTGCATTCTCCATTATGTCCCATTGATCTATGTATCTACCTTTATAACAGGTACCATGCTGTTTTGGTTACTATAGACTTGTAGTATAATTTGAAGTTGGGTAATGTGATACCTCCAGATTTGTTCTTTTTGCTTAGAATTGCTTTGGGTATTGGAGCTCCTTTTTGGTTCTATATGAATATTAGGATGGCCTTTTCTATTTCTTTGAAGAATAATGCTAGTATTTTGATAGGAATTGCATTGAATCTATAGATTGCTTTGGGCAGTATGGTCATTTTCATGATATTAATTCTTCCAATCTATGAACACGGGATACATTTCCATTTGTTTGTATCATCTATGTCTTCTTTTCGCAGTGGTTTTTTTTTTTTTTTTTTTTTTTTTTTTTTTTTGAGACAGAGTCTCGCTCTGTCACCCAGGCTGGAGTGCAGTGGCCAGATCTCCGCTCACTGCAAGCTCCGCTTCCCGGATTTACGCCATTCTCCTGCCTCAGCCTCCCGAGTAGCTGGGACTACAGGCACCTGCCACCTCGCCTAGCTAGTTTTTTGTATTTTTTAGTAGAGACGGGGTTTCACCCTGTTAGCCAGGATGGTCTTGATCTCCTGACCTCGTGATCCGCCCGTCTTGGCCTCCCAAAGTGCTGGGCTTTTAGCAGTGTTTTATAGTTCTTCTTGTAGAGATTGTCCACCTCCTTAATTAGGTTTCTAGGTACTTTATTTTTTGTAGCTATTATAAAAGGAATTAAGTTCTTCATTTCATACTCAGCCTGATCGTTGTTGGTGCTACTGATTTGTGTACATTGATTTTGAAACCTGAAGGACTGGAATGGCAGAGGTCTCAGTGTTGGGCACTGTTTTTTTACATTATTTTTTCCTCAATATTTTATTCACTGGGTTGAACATTTCAGGTTTCAGGCTAGTAGGAGATGCCTATAGGTAAAAACCATCTCTGTGTAAAGCAGGTGGGTAAATGCAATACTCTAAAGGTGGGCAGAGGTCCCAGCCTTGACAGAGGTGCCTGGGGAAGCTCTCAGTGAAATGCACTATGATCTTTTTAGGGGAAAGGGAGGGAGTCCCCACAGCTCTCCTTCCAGGCGAGCAGGAAAGGAATCTGCCTCCTAGTCACACTCTTGACCTGCTGTTCTGGCTATTTAGATCAGAAAAGCACCTCTTTTCATCTGCAGGAATACTGATGTTCCACATAGAGAGGGATTGTTATTTTACCTCTCAGGCAAATCCTAACCTGGAGAGCATGTGGCAATGCAGTTACCGTGAAGTGTTGCATAGACTGGCTACAGGTCCAGTCGTGATGCGTTCCTGTAGGGGGAGCCCCAATTGTGTTTGCAGTAGTGAGAGATGGGGAGAAATAGTCACTCTCCATTACTTTTCATGTGTACTAGGACTGCCTGACTGTTGGGATAGAGACTTCCCCCACTGAGCCCAGTGTACCTATGCCTCTGCTGAAACAAAATTCCCACAAATGGAAAGATCTAGGACTCAAGGCCTGCAGTCTGGTTTCTTTTGTCCCGTGGGTCTCTTCCCTAATGTGGTGCACTCTCCCTTCCCCTAGGAGTAGCAGTTGCTGAGGACCAGACTACTGTGAATCCTTCTGCTCCTCTGAATCTAGCCACCCAGTGGAGCTACCACACTTTGGGCTGGTGCTGGGGAATGTCTGCAAGGTATTCAGTGATGTGACCTGCCCTCTAGTTTCCTAGCAGTGGGAACCAGCACCAGTTGCCATGGAGGTGAAAGAGGAGTGGCATAGATACCAAGGTTTCCTTTGTTGTATAT
Source organism: Rhinopithecus roxellana (assembly GCF_007565055.1). Lineage (NCBI taxonomy): Eukaryota > Metazoa > Chordata > Mammalia > Primates > Cercopithecidae > Rhinopithecus > Rhinopithecus roxellana. Next base: position 33,334,387 of record NC_044558.1, read on the forward strand.
AGCCTTAGTATGTTGGCCTTCTCAGATGCCAGGTGTAATAGTAACATACTAGGTGTGTGGACAGACTCAAGACTTCCTAGTTATTAGCCAGGGTGATGCAGGCAATGACGATAGCTGAGATCATGCAAAAGTGATCATGCAAAAGTTTTCTACTTCCTGAGTACTGTGTAGTTGTATCTACAGATGCTATACTGGACTATGCAGGTTGGCCTCTAGCCTGGAGGTGGCATTTGCAGAGAAGCATCCCCGGTGGTGGTAGTGGCGGCATTTATGCTTGCCTTATGTTACCAGGGAAGTACTCTGATGTTTCAGGAAATGGCTGGGCCATGGAACTCCCAAACGTCCCTGTCTTTTGTGTTACATGTGGACACCATCACTGGCCCCATTGTGGGTCAGAGGGCAGTTCCTGGCTGTGGCGTAATATTCCAGGGAGGAGTGCAGCTGCCTCTGTTACACAAAAGAATCTGCACGGAGTGGGAGTTGGGGGTAGCAGGCAGCAGTAAGCCCACTCAGATTCCTTGGCAAGGCAGGTCTCACACAGAACACACAGTGTTCTGCTAGCAGCAGCTGGCTGTGTTCCGGGCAGCCTAAGCTCAGAACTCAAAACTGCCCTGGACCATAAGCCTTCTCAATGGAGACAGAAACCACAGCTTCCAGGCCACATGCCATTCCTAGTCTGCCTATGAAGCAGGGGTGTCTAGCTCCTGTACCAATAGCCATAGTGTGTTTCCCGCTCACCCCTCACTTTTGGCCAATGGGGTTCATCCTCACTCAAGATTAGGTAACATATCTCCATTGGGAGCTTCTGTCAACCTGTGATCACTGGTCGTGTTAACTGGCAGGTTTCTGCAAGGTCCCCTGTGAGGTAGAGTTGCAGGACTTTTCCTTAGTTCAGCTAAAGATGGGGTCTTTGTCCCATGACCACAAAAATTCAGGCTCGCAGACAATTCAAATGGTGAGTAAAACAGGGTTTTATTGGGTGAAAAAGGAAAAGGGGAAAACAGGGACTCTAGGCCAGAATCCCTGCTAGAGCCCTTCCCACCTGCAGCTTGAATCCCAGTTTCCACACAGGAAGAGGAGGGGCCAGGCTCCTCCCTGCTGCAAATGGCACAAAATTCCTAAGGCTCCACCCCAGTGCACAAGCTAGTTGGAGTTTTTCCAGGGACGCCCTCCTACCTGATTGTCTCTTTCCCCTCTCTAAGGAAATACATCTGACTTAGATTAAGGATAAGGACAAAGACCCATCTTAACTGCTTCCTGCTGACAGGGAGCACTGTTTTTTGGGGAAATGGCAGTCAGAGCTCCCTCAGAGGCCTATTTAAGGGTTTCCAGCAGAAGGGGCCAGGGTCAGAGGCTCTGGTTGCATGACAGTTTCAAGTTTGATGTCCTGAAGTCAAGAACAGACAAACTGGATTATTAGAAAACATGTATCAAAATGAAACAAAAGGAGGGGTAAGGACAGCTCAAAAATGCTAAGGCCTCTTACCAGTTTGCACAAGGAGAGGGATGCCAAAAAGCTCAACTGGTTTTTTTAAAAAACAAACAAACAAACAAAAAAAAAAAAACACAAAAAACAAAACAAAACAAAACAAAAAAAAACTTCCCTCTTTTGCTGGCACGTTGGCATTCTGAGTTTTCTTTCCCTGAGCTCAGTCCTAAGTCAATCAGTTTAAGGTTTCAGAAATTAACCCTTTCCAGTTTAGAGGATGCATCTGAGGGGAGTGTCTAGTAGTTCGAAGACACAATTACCTAACTGTGAAGGGAGGAGCAGGGAGGAGAGAAGGAAAAGAAGAACCTAGGAGTTCAGGATGCATTTGAAAGGGGTGCAGCCTGAAGATGAATGGCTACCTATCTATAAAGAGGGGAGCAGGTATCCCTGGTTCCCTTCTCTTCCTAACAGATACTGGGGCATGTGAGAGGGAGAGGAAAGAGTGTTCTTTTTCCCTCTGCTATCCTTGCATACCTGACTCCTGGCAATCTTGGCAGGCATGACCATGAGTGTCAAAGCAACCTGCACCCATGAAACAGGGAGGACCTAGAAAATAGGATTTGTCCGCTCTCACCTGTTCCTCTATCCCCTAAACTATCAGTAGCCTTGGAGTTCCCTTGACCTCATTTATGCCATGGATATTAATGTGGCTTTTATCCGTGAAACGGGAAGCTTGGGGTTGGCTTAACTGGCAGAAATCTACCATGCTCACCTGCATTGTGCCTTTTATTTTATTTATAATTTTGTTGAAATAATATTTTTATATATTGGGTTACATAAAATTAAGTTCATCTTTTTCTCTTTACTTTTTCAATGTGGCTAGTAGAACATTTAAAATTGTATGTATAATACATATTAATATTTTTATTAGATGGCATTGCTCTGTAAAATATCTTTACATGTAATACAATATAATTAATAACTATCAACTGCATGATGAAATACAGGCTAAAGGAATAAATCAGATTAAAGACCATTTAGTAATCTGTACTTAGCGTAACGTATTCATCTAATCTCAGTGCTACTGCAAATGGGTGTGTGTTTTAATACTAAATAACCTTTTACCAACCATACTAAGAAAAGATAAATATGATTTTGTTGTGGAAGAACAGATCAACACCATAAGACACCATATTATTAAAGGCTCGGGAGTTTGATCCATTTACATTATGATTTCTGATTAAATCATAAGTAAATCTGCTTATATGTAATGCCAAGTAGAATACTGATAATCAATAATTATAATTACTGTATTTCCAAAAACCAAAATATTTGTTTTTTAAAAAAACATTATTTTCTGGCATCCAATTAGCAAGTCTGACCAGGCTATAAAACCAAACAAACAAAAAAAATTACCTTCTGGAAACAGTTTAAATAATAGCATTGTGCCTCTTAACGTCTGTTGCCATTTGCCTCTGAATCCCTCAGATCCAGTTGTGCTTCTTAGGGCTTTGACCTGAAGCTTGGAATTGAGTTTGAGACAAAAATGTGTCTCAGGGTGGGTTTTATGGACTCTTTATCATAAGCCAAATGCTAAGGTGAAACTGTGGAATTGAGTCCTCCTTCAACAAGGGAGAAATAGGGTTGTCTTTTGACACACCCAAATAACTGGTGGCTATAGTTGTGCTTCCTAGGATTTGAGTTTAGGGTGCTTGACTTTGGTTATCTACCTTGGTGTTACTTTCCAAAAAGGAAATCTCCAAGTGATGGGCATCCTATTTATTCCATTCTCTGGCAGGATTTGCAGGATAGTTGCTCAGACCTAGAATACTGATTCAGATTTTTACATTATCCATCCCTCTTGTTCTTTCTGAGCTGCAGCCAGAGATTGCTGGTTGGTTCACAGGAACAAGTTGGGTTAGTCTAAAAATGTAGGAGCAAACTTTAAAAAAAAAAAAAAAAAAAAAAAAAAAAAAACGACTAATGGGCTTAGAATTTAATGACAAATGTGTAAATTTTGAAACATAATTTCTCTCTCTCCAATTCTCATTTTTGTGAAGAAACAAATCATCATAGGATTGAGTGGTTTGTAAAATAGACTTTATTCCTATACTGGGCCTGATTATTTCCATAAAGTACAGCAAGAAAAAATTATTTCTACATAGTCCTTTTGGATTGGTTTTGATGGAACTCTGTTCCATAACGTGTCGCAGATCAGATCTTTTAAAGCTCAGCCGAGCCATAGGATTTTATCATCAAACACCTGTTAAGTTGGGTGATCCTTTTCTCTTAAGGTCCCAAGATAAACTTGGAGCTCCTGGACTTGTGAGAAAGTGACATTCTTGACCAGGCAGTGTGGCTCATGCCTGTAATCCCAGTACTATGGGAGGCTGAGTAAGGCAGATCATGAGGTCAGGAGATCGAGACCATCCTGCCTAACAGGGTGAAACCCCGTCTCTACTAAAAATACAAAAAAATTAGCCAGGCATGGTGGCAGGTGCCTGTAGTCCTAGCTACACAGGAGGCTGAAGCAGGAAAATGGCATGAACCCTGGAGGCGGAGCTTGGAGGCGGAGCTTGCAGTGAGCTGAGATCATGCCACTGCACTCCAGCCTGGGAGATAGGGCGAGACTCTGTCTCAAAAAAAAAAAAAAAAAAAAAGAAAAGAAAAAAAGTGACATTCTTTACTGAACACAGGTCAGGAACCCTGTACAGAGACTGCATAGAAGAGGGTTTGAGACCAGTTTCCCCATGGGGCTTCTATTGGTTCTGCAAGTTGAGATTGACTCCTTAAAGGGAAGCATACCCTTCCAGTCAAAGCCATGGTAAAATAACCACTTTCTCCAATTGTGTCCTGTTGCAAAAGAAAAATAAATTCTTATTGGATTTGTGCAAACAACTATATTGTCATAAGTTAAGAATACTTAGTTTCCAAATTCTAGAGGAACCAGGCAGAGAGAAACATGTTCCAAACTGTTTTCATAGGAGTATAACTTACTCAATTATTAAAGGCCATAAATGGTTTAAAATAAGTTTCTTTGACTCTGAAAAACAAAACAAGGCTCAGTAATATTCCAAGCAAAAGTGAAAATGATTTGCTTCAGCTTTCTGAGTTCAATCTATTTAGTTAATTCTTGTTTTGCTTGATATTAATGAACATTTCAGTTCTTCATGGGTCCTGTACATTTTCCTTTATTCCAATATTGCAATCTCAAAAGTGATCAGAAGCCCATATTTGAGAGCACCTGTCAGAATCGGATTGCTTACCATAAACCATCTTTGAAAAGGATCAAAGAAAGGATTGTCTATGAATAGCAAAATGTCCAGGGTAGTTACAGTTAGAAACATGATTGACAAAGAAGTTTGGTTATCTCTGTGGTTTACAATAACTTAACATAAAAACTTTAATTATGATTGATAGCATATACTCAGACAATAGAATTTTAGAAATTCCATGCAGTTTTGGCACATATATTAGCATTGTTTACCAAAATACAACCTGAAGAAGATTGAGAATCATTTTGGCAATTCCATGTACCTACACGTCAGATAATACTGTTTACCTCTCTTCTGGACACTTCAGGGGCCCTGTGAAGTATTTGAAAAGCCAAGAAGTGTCAGGAAGGACAATTTTGAAAGTGAAGTTAGATTTTGGGAAAGCTGTTAAATGTTCAAGGTTTAAAACATTTGATATTACGAAAGAGAATTCCACATTACCATTATTTATTTTGCCAAAATGATGACTCAGAAATTTTAAAGAAGCAAAAAACTCCTCTCCCAGGGCATTTCTTAATGCTTTTAGGAAAGAAGTATTTCATGGATTCTCAGGGTTGAGAGAGTAGGTTGCTTCTAATAGATACATTCCAACATGATCACTTTAGTAGTCTATTAACTCATTTCTTAATCCAATACTTTTGAAGATGCTACATTTCAATTTCATTGATTATAAGCAATTTTTAATTCCAGGCTTTAATTAGTCCTCTGACTCTTAATAAATAGTAACACCATTCACAGGTGCTAAAGCCAAGACATTAAAACCCAGATTCTTAGTGGGTACAACTGTTCATGAATGCAACCTCATCAAGTCATGTATCTCTTCTCCCATATAGACTGACACCTTTAGAATGCACTCCACAAATACTCCTCAAGATTTTCCTGACATAAAAGCTTCAGTCTTGGAACATTTTGGTGTAACTGTATCTCTTGCCAGACAGCTCAATATCTGTTTGAGTGAAGTAGAACTCTAAGTCTTTATAGAGACCTAGAGTCAATACTTGATGGAGAGACATTATCCTAAGGATAATTTGCATCAGTTTATGATGTAACCTTCTTAGAGTTATCTATGAAAAATTTGTTGTTTTTGTTGTTGTTGTTGCAAAGTTCTGGTTCCCTAGGGAAGGGGAAGTGCTGCCTTATCCAGTAAGAAAATGTGGAAGTTCAAAGTTCTCAGGCTCTTCCATGAGTATCCAAACATCCTATCTCATATCTCAGAGTCTACTGCTTTCCCACTAGTGCTCCTATCTGGCATGGTTATACATATAGTTGGTCCTATAAAGCTGTCACTTCTGGAATCCAGCCTAACCTTCATCTGCAGTCATATTTGCCTGCTGTTTTTCTCAAGTATGCTTTTGCTTTAATTACTGTAGATTTTACATCTCATATCTCCAATGTAAACTCTCTAGAGATATAAGCAGCGGCCAGAAGACTCCACAATCTTTATAATCACTACCATTGGTATCATTAGGAAGTTGATCTTTCAACTCTCTTTCTTTTACCTGCACTTCAACCCATGCCACAACATGTGATAATTTGAGTGAGTCTTATGTCATTCTTTGACATGGATTTCCCATCGTTCTTTTCTCTATCCAATTCTCTGTAAGTAAGGAATTTATTCATACTTATTTACTCTTCAACCAACCCAATCCTAAAATACTATTTCAAGCATTTTTTTTTTTTAATATACTTTAAGTTCTAGGGTACATGTGCATAACGTGCAGGTTTGTTACATATGTATACTTGTGCCATGTTGGTGTGCTGCACCCATCAACTCGCCAGCACCCATCAATTCATCATTTATATCAGGTATAACTCCCAATGCAATCCCTCCCCCCTCCCCCCTCCCCATGATAGGCCCCGATGTGTGATGTTCCCCTTCCTGAGTCCAAGTGACCTCATTGTTCAGTTCCCACCTATGAGTGAGAACTATGGTTTTCGGTTCTTGTGATAGTTTGCTGGAAACCATCATTCTTAGCAAACTATTTCAAGTGTTTGTTAATGAGAACTACCATAGGAGAAAGTTCACACACCCAAAATAGATACTTTAAGAAGATAAATTTCCAAAGGACTATTTACAAAGGTTTTCATCTAATGAAATCATGAGGGATGCACTGGGCTTGGTAAAAGTGTCCCTCTTACCATTCCTAGTCCCAGTGGAAAAAGGGGTGGTAGTGGTGGTTACAGAAGACCAGAAGGAAATATTTTTATAGAATTAGCATGGACTTTCAGTCAAAAGAAATAGCCAACTCAAAGTTCCTTGTTACTGGGAAAGGCCCAGGAGAAGAAACCCTATCCACTTCCTTCTGTCTTCCTTTGTTTCCTTGCTGGGGGTTCCTATTAGTCAAATCAAAACTGAAGTCCAAAGACATTGCAAATTGCTATTATGATTTCTATAAATCTGCTTCCTAGAACAGAGAGAGCAGTATTTGGAAGAATGGTGAACAGATTTTAAGGGTAAAATACCTCATATATCATCAATTATGAGGACTGCTTGAAATGTTTACAATTTTATCGCTAAAAAACACAATTTTTTTAAAAGAGGAAAGAATTAATCATATTTTAATAGTTGAGTTGTTTTCAAAAACAGCTTAATCAAACATTTACTACCTATAATATACATAATAATGTGAGCTATGTCATATTGAATGTGTCTTATAAATGTCAAGCACACTCAAATTTATTTAATTAACTAATTTGATCTTCAGAAAATTGTATTGTGTACCCATTGTTAGGCACCATTGTGCCAGTTTTGTAGATCTGAAACAGATGTTTGAAGAGGTGATAAAATTGTTTTCAGTCACATCAATCACAAGTGAGAATTTAATACATAATTCCCGCTTTTCTTGACTCCAAAGTCAGGTTATTATGCTAATAGGTATAATATTGGGAAACGTTTTATAGCAATTATCTTTTCCTGTATATATTTTATAGTTATTTTTTGAGCATCTTCTATGAGATGGGGAATTTGACAAGAATGTTGATAAATCTGAAGGAAGATATAACTCAGATCTTGTTCATGAGATGATTATAGTGTGTTACAGAGTCAATCTGCTAGAAGCACTGAGTATGTGCAGAACAGGCATGGGAGGCCATGAGGTGCTTGCATTGAAACCTGCCAGCATTATATCATAAAAGCTTTCAGTGACCAAAAAAGATTCCGGTTTCCAGGATGCAAGGAAACTAGACATTTTAGTTTCTAGGAAAACAAGTCTCAGAAAACTAGACAGTGTGTTTAATGATGGGCACAACTACTCACAGAACAAGTGGAATAAAATCAAGAGCCTAATATGGACTTGAGGTGTGAATAAAGTTTGAGCTCCCCAAAAGACACTGGCAATTTTAAAAAGGAGACAACCCAAAATTGTCTGGCATTTGAAGAAATTTTGCACAGTGTACTAACATCACTGAATAAGAGAGTATAGCCTACCCTTGGTCATCTTGTTATCCACTCTGTCACTTTCATGACTTTGAGGTTAACCCTATTTAACAAAATTAACCAGAATGTAAAATGAATATGCCCATAATTTTACATGCACTCCTTCCTCATTTCCTTACCCCAGATCGTTACAAAGAATGCTGTGTATTCGCCCTAAACTATCATTGATTCTGGAAAGTACTTAAAAGGATAAATAAAAATTACTGAAGTGAAAGCTATGTGTGTTTTATTTTCCACCATGTGGTATTAGGTTGGGTGCCTGCAGATGAAGAAAAATGAAATTCTTTTGCAATATCCATCCTCTCATTCATTCAGTAAAAATAGAAAAAGGCATAGGTCTCCACGATATAAATTTGATGATACACAATAAAAGCAGACTCCTTTCCCTTTAAAATTTATTTTTCAAAATTGGCTCACAGCATTACTAAATGTACACTATTGTTCTGTGTTCTGTGCTAAATTTTCTAATATCCATTTCACTTCCCATGATTATTACAAGCCTATCCTCACATGACTATTTCATTGCCAGTGATTGGTACATGGCCCAACCAGGTTGGGCACATGATGTAATTGTTATCAATGAGAACTCAAGATAAATCTGTATGGGATTCTGAGACAGTTTTACATGTTCCTCTAAAAGGGAGTTGAAATATATATATATTTCTCATATGGTCATTGATAAAAAACATCTGTTAAGCTGGGAAGTTCCATGACCATCTCACTACAAACCTAGTAAAATGGCAACATAAAGAGAAGTGCAGAACCAAAAGGAACATAGATAAGTGGGAAGAGCATACCAGAAAACAGATCCTGCTTAGATCTCCATCAGCTGAGATGTCTTTTATATTTGAGTTTATATATTTTTCATTATTTAACCTTATTTTAGTTAGAATTTTCTGTTACCAACAAATTTATCCACCCAAAACTGTAGCCAAAAGCCAAGATTTGTGTTGAGATTGAGTGAGATTGTTTTCACGACTGCACACTACAGAAAATAATTCCAACACTTACTAACTGTGCTCAAAAATCATATAGAAGTGCGTGTATTTTACCTTTGCAACCCCCTTATCTATACATCTACATTCGACCTCTTTTATTACTGAAGAATATAATACTGCTTTTCATACCTTTTATCTATTACACAGTCTCTTCTGCAAAATCTCTGACAAAAGCATTCCCTTATTGCCTGCAGTAATTTGGTGAATGTTGATCCTTCTGTCTTTTGGCAATGACTTTTATTTGGAGAATATACCAATTCTCCCTGTGGTATTTGTCCATCATTTAAGAAAATTGAGTGAAACAGGGAAAATCAGAAGTCGAATACAAAATGTTATATGGGGTGAGGTAGAGATATTGGAAAGAGATGGTAGGAAGGAAAAGCAATACATATTTGTTTATATATGTGCCTACATAGGTAAATAGCATTTTCCAAAAATAAACTGACAAGTGCCATAAACTGAATGTTTGTGTCTCCCTAAATTTTACATGTTGAAATATTCACCACCAAGATGATGGTACTAAAAGGTGAGACCTTTTGGAGATAATTAATTCATGATAGTAGAGCTTAAAGTATGGGATTAGTGTCCTTATGAAAAGGCCCCAGAGAGTTCTCTTGCATTTTTTCCACTGTGTGGAAAGTCTGCAGTCTGCAACCTGGAAATAGGCTGTCACCAAAACCTTACCATACTGGCACCCTGATCTTGGATTTCCAGTTTCAAGAAATGCAAGAAATAGATTTATATTGTTTATAAGTCATCCAATGTATGATACTCTGTTGTGGCAGTTCCAACTAAGACACTAGGAATTCCTGAATACACACTGGGAAGCAATAAAGAAATTTCAAGCTCGGAGTTAATGTTTACTGTTTAAAATTGCAATAGATGAATTTCTGTTGAAATATCTCCTAAGACTGAATTGTGATTACTTTAATTATAGAAAGAACTGTTATTATTTTATAGGCACTAGTATTTTATATTTCAACACCACCTGTGTTTATAGCTTTCCAAAGTGATTAAAAATTGAATGACTATCATTTGCCCTTAGTCTATGATCAAATCATTCTGTAAATCATTGTAATGTTATATGGACTAAGGCTGTGATTCAATTAATAATATTCTTACTAACTTAAGTAGTAACCAGAGATTAGTTTTTAAATACTGAATGTATAATAAAAAAAAAGGCTATTTGACTTCTTTAATGGCTTTATTTTATTTTCATTGCTTCCAAGTGGCGAATCATCTCTTTTCTATTGATAAAGTCCATTTTAAGGACATTTTGCAACCTGTTCAATAGCATAAGCTTAGTTTTAGTTTTGTTTATAGTGAACTTAATATTAAGAAATATCAACTTCAATGGAGACTCTAAAATAATACTCATTTCTTAAAACATTATAAAGATAATATTCTGGTAAAGACAGACATATTGAGCAACTGTCTAAATGGTTCTTCATAGAAAAAAAAAACAGAAATATTCAAAATAGACATGGAGACATTACTAATGACATTGAGTGTATAGGATTATACTGGATGCCTTTGACTTTCCTGCAAGTCTTTCTCTATTATATTTTTAAACTCAGAATTATGTTGTCTTGCTTAGAATCATCCAATTTTTGTTTCCATATTTTTGAAATGAGGTAATTTTAGAATAAATTTAGTTGAGATATTATCTATGTTTATTTGAGATATTTTGTTGATTTATTTGCAGTGGCAAACTGTGAGATAGGGAAATTCTTGGATTATGGCTCTGGCTTCTGTTGGTAAAATGATAAGTATACAAATATTTGTTAAAGACACATACACATGCACACACAAACACTTTAAACACAAAAAGAAACCTTTCCTCAAACACTGTATAGTCAATTGCTGAGTGGGGCAGTCATATAGGGTAGTAAGTGCTGTAGGAGACATAAAGCAGAAGAATCCTAATATAGAGTGAGTCAGAAAAAATTCTTTGAAGAGGTAGCTCTTAAGGTTAAATGGAGAGAATAAATTAGAGTTAATCAGAAAAAACACAGTCTATTTGCAGCATGAGGAATGCTGGATACAATTTTATAGATCTCCAATAATTTGGGTCTATAAAAAAGGTAGGCTAGGAATACCTTGTGGAAGCCTTTGATATCTTGATAATTTTTTGTTAGTTTCCCCAATGCTTTCAGAAAATATTGTAAAGATTCAAAATAGTGAAATGACTTATTCGTTTGTGTTATTTGTGATCAAGGAAATTCATGTTCTGACACAGAAGGACAGTAAAAAAAGAAACTAAAAGAAAATTAATGCAGATAAAATAATGCAGCTTAATTAGAAGAGATTAAATATAAATCAAATTTTAGGCCCTTTGGATAAAGAAAGCATGCGGATCTTCTTGAGGTTTTGATATTGGAAATGAAGTAAAGATGATGAATTAGAGGAAAATAAAAGAAATGTTCAATTCATGAACACTAAAGGACATAGGACATAGTGTTTGATTTTAGGAAAGACATGGATAGAAATCAAGAGGGTAGGTTAGGGGAAATAAAAGTGGTGCCTAGGTCTGAGAGTATGAATAATGCATACATGATGGTGACCTTCTCTTAGATATGTATTAAGAAAATTTCAGAACACTTCAAAAACCAACATAAAAATTCCAGTAACTTTTGCAACAATTCTTAACAAATAAAATATATGCCAAAATTTTAGAAAGATATTTGTCTCAATTATTCATGGACAGTATCATCAATGAAATACAAACTAATTATTTAAAAAGTCTCTCAAGATTTAATGAACTTGCTGAATCAAGCGAAACTTGATGTGGAATCTGTATTTCTGAGATTTAGTATTTACCTGTACATCCCCCAGGCTCTACCGTCTGATTTAAAAACAAATAAAAAATCCCAGCACCACCACCACCACCACAATAAAAAAACATGCTATAAAACAAGCCCTAAAAATGACACATCACTTCCTGGTGTTTGAAGTCAGTCTGGTTATGGTTAAGATCTGTATTTGAAGAGGTATGAGATTTCTGAATAGGCATTCAATTTCTCCCCAAGGACATCTCATGACACTTTCTTTCCTATGAGATGCTGGCTGCCATAGAAAATGTTCTATCTTTGTAGCCTCAGCACATAGGAATCACTTATTCATAACTGATCCACCACTACTCTTTATTTCTCTTTGATTTTGCATTAAAAATGGCTTTCAGCTAAAGCTTTTGTGTTTGATTTTTGGAACTGTAGTAAATGCCACCAATTTTAGGAGGAGTAAGTGTGCGCATATGTGTGCGTGATGGACTGTGTAAGTTCCTATAAATTATATTTCCTTTTAAAGAAAATTCAAAGAACTTTTATGTCCATTATCACAGCTGGATGTCATTTGGCAGAATGATTACAACAATGGTAAAATTTTCTAGCCCTACCTGTTTTCACACATTTTACAGTGTGACTTTGCAGTTCTGTCTATTATAAGCTGGAGTTTCTTTCCCCACTCCTTGAATCTGGGATATGACTGTTTTGGGTAGTCGAATGTGTCAGAAGTGACAACTTGCAAGTTCAAAGCTTAAAGTTTAAGTGTCCTTGCACACTTTTGTTCTCCTTCTTGTCCCTCTGTCTTTATTGTGAGATCAAGCCTGGGCTGACCTATTGAAGGATGAAAAAGCACATGGAGGGGAGTTGAGTTTTCATAGTTGATGGCAGACTGACCGCAGACACGGGAATGCGCCAGACAAAATTAACACAGTTGTTTACCCGTCCCACAGATGACTGCAGAAGCATGAGGAAGCCAAGACAAAACCAGAACTGCAAGCCATGCTATAAACTTATCAGCAGTAAGACACAGATATTATTTGAAGTCACCAAGTTTTGGGGGTGGTTTTTAATGTAGCAATAGGTAACTATTGAAGTTCTTTACGCACCATGATTATGGAGGCACCATCTTAGTGCCATCACTTAAGGTGGATAAGAAGCTTTTTGGTTTATTTTGTCATTCTTCATCATAGTCCTTATAATGGACTTAGATTTTTTCTGCTGACATCATGGCTAGTAATGCAAGCCAATATATAAATGGAATCATGATAATGCTCTTTGCCTTCACCCTAAATGGGACCATATTAAATGTATTTACATACATTTATTTTAATGACAGTCTTTACATCTGTGCCACTGAGTAAAAGAGAGGTATGTGCTGTGGCCAAAATATACATTGCATAACAGATTTATGCTGGCTCTTTTATTCACCACTAATTTTCTTCAACCTAATGGACTCAAGCATTCTTATCTGAGCAAATTATTTCCAAAGTCTACCCAAGTTTCTCTTTGTTTTGTGTCAGTAAGAAAGCAAAGTACCTTATAAAACATAAAAATATCCATACCTTGTTGGAAACTTCATCTGTCTTCCTCAAAAAGTCATTCATTTTGTGGACTAAATCAAGCTTGATTAATTGTAATTCAAGATTTTTTAACTTCTAAAGCTATGATGTATGTAAGTGTCTGTGCGCGTGTGTATGTGTGTCTGCATGTCTATTTCAAAATATGCCTGATCACATAACTTTTTACCTACATTACGTTTAATAAGGTATTTCTCTATATTTAACAATGCATCTTTAAAGCTGTAGATTTCTGATGACATGATTTTATATCCCTAGATTCAAATAATTTGATCCAATCACTTACCAGTTTTATTTTTCTATATATTTTTATTGTTTAAACTTAGTGTTTAAACCAATGTCCTGACTAGTAGTGTTCATTAACTTATTTTTCTTTTTCTTAACAATTTACAGCCATTAACTAACAAACATCATGAAAGTCTCTTTACCTTACAGCCTGTAAAAGCTTAACTTACAATTTTTCCTACTTAAACTTCCCAACTGAGTATTTCTACTTACAAATTGACACAATCAACTGAATACAAGAAGGTCAGAAGCAATATTTTGATGTAAATGAGTGTGTACATGTGAAAGTGAGTGTGTGTGTGTGTGTGCGAGCGAGCGAGAGAGAGAGAGAGAGAGAGAGAGAGAGAGAGAGAGAGCCCTATGGAGAACTATTTAAAAAGTCATACTGAGTGAGGCAATCACTATTAGGGAAATGTTCCAAACTGCTGACCCCCAAGAGGAATTTTGTCTGCAGATCTACAGATGTGTTTTGTTTGGCACAGACAGTGTTTAAAACAAACTTGAATTGATCACCACATTTAAAAAATGGGAAATTTCTCTCAAAAAAAATTCCATCTTCTCTGAAAAAAATCAGGAAATATGTCCACACTGGTCCCACGTGCTTGAGTGAAACAAGTCTACTGTAGCCTTATAGCAGCTGCTCTTTCTGATGGGGGATGAACCCTCCAGATCTGTCAATCCAAATGTTCTATTGTTTGTTGCAGTTGTCTAAGACAAGAAAACAAAATGCTTGTTTAAAATCAATAATGTTTTAAAATTCTTTTGCATGGGACAAAGTAGGAGTTTTGAGGGCTGTGGGAAATAAGGGAGTAAGGGTTTGGCCAGCATTACCTGGCTTTCTTAACCTATTTGAGAGCTTGGCCCCTATAGGTCTCTCAGTTTCAAGCCCTAATTTAAGATTTTAGAACATTTGAGATAGTTAATACTTTTGGGTTACAAGTGGTAAAACTAACTTGGATTTCCTTAATAAAAAAAAAAAAAAAAAGAAACAGTGGTAACTGATTGGCTCAAATTATTTGAATCGAGGGATATTAAATAATGTCATCAGAAATCTACAATTTTTGTTCTCTATTTCTTAACTCTATTGTCCTCTGTGTTAGTAACATTCTAAGGCTGGCTATAGCCATGAGATGCTAGAGACCACTGGGTATCCCCAGTCTTACATAATCTTTAATACCAATAATTCTAGAAAAAGAGAAAGTATATTTCCCAATTAATCCAACATAACACTTTTGAGACATCTTTTATTGACCTATCTCAGGTCACATGACCAACGCAACCCGTCACTGCTGTTCAGGGGCTTGGTATTCTTATTAGCTAGACCTACGTTTCAGGTTATCTATCTCTGTGGCAGGAGCCAAAAGAGTGAATTTAGCTGGAAACTCATAAAGTAATATGCCCATAGTAAAGGAGAATTCTGTTAATGAAAGAAGAAAGTGATTTCATCTGGACAAAATGACAGTTGTCCTAGACAATTACAAATTGGGATATTACACTAGGGAACTCCGTGGTTATTCAGAAATGCATGCTTGAGTTACTAAATGAGTTTCCAGAACAAAGTAAAAACAGGACTTATATATATTTCCCATGAAATCTATGAGTATATATAAACATATCATATATTTTTATACAACTGGACCACTTAGGAATAAAAAGAATGAGATGTTATCAAGGAAGTTAAATAAGTCACATTGTAATGGAAAGAATAACATACTGGGAGCCAGAGATTTTAGCTGTTATTACTAGCTGTGTTACCTTAAGTATGTCATTTATATATTTTGGATCTTGGTTTTACATTTTTTAAATTGTGAAATATATAATATATAAATATAAATGTACAAATATATACACACATTTTAAGGAATAATATTAAAGCAAGCATCCCTGTTATCACCACTCAGCCTAACAGTGAAGATACTGCCATCTACTTAGAATTCCCTGAGGTGTCCCTCTAGTGTTTCTTCTTCCCTTCTCTCCCACCAATCCAAATAATCACCAATCTGAATTTTGTGTTACTCATTCTCTTATTTTCTTTTTATTTTTATCAGACGCATATATTTATGCCTAAAACATGTCATTTAGTTTAGCCTGTTTTGGAAATTTATAAAAATGGGATAATACTTCAGGTTTACTTCTGTGACTTATTTTGTTCAAAATTATATATATGTATATATATATATGATTCATTAATGCTGATACACATACCTGTTATTAGGTTTCATAGAAATTTCAAATTGCAATGTCTTCCTCACAAAATTAATGTTTACTTGTTATAAAATAAAAGTCTTTATCTTTGGTAATGCCTTTCATTTTATAATACTTTCTCAGTAAATTATATAACAATCCCAATTTTCTTGGTTCACATCTTTCCATTCTTTTACTTTCTATATTTATTTTTAAATGCATAAAAAGCATATACATTGATTTTTAAGTTCAATTTTTAAATCTTTGTTCTTTAGCTAGAGAATTTAGTCTGGTTGTACTTACACTGATTTGTAATATAATTGGATTCACTTTTATATATTGTTTTCCTATTGATTCTAAGTATTCTTTTTCTTATTTCTTGCCTTCTTTGGAATTAATTTTGTCTCATGATACATTTTTCTTGCTACCACAGTAGTTGTAAGGTATACACTTTTTTTTTTTAACTGAGATAGGGATTACCATGGCAATTACAAATGCAAATTTTCAATATTGAACTCTAATCAGTATCGTTGCTTTCTTCCAAGATCATATAAAACCAACAGAATGATTTAATTTGCTCTGCTCATAGCAACTTACTTCTGTTCAATATTTTAATTCTACATATATAACTCTGTTAAACATTACATGATATGTTTTACTCAGTAACTAGTCATTTAGATATACTCATATGTTTATCACTTTCTGTGCTTTCTTTCTTCCATTGATTTTATCCCTTCATCTGGGGCCTCTTTCTTTTTGTCTAGAGTACTGGTCCCCAACCTTTTGGCATCAGGGACTGGATTCCTGGAAGACAATTTTTCCACAAACTGGAGTTAGGGGTATGGTTTTGGGATGATTCAAGGGCATTACATTTATTGTGTGCTTTATTTTTATTATTACTACATTGTAATATATGATGAAATAATTATACAACTAACCATAATATAGAACCAGTGGGAGCCCTGAGCTTGTTTTTCTGCAACCAGATGGTCCCATCTGGGGGTGATGGGAGAGAGTGACAGATCATCAGGCACTAGATTCTCACAAGGAGCATGCAACTTAGATCGCTTGCATGTGTACTTTACAATAGGGTTTGTGTCCCTGTGAGAATCTAATACCTCCTCTGATCTAACAGAAGGCAGAGCTCAGGTGGTAACACAACCAATGAAGAATGGCTGTAAATACAGATGAAGTTTGCTTGCTTGCTCACTGCTCACCTCTTCTGTGCAGCCAGGTTCCTAACAGGCCACGGACTGGGGTACCAGTCCTTGGTCTGGGGGTCAGGGAACCCTGGCATAGAGTACATCATTTAGACTTCAGTACAATTTCACCTGTGATAAATACATTTTTTTTCTGAAAATGCCTTTTTTTTTTTTTTTTTACCTCCATTCTTGAAAGAAATTTTCTTTTCCTATATTTTTTGAAGTTGACATTTATTTCTTTGGAAGTTATAATCACTGAATTCTGGTTTATATTATTGCTATTGAGAAGTGAGCTCTCTGTCAAATTATTACTCCTTTAAATTATATGTTTTTTTAGCTTTTAAATTTTCCCAGTGTGCCACTGGTTTTCTTCAATTTTACAATGATATGCCTAGGTGTGGGAGTCCTTTTAATTTATTCTTTATTGGACTATTTTGACTTGATGTCTTTTATCAGTTTTCAAATGTTCTTAGACTCTGTATCTTGAAATATGCATCTATGCCATTCTATTTCTCTCACCTTCTGGAGCTTTGGATAGACATGTTATATTTGATTCTATTTTATATATTATATATATATATATATATATATGGGTTTTTTTTCCGACTTATTGTCTAATAGTTCACCACTTTTTTTCTTCACCTGGTCCTATCTAGTTGATTGAGTTTTAAATTTATGATGCTTTAATTTCTGAGCTTTTGATTCTCTTCATATTCATACAATTATGTTTGTAGTTTATCATTCTCTGTGGATATTGCCAATCTTGCCTGTTATTTCTTTAAATATTTTAACACTGTCATTAATTTATAACCTGGACTGGAAAGCTCCAACTCAACAGGTTGTGGTTTGGTTTCTGCATTCTGTTATATAAGCTGGTTCTTGAGCACACTATATTGTTTCCTTTCATGCTTAGTTTATTTTGACTGGGATTTTTTTTCTCTGCTTGGAAAATTATGGGAATTCTTTGTGACTAAGTTGAAGTCAACACTTTTAGAGATTTTTCTTTGCTTCTGTTAATAGGGATAATTGACATTCAATTTGTTTGGCTTTATTTTTAAAACTATAATACTTAGGTGATGTGGGTTTGGGCTGAGAGGGATTGAATGTGGTTTCCACTTCTAAGGAATGGTTTTTGCCACATCTTGTTAATGCTATAATATGAGTGAAAAGAGGAGGATTCAAGATCTATAAGAAACTGCAACATATTTCATCCACTACCTTTAACAAAATAATGTTGACTAGAGAGTGACTAGGAAGAGCTTTTTCAAATTACTTGTATTCACTATGGAATTATTCAATGTACTATAAGATTATCTAATATAAACTATATAATTTATTTAAATTTAGCCTTCCTATTAATACACATGTCACACACATATTTCACTAGGTTGGAGGCAAAAATGCCTTATCTGGGTGGATATTTATGGTGGTCCATTAGTCACCCTGGAGATATGGATTCAGATTCTCTCTCTCTCTTCCTCCCCACTTCTGTCTTCTCCTCCTCCTTCTTCTCTCTGTGTTTCCTTCTCTCTCCCTCCCACTTAATTATTACAGTAGTGTGGGCCTCTTATAAAGTCTTTGATCAGAGTGAGGTGAGTCTTTGATTAGAGATTTCACCATCTATTGTTAGAAAACTGGAGAAATATTTCCAGTGGAAACAAATGTCATTGAGGTACGAAAGTTTGGGGTTTATACCTTAGTAATTTGCAAACCATAATAAAATGGTTCTCCATATGATAAGTGCACATACTTGTTGTTAATACCACCCAACTGGTTGTGATATTTACCTGTACATAAAGCAGAGAATTCTAAAATATTAAACCTTGATGTGATTTCCAAATATCTGGTTGTGGTACTGCAGCCATCTTTCTTGAATTTTATATATATGCAAATCAAACAACCATCATGTGGTGATACTGATTAGATGTGAGGCGTTTTTCTGACTGCAGGCAGCACTTTTGTGTTTGTATTGATAAAGTGTTATGGCCACAACTGAGACTTAAGTTTATTACACAACCACTCACAAATACTGTACACACTACCAAGTCCGCTTATTGTCAAATTACTTTCCTTGAAATCCCTTGGGAATGGAGAAGTGTGGATGGATTTACTCCAGATTCACTTTTACATAGAGGATGTAGCCTTTAGAGTCCTAGCTTTCCCGGTAGAAGTGTATGAGTGGTTTTCTATCTACACTCTGCAACGTGGACAGCTCTAGGTCTTTGGGTTCTGTCCTTATGCCTTATAAGACCAATAAGCATCAGTACAATATTACCATGATTGGCAAATGTCTTCAGGTAAAGCATGACTGCTGTGCTCTGTCTGCTTTTCTGGAGAATTTCATACTTATATTTTGGCTTATTGATTCATTTTATCTTATCAGTTCTTTGAAGCTTTTAAAACAATTTCTTAAAGTATTTTAATTAGTATCTTAATTGTTTTCAGAGGGAGTATGGGATTATACTGAATAGGAAGCCTGATGGTTACCAAACACTTGTTGACAACTTTTCCCATTGTCAGTACATAGGAGTACAGTGGGGATTGGTAGGGCTTCAACTCTAATTCCGTGATTCAGTAAATGGGTAGGATCCAAACTCTTACTCCTTCTTCATCACTGCCCTTAGCTTCACTACAAAGAACACAGTAATTTTGAGGCAGTCTCTTCTCTTGTTGGAGACCAGCCTGACCAACATGGTGAAACCATGTCTCTACTAAAAATACAAAAATAAGCCAGGCATGGTAGCACATGCCTGTAATCCCAGCTACTCAAGAGGCTGAGGCAGGAGAATCACTTGAACCCAGGAGGTTGCAGTGAGCCAAGATCGCGCCACTGCACTCCAGTCTGGGTGAGAGAGTGAGACTCCGTCTCAAAAAAAAAAAAAAAAAAAAAAAAAAAAATCATAATCATTTATTATAAGAAGTTCTACACTTCGGAGGCTATTTTCTCTACACATAAATTATGTGAAAGATTATAGTTGGTACTTGGCTGATGAAAATTAACCCTAAAAGTCTATTTCTCAAATGAGAAAGATCTTACAGCAATGAGTATATTCAAAATCACATTCTTCTTTTTTTGCTGGTATTATACTTCAGCAATATTTAAACCTCATTCTTTCTTTCTTAAAATGAATTATACATGTTAGATATACCATTTATTTTTTGCTGATCATTAATTGTAGAAGTTTGCAAGGTGTATGTCTTCATGTTGTGTATTGAATTGGGAGTAGTGAACAGGAACCAACTTCAAATTAAGGGCATTAGGTGTATTTTATGGATATGGCTCTGGCTTTGAATATTTGAGGCAGTTTTACATACTAATATAAAATTTTATGATATTTTTTATTAATATTCTCTAATATAATAATATTAGACTTATTTGACAGCTTCTGCTGCAAAAGGTTCTGCAACAAATAACCTTTGACTTTCAGTACCTTACATAACTATAGATTTACTTCTCAGTTATATTTCATGTCAATGTCTGTGGGTTAGGTACTGACTCTGCTCCAAGTTCAATGGCAAATTTAGAGTAACTTCAGTGTCTTCTCTCATTCTAAGACCAGTGTCGTGAGGCACACATCTGGGATGTGATGTTTTTGTGGTAGTGTACAGAAACAAATGGGAATCAGAAACTTGCCATGCCTTTTACAACCATTACTCAAAACTGGCAACATGTCACTTGTGCCCATATTCTGTTAGCCAAAGGAAACCTTATGGCTGAGCCGCATATCATTGCGTAGGTAAAAATATGCTTCCTATGAGGTGGAACAAAGGGAGAGTGAAAGTTAGTAGAAAAAGAAAATCTACCTCAATGACACTTAGGTTATTATTTTATTTTCTAAAATTATGGAATATTTAAAACAGAAATAAAATTGTGTAACATAACATAAAAAACAATGTGTCAGCCAGCTAGTTTTAGGAAAACTATTTTTTTTCAGCATCCGCAACAGATATTTTTTAAAGTGTATCAATTCCAGAGATAGTTGAAGACTTATGTTCAAGACATTATTCATTTCTTTGTCATCTCTTTCTTCCCAATGTTAATCATCATCTTGAAATCACTGTTTCTGTTGTTCATGCATGTGTACACATTTACAATGTATGAGCATATACAAAAATAAGAATATGTAGATGTGAAAGTTTTCATTGTTATAAAAATATTTTCTTGCATTCATTGCATTCTACAAATTGCTTTTATATCCTAATTATTTTTACATTTTTCTGTATTAACACATAATCCTAGTTTTGTTTATTTTTTATATAAGTATTTGTAGATATTTATACAAGAAATAAATGTAATCTCTTGTCAGATGAATAGTTTGCAAATGTGCTCACCGGTTTAACAAGTTGCTTCTTCACTCTATTGATTTTTTCCTTTGCTGCACAGAAGCTCTTTGGTTTAATATAGTCCCATTTGACTATTTTTGTTTATGTTGCCTGTGCTTTTGAGGTTTCAGCCATAAAATCTTTGCCTAGATCAATGAACTAGTGCTTCCCCTACATTTTCTTCTAGTAGTTACATATTTTTTGGTCTTACATTTAAGTCTTTAATCCATCTTGAGTAAATTTTTATATATGGTAAGAAATAAGGGTTCCATTTCATTTTTCTGCATACAGATATCCAATTTTTCCAACACCATGTATTGAAGAGTGTGTCATTTCTACAAAGTATATTATTGTTGGCTTTGTCTAAAATAAGTTGGTTGTAAATACATTTATTTCTGTGTTCTCTATTCTGCTACGTTGGTCTATGTGTCTGTTTTGATACTAAGGCCATGCTGTTTGATGTATTCTGTGGAGGTTTTTGGACCCACCATCATCAGAGATATTGGCCTACTCTTTGGTGTTGCTGTTGTTATTGTTCTGTCCTTTTCTGGTTTCAGTTTCAGGGTAATGCTGACCTTATAGAATGAGTTAGGGAGAAGTCTCTCCTCTTTAACTTTTTGAAATCGTTTGAGAAGAATTGGTGTTAGTTTCTACATGAAACTTTGGTAGAATTTGGTAGTAAAGCCATGAGTTCTATACTTGTCTTTGTTTGGAGACTTTTTATTACCAGTTCAATCTCATTAATAATTATTCATTTGTTCAGGTTTTCTATTTCTTTCTAATGCAATCTTGGTAGGTTGTATGTGCTCAGACATCTATTCATTTCCTCTAGGTTTTCCAGTTTGTGAGTGTATAGCTGCTAATACTAGACTCTGATGATCTTTTGCGTATCTGTAGTGTGAATTGTAATATTTCCTTTTTCTTCTCTAAATTGTTTATTTTGGTCTTTTTTTTCTTCGTTAGTCTTGTTAGTGGTTTATTGGTCTTCTGAGAAAGCCAACTTTTCATTTTGTCAATGGTTTGTCTTGTTTTTCTTCAGTCTCTATGTTGTTTACTTCTGCTCTAATCTTTATTATTCTTTTTCCTTCCATGAATTTTGTGTTTGGTTTCCTTTTGCTTTTCTAGTTACTTGACATGCATTGTTACATTGTTTACATGCAATCTTTCTGATTTTTAAATGTAGGTTTTTATTGCTATGAACTTTCCTCCAGCACTGCTTTTGCTGTTATCTCATCAGTTTTGTAATGTTATGTTTTGATACGCATTTATTTCAATGATTTTTTTTATTTCTTAATTTCTTCTTTGATCCAACGGACTTCCAGGAGCATGTTGTTTAATTTCCATGTAGTTGTACAGTTTCCCAAGTTCCTCTTGTTACTGATTTCTATTTTTATTCCCTTGTGGCCAGAGATTATAATTGATATAATTTTGTTTTTTAAAAAATGTATTGACACTTGTTTTGTGCCCTAACATATAATCTATCCTGGAGAGTGTTCCATGTGCTGATGAAAAGAATGGGTATTCTGTGACTATTGGGTGAAATGTCCTGTAAATGTCTGTTAGGTACATTTGGTCTAGTGTGCAGTTTAAATCTAATGTTTCTTTGTTAATTTTCTCTCTACCTAATCTGTCTAATGCTGAGAGCAGGGTGTTGAAGTTCCCAACTATTATTGTACTTGAGTCTAGCTATTCCTTATATGTGATAATAATTGCTTTATATATCTGAGTGCTCCACTGTTGGGTGCACATATGTCTAGAATTTTTATATCCTATCACTGAATTGATACCTTTGTCATTATATAATGATCTTTTTATCTTCTTTTACTTTTTTGACTTAAAAACTGTTTTATCTGAAGTAAATATAGCCATTCCTATTGGATTTTGGTTTCTGTTTATATGAAATATCTTTCCCATCCCAACATTTTCAGTTTATATATTTCTTTACAAGTAAGATGATTTTCTTGTAGGCAGGATCTAGTGATTTATTTATTTATTTATTTATTTATTTATTTATTTATTTATTTTATTTTATTTTATTTTTATTTTTTTGGAGTCTCCCTCTGTCATCCAGGCTTGAGTGCAGTGGCACCGTCTCGGCTCACTGCAACCTCTGCCTCCTGGGTTCAAGCGATTCTTCTGCCTCGGCCTCCCAAGTTGCTGGGACTATAGGCACACACCCCCATGCCTCGCTAATTTTTGTATTTTTAGTAGAGATGGAGTTTCACCATATTGACCAGGATGGTCTCGAACTCCTGACCTCGTGATCCACCCACCTCTGCCTCCCAAAGTGCTGGGATTACAGGTATGAGTGACTGTGCCCAGCCAGAGTATTTTGTTGTTAATCCATTCAGCCAGTCTGTATCTTTTAAGTGGAAAGTTTAACTCATTGACATTAACAGTTATTATTGACATGTGAGAGTTTATTCCTCTCATTTTATTAATTGATTTCTGGTGTTTTATATGTCCTTCATTTATTTTTGTCTCACCATTCCTCATTATAGTTTGGTGGTTTTCTGTATTGGTATCATTTGAGTCATTTTCTCATTTGTGTGTTCTTTGTACCAGTGGGTTTTACAGTTTTGTGTGTTTCCATGATGGTAAGTATCATTCTTCACTTATTTTGTGTAGGATTTTCTTAAGCATTTCCTCTAGGGCTATCCTAGTAATGATGAATTCCTTTAGCTTTTGTTTTTCAGGGAAATACTTTATTTCTTCATTTATTAAAGTTAGCTTTTCTGGCTGTAGTATCTTGGCTAGCAAGTTTTTTTTTGTTTGTTTGTTTGTTTGTATGTTTTTGTTTTCTTTTTTTTTTCTTTAAGCACATTTAATATATCATCTTATTATCCGTTGACCTTAAAGTGTCTGCTGAAGAATCCATTGCTCATTTTATGGCAGTTCTGCTGCAAGTAATTACAAGGCTTTCTCTTGGTGTTTTTAGAATTCTTTATTTGTCTTTGACCTTTCACAGTTTGACCATAATATGCTATGGAGAAGACCTTAAATTGTATCTATTTGGAGATCTTTGAGCTTTCTGTATCTGCATGTCTAAATATCTTGCTAGATTTTTTTTTTTTTTGCAGTGATTATTTTGTTAAATTAGTTTTCTATTACTTTGATATTTCTCTTTACTTTCTGGGACACCACAAATGCAAATATTTGTTTGCTTTATGGTGACCCAAACGTCAAATAGGCTTTTTCCATTCTTTTTGATTCATTTTTCTATATTTTTGTTTGATTGGTTTATTAGGCCTTTCTTTCTTTGCTGTAAAAACTACCCAAGACAAGGTAATTTACAATGAAAACAGGTTTAAGGGGCTTATGATTCTGCAGGCTATACAGAAAGCATGGCACTGGGCATATGTTTGGTTTCTTGTGAGGCTTCAGGAAGTTTCCAATCATGGCAGAAGACAAAGGGGGAGTAGGCACATCACATGGAGAAAGCAGGAGTAAATAGGAGAGAAAGATAGTGGGGGGTCCGGGGGAGTCACACAATTTTAAATGGCCAGATATCATTTGATACGGTTTAGCTGTGTCCCTGCCCATTCTCATTTTGAATTGTAGCTCCCATAATTCCCATGTTGTGGGAGGGACCTGGTGGGAGGTAATTGAATCATGAAGGTGAGCCTTTCCCATGCTGTTCTCATAAATTGTGAATAAATTTCATGAGATCTCATGGTTTTATAAAGGGGAGTCCCCTGCACATGCTCTCTTGCCTGATGCCATGTAAGATGTGACTTTGCTCCTCATTTGCCTTCCACCATGATTGTCAGGCCTCCGAGCATTGCAGAACTGTGAGTCAGTTAAACCTCTTTCCTTTATAAATTACCCAGTCTTGGGTATGTCTTTATTAACAGCATGAGAAAGGATTAATACCAAAGCAAATTGGTACCAGGTAGTGGGGTACTGTGTAAAGATACCCAAAAATGTGGAAGCAATTTTGGAACTGGGTAATAGGCAGAGTTTGGAACTGGTTGGAACTTCCTGTCAGAAGAAGACAGGAAAATGTGGGAACGTTTGGAACTTCCTAGAGACTTGGAGGGCTCACAAGACAGGAAGAAGTAGGAAGCTTTGAAACTTCCTAGAGACTTATTGAATGGCTTTGACCAAAATGTTAATAGTGATGTGGACAATAAGGTCCAGGCTGAGGTGGTCTCAGATAGAGATAAGGAACTTACTGGGAACTGGAGTAAAGGTCACTCATGTTATGCAAAGAGACTGAGGGCATTTTGCCTCTGCCCTAGAGATCTGTGGAACTTTGAACTTGAGAGAGATGATTTAGGGTATCTGGTGGAAGAAATTTCCAAGTGGCAAAGCATTCAAGAGGAAGCAGAGCATAAAATTTTGGAAAATTTACAGGCTAACTATGCGATGGAAAACAAAACTCTATTTTCTGGGGGGATATTCAAGCTGGCTGCAGAAATTTGCATAAGTAATGATAAACCAAGTGTTAATCAACAGGACAATGGGGAAATATCTCCAGGGCATGCCAGAGACCTTCATGGCAGCTCCACCTATCACAGGCCTGGAGGTCTAAGAGGGAAAAAATAGTTTCCTGGGCTGGGCCCAGGGCCCCCCTGTTCTATGCAGTCCTGAGTCATCATACCCTCCATCCCAGTTGCTTCGGCTCCAGCCATGGCCAAAAGGGGTCAACATGCAGCTCAGGCCATTGCTTCAGAGAGAGGAAGTTCTAAGCCTTGGTGGCTTACACATGATATTGAGACTGTGAGTGCACAGAAGTCAAGAATTGAGGTTTAGGAACCTCCATCTAGATTTCACAGGATGTATGGAAACACCTGGATATGCAGGCAGAAGTTTGCTGCAGGGGTCGTTCTTTCATGGAGAACCTCAGCTAAAGCAACATGGAAGGGAAATGTGGGGTTGGAATCCCCACACAGAGTCCCCACTGGGGCACTGTCTGGTGGATCTGTGAGAAGAGGGCCACCATCATCCAGATTTCAGAATGGTAGATGCCTGAGCCGCCTGTGCTTTGCATGTGGAAAAGTCACAGCCCCTTAATGCTATCCCATGAAAGCAGCTAGGAAGGGAGCTGTACTCTATAAAGCTACAGGGGCAGAGTTGCTTAAGGCTCTGGGAACCCATGTCTTTCATCAGCATGACCTAGATGTGAGACACAGAGTCATTGGAGACCATTTTGGAAATCTAAAGTTTAATAACTGGCCTATTGAATTTTGGACTTCCATAGGGCCTGTAGTCCTTTATTTTTGCCAGTTTTTCCCATTTGGAACAGGTATATTTACCCAACCCCTGTATCACCATTGTATCTGGGAAGTAACTAACTTGCTTTTGATTTTACAGGCTCATAGATGAAAGAGACTTGCCCTGTCTCAGATGAAACTTTGAATTGTGAACTTTCAAGTTAATGCTGAAAAGAGTTAAGACTTTGGGGAACTGTTGGGAAGGTATGATTGGTTTTGAAATGTGAGGACATAGGATTTGGGAGGGGCTAGGTGTGGAATGATATAGTTTGGTTGTGTCCTCATCCAAATCTCATCTGAATTGTAGCTCCCATAATTCCCATGTGTCCTGGGAGGAACTGGTGGGAAGTAATTAATCATGGAGGCGGGTCTCTTCTGTGCTGTTGTTGTGATAGTGAGTAAGTCTCATGAGATCAGATGGTTTTTATAATGGGGAGTTGTCCGGCACATGCTCTCTTGCCAGGCACCACATAAGATGTGACTTTGCTCCTTCTTTGCCCACTGCCATGATTATGAGACCTCCTTATCAATGTGGATCTCTGAGTCAATTAAACATCTTTCCTTTATAAATTATCCAGCCTCGGGTATGTCTTTACTAGCAGCATGAGAACAGACTAATACATCATGTGAACTCAGAGTGAGAGCTCACTTAACATCAAAGGGAGATAGCCTAAGCCATTCATGAGAGATTCATCTCCATGATCCAAACACCTCCCACCAGGCCCTACCTTCAACACTGAGGATTACAATTCAACATGACATTTGGACAAGGACAAATATCCAAACCATATCAATCAGTTATTTTAAAGGACCTGTCTTCAAGTCCAGAAATTCTTTTTTCTGATTGATCTATCATATTGTTAAAGGTTTCCAATGTATTTTGTATATCCTTCAATAAATTTTTCAGTTCCAGAATTTGTTTTGTTATATTAAAAGGTATTTTTGGTAAATTTATCATTCATATACTGAAATTTTTTCTCATTTCTTTGCATTGAATATCTGAGAACTGTTATATCTCACTTTCTTTAATATTACTTTAATTTTTTCTCCAGAATTATATATATTTATTATTTATTGGAATTTATTGCTGGATAATTATTATGTTCCTTTGGAGATGGCATGTTTACTTGTTTTTTTTGTTTCTTTTGTCCTTACATTGATATCTGCTGTAACAGTGACTTCTTCCAGTTTTTAAATTTGCTTTTATAACAGAGAATTTTTTCCTGAATATATATATATTGTATATGTATGTGTGTGTGTACATATATGGTGTTGGTTGGGTAGGACACTTTGCTTCTGGATACATGCAGTAGTGTAGTCCCCATATGATTTCTTCAGCTTCAAACCATATCAGAAATTTCTGTGATTTTCTTAGTAGCTTACACCATGGTTGTTAGTGGAAGTTGTGGCAAAATTTTTCTAGGAACAGGGAAGTTGGGTGGGCCAATCCTCATGCTCCATTGTTGGCAGTGGTGGGGCAAACATGCTTGTCTTTGGCACCAGAGCAGCATACATTGGCACTAGTGTTAATAGCTTCAGGCAGACTGATTATTTGGCCTCCAAGGAGCTTACTGTGGCCATGGTTTGCCATGAGTCATCCGTCTCTCAATCATGGGAATGGTATGACTAATGGCGGTAGCAGTGGTGGGACAATCCTATGGTTCCCAAGTGGTCTGCACTGTTGTTGGTGGTGGCTGTGATGATCTGGGTATGCCAATGTCTAAGCCTATAGGTGGTCTATATGGATGGGTACAGATGTGGTGGTAGCAGCGGGTTTGGTGGGCCTGCTCATGCCTCTAGGCATGGTACCTGAACACTGGTAGTGCATAGGGCAGAGAGATTCTCAGTCTTCCAGAACATGTGCTCAGGCTCTGAGGAGGGTACAACTAGGCTGGGTGGGTCTGTCCTCAGGCCCCTGGTGGTGCCTGAGTAAACACTGGCTGTGGTAGGCAGAGACAGGGTAAACTACTGGCACTTGCAGAAATCCTTAGGCATAGGTGGCAGTGGCTACACTGCAGCCTTGTTCCTGAGGAGAGTAGGGTTGTTGTCAGTGACAAAAGTCATAAACAGTAGGCTGGGGATCATGAGCTTTGGCCCCATATGGTGGCTGCAAACAGGGCAGCCTATCCTCAAGGCACTTACGAATGTGGTACAATCCTGCCACTGGGGGTGGTGGGATTGCTGCCAATGCCTTGCACTTTGGATTTGGCAGCAGCACCCAGCAGTGGTACCCAACAGTGGTCAGGGATGTCAATGGGGCTCCAGGGATGTGGAGATGCAGGAGATGTTCAGGGCAGGATGTAGTCTGGTCAGGGCTAGGCTCTCCAAATGACGTTGTATAGTAGCTACTTAGAACATGGAGGATGTGTGTGAACTTATTTGGAATACTGTCATTACATGGTCTCTAGGCAGCTTCCTATGTTAGTCTCAGGGCCCACTTGAGTTGAGAGGCTCTCTCATGGTTAAGATTGCAAAAGTCTGTTGTGGGAATGTGAACTGCTAAGGGGTCACTCACCCTCCCTGACATTAGGGTGCCTCTCTGGGCTCCCAGCCAATCCCAGCAGAGCAAGCTTCCTCACTTCCCTCTCCTTCCTTGCCTTGGATGTTTCCTTTCATTTCTCTGTTGAATTCCAGAATTCTCTCATAGGTGATATATTTAAAGTTTATTTACCTACTCATTATTTTGGTTCTTCTTTGTTAGGGAGGCAAGTACCAGATGCCTTTAGTCAGCCATCTTGAAGCCCATTCCTCTAATACAGAGTTTTGACATATGTATACATTGTGAAGTGGCTAAATAAAGCAAATTAACATAATAATTACCTTCTACATTTTTTTTGTGTGTGTGGTGAAAACATTTACAATCTACTCTCAGTAATTTTTGAGTATACAACAATTTTTATTAATTATCTAGAGTTTTATCTAGAGAAGTAAAAATGTACATTTTGTTTTAGAAATAATTTTTATAAAAAATGTGTGTCAACTGGTTAATGGTACCTGAAAGCAAGTGCTTGAGAGGTCCCTGGGTTTAGCAAATATCAGAGAATTAGGGAGTGGGGTGCCACTATCCTCTAGGATTGTATGCCTTTCTGTAATACCATTCAGAAACCAAATTTAGGAGCAAATGAGATAGAATAATCTAAGTTAAAAAGCACAGGGTCCTGTGGGATTCAAGGGCATGAAGATCAGGATATAGAATGTTAGCAAAAGAGTGGATATAGTGTTGCATTTTATTGTCAAGGCAAGGAAATTATGCCATTGAAACGGTGAGAAAGAAGAAATTGCTACTTCCATTTCTGTTTCCCATGGTTAACTGTGAGTGCTTTGAGATCAAAGTGTATATTTATTTTTGCTATGCATGCATAGTACATTCTCTGGCATATAGTAGTACTCAATTGAATTGAATTGAATTTGTAAAAGAAACTTTGATTTAAAAATTGACAAAACTTTCACAGTTTATAAAAATATCTTTTTGAACACTGAAAATGGGTTAAAACCACAGTATCCACATTTTCTTTCATAACCAGATACTAGTGAGGCAATGGAAATTGCTTTCTCTAATGAGTCACAATGATTTCTATTCAGGGGCAGAAGTTGTCCACTGACAGGCTAGACTTTCTCATTGAAATCTCTCCAAAACCATGTATTTTAAGCTTTTTTTGGATAGTATTGAATAAAGGAATCAAAAGTAGAAAGGCTAATACAGAAAAGAATGGTATGATACATTGTGTTAATCTTTTTCATGTGTGAGATGTAATAGAGGTAGAAAGAAAAATAGCCACTGATAACATTTAAAGAAAATCAAGTGAGAACCATAATGTGGGTATATTTAAAATTCCTAAGTATAAAAGGAAAGTAATAACTTATCATGAGGTTAAATTCTTTTTTGTTCTGCTTCTGTTTTTAAATACAGCATGTGACAGGTTCTGCAATAACATGAGACTTAAAAGCAATACAGTGCTTGAAGTAGCACTTTACACTTTGACTGCCCAGTGAAGAAATGTATGTGTTGCTGTGAGGTTTTTTCTTAGTATATATTAGCAACAGTTTTACAATGCCGGTTAAGCTAATATTTCACTAATGTACCAAAAATAAATATGTTTATCAAAGGCAACTATTTTATAGCATGAATAGAGAATTTTACAATAAAAAATTAAATTATATTGCTGCACTTCATTGCATTCTAAGGCAAGTTTCTTGAAAAACCTTATTAACTTTAATTAATTAATTAATTAATTTTTGAGATGGAATCCCACTCTGTCACCCAGGCTGGAAGGTAGTGGTACGATCTGAGTTCACGGCAACCTCCCACCTCCTTGGTTTTTAAGTGATTCTCCTGCCTCAGTCTTCTGAGTAGCTGGGATTATGCATGCCTGCTACCATGCCCAGCTAATTTTTATATTTTTAGTTGAGATGTGGTTTCACCTTGTTGGCCAGGCTGGTCTTGAACTCCTGACTTCAAGTGATGTGCCCCGCTTGGCCTCCCAAAATGCTGGGATTACAGGTATGAGTCATTGTGCCTGGCCCTGATTAACTTTAAAAGCTTAGCTTTATTGTCAGAATTCTAACATCGAATACTTATAAAGACAGGGTTAAAATGTCCTGTAAAATTTAAACTATGTTTTTTTCTTTCTAAAATATTATTTCTATTTTTCTGGTAGCAAATTTTGTTTTTCCTTCAACATGTGCTTTGCAAAAAAAAATTATAAGAAATAAATGACAATCATTTCTCAGCCTTTTTGCTAAGATCAAATATAGGAATCAACATATTCAAACAACTCTATTATGTATGATTGTTTATATATATGCAAATATATGCACATTTCATTTAAATAACAGAAAGATTCTGTAGAATCATAGGGTATAAAAAGAGTTTTTAGAAATCTTCTAAAATAATCCCTTTATTTTCTAGAAAATCAAGCAGGGCTCAGAGAGATAAAATAGCACAATAAATGGATTTAGTTAAAAATATTTTCATTTTCAGCATGTACATTTGTATTAGTCTGTTTTCATGCTGCTGATAAAGACATACCTGAGCCTGGGAAGATAAAGAGGTTTAATTGGACTTCAAAGCAGTTCCACATGACTGGGGAGGCCTCAGAATCATGGCGGGAAGTGAAAGGCACTTTTTGCATGGCAGCAGCAAGAGAAAATGTGGAAGATGTGAAAGTGGAAACCCCTCATAAAACCAGCAAATCTCATTATACTTATTCAGTACCATGAAAACAGTATGGGAGAAACCCCCATGATTCAGATTATCGCCCACTGGGTCCCTCCCATAACATAACATATGGAAATTATAAGAGTACAATTCAAAATGAGATTTGGGTGGGGACACAGAGCCAAATCATGTCAACATTCATATACCAGCTGATATTTTTTGAAGAAAAAATGATTCTAAATGAAAATGTATACATAAATTGAAAAATTAGTACAAAATAATGGACTACCAATAGAATAGAGGAAGTATTGTTGCATTGATTCTGTCCAACTCATGCTCTATGGATAATAAAAATATACTGACTCCTTATTTTTGAAGGTTTTATGAATTAAAAGTTAGAAAAGGCAAAAGCAAAATGAGTTAATGTGACACAAATTCTTCCAACCTGTACCTTGTAAGAAACTTAGATGTACAATTATATGCTTATGTTTCTGTATTTCTAATTTTTGGAAACATGAATATAAAGAATATTATGTATATGGATTAGTTAAGTTACTTATTTTTGACTTATTATCCCAGTATATTCTAGAAAATGAAAAGGAGTAATTTTAGACAAATTCACAGTTGCCTCTTCAGTACCTAGCATTGTACTTGATGTTGAAAAATTATTTTGAATTATTAAGTGAATGGGTAAATGCTTGATGGAAGAAAGATGTGTTAGGCTCATATGTAGTGTAGGTTAACTGTACCTTCTAACAGCAGGCATGGGCTCATATGTGGTGTATGTTAATTGTACCTTCTAACAGCAGGCATCTTGCTAAAGCTTAAGCAATTCATGGTGTCCCTGCCTAAATATATTTAGGAAATGATGATAGACATTAGTTAATTTTCATAACAGATTTTCAGCCCATTTCACTGCTGAAATAAACAATAGAACCACTATATTC
Organism: Rhinopithecus roxellana; assembly: GCF_007565055.1. Classification (NCBI taxonomy): domain Eukaryota; kingdom Metazoa; phylum Chordata; class Mammalia; order Primates; family Cercopithecidae; genus Rhinopithecus; species Rhinopithecus roxellana. The sequence continues at coordinate 33,367,200 of NC_044558.1, forward strand.
AAATACTGGGATAAACCTGAGGTCACTTATTCTAGCCACATCATTTTTTTTGCTGTTGAAGCTGGATCTCAGCAAAGTTAAATAACTTCCCTACAATCATACAGCTAATAGTGCAGAGAATGGTAATACTTGCCTTTTCCTAGTTCAATGTTCTTGTCACTATCCAACACAATAAATAAAAACTGGAAAGCTCTCATTTTTTCCCCTAACTTTATCTTAGATTTTTCTCCTTTTGTTTTTCCATGCAAGTAAGAATCACTTTTAAAAAATTAAATGTCCATTAATGATAGACTGGATTAAGAAAATGTGGCACATATACACCATGGAATACTATGCAGCCATAAAAAAGGATGAGTTCATGTCCTTTGTAGGGACATGGATGAAACAGGAAGCCATCATTCTGAGCAAACTATCACAAGGACAGAAAACCAAACGCCACATGTTCTCACTCATAGGTGGGAACTGAACAATGATAACACTTGAACACAGGGTGGGGAACATCACACACTGGGGCCTGTCGTGGGGTAGGGGGAGGGTGGAGGGGGGAGGGATAGCATTAGGAGATACACCTAATGTAAATGACAAGTTAACGGGTGCAGCACACCTACATGGCACATGTATACATATGTAACAAACCTGTACGTTGTGCACATGTACCGTAGAACTTCGAGTATAATTTAAAAAAGAAAAAGAAAAAGAAAAAAAATGGTCTTTAAGTAATGGGCATCTTACTAAAGGCAGTTTAGCTGGAGCTGTGATTGGAGGTAAACTTAACTCAAACGTACGTAACTATCACTTTTATCATTGAGCATTTGTCGTATGTAAACCCACTTCTGAGTGCCATTATTATTTATTTAGTCCCCACTCTAACCCTATAAAATTAGTTCTATATTACTGCCATTTGTTCAAGTAAAAGAAAATTATAGTGTGAGAAGTTCAGTGGTTCATCTAAAGTCACAATAAACAGGAAGGCTAACATATGGTTAGTAGTGCCAACTTCTTCCAGAAGAGTTTAAGTAGTTTCCTTTCTGAAGCTAGCTTGGTCATCATGCTTCAGATTGCAGGTTTCTCACCCTGGATTGATCTTTTTGGGGTCCTTTGGGTATTTTTCAGCACAGCTCTAAAGAGGAATGCTTAGGTGGCAGCTAATGCCAGATTATTGACACCTATTTGGCAATCATATGTACGTAGTTCGTTTATAATGAGTGTTATAGAATATCACATTTTAAAGTAAATTTTAAATTTTTATTTAATTTTATTATTTTGAACAAAATGTGCTCACTTAGTTCTATGTAAAGGAAATTTAAATGTTTTATAAGCTGGTTATTGACTTATTGGACCTCACAGAGCTCTTACAAAACACCATTTAAATAAGCTAAATGTAAATATACTGGAAACATATGAATTAAATTTCCCTTGAAATGTAGTGGGTTTAAAAATTGGGAGGAAAGTGTTTGGCCAAAGCATTTTATGTTTTGCCAAACCCTGGGTGTTTGAACAAATGGTTTTAAACATTTTATTGAAGCAAAATGCTACTGAGTATACACATTCCTTAGGAACTTGTATTTATTTTTTGTCTCATAGCCCATATTATGTTGGTGAAAATGAAAGGATTCTGGGACAATGAATCAAACTATCTAGAGTATTATTGCAAATTGATAATTTTGCAGTGGTCAAGGATTGACACAGCTAAGCAAAGTGCCCTCTACTCAAGCTAATAGCTGTAGAACAGGACACTCATAAGGTTCGTTTTTCCATGAGAGAAAAACCATAGACAATGATTTTAGAAAACAAGAACCTGGTTTTCAAATGTAATGACTCTAATCATTGTGAATGTAGCTTGAATTGACTAAATGGGTAATGAAACAATTTTAAGAATGTTACCTGGCCACAATAGAATAATGATCTCTGTGTGTGTGTGTGCGCGCGCGCGTGCGTGCACGCGTTTGTGTGTGTAGTTTAGTCAAGTTAGAACCAAAACACACAAAACAGAATCAGCAATACCCTACTTCCTTCGCAGTGAATAAGCCCCAATTTATAAGTACTCTGATGGGAAAATATAAAACTATCTTCTGTGATTGCGGGTGGCTATGACCTACCAAATCCAAGCTTCTGCTGGGTGATCCACTACGGCTTCACTTCTCTGCAGTTTAATGAACTTATATTTGCCTTGTGTCTACTTTTAAAAATTAAATATCTCAGAGTGTTAGGTCTTTGTTATCTATTTCCTTAGTAATAATTATTTGAAAAGTGTTTGTGGCTGGGTTGACAGCTGGCTGGAAACAAGGCTTTGTGGGACTAGACTCTGGTCTAACAGTCAGATGGAAAATGTCTGGGACATGTAAAAACTCTCACTGTAAAAGTTCTGCAGCATGAAAAGGCTTGCCTGGCACTTTTAGTCAGAAATTCTTCAAAATTTCTTAATGGTTGGGTCTTGCGCTCTTTATGGGGCATAGTACTTCCCATGACCACATCAGGGTACATGCTAGAATATTCTTCCCTAACTCTGCTCTTAGGCAATAAATTCATTCTTCTTACATTTCTCAGATTAAACATTACTTACAAGGAAATAATTGGGACCACTCTCACTAAAGGGGGTTCCCAGTGGTTTCAGTTAGGTTCTATTTTATCTTCTTTTTTCTTTCTTTTATAGCACTTAGCAGAATTTTGAATTATTATGTTTTTTATTTAAAATTTTTAAATTTACATCATCCACCAGAGGAGTTCTATGGAGAAGGGTAATGCCAGTCAAGCTCAGCACTGCCTCCCTAGTGCCTAGAGTTACTTGTGCTTGGGATTGAACAAATACTTTTGAATGAATGAGTAATTGCCTGATGGAAGAAAGTTGAGCAGGCTCCTACGTGGTATAAATTCATTGTACTTAGCAACCGCAGGCATCTTGCTGAAGCATAACCAAATTATGAGGTTCCTGCCAAGCAGGAAATTAGCAAATGATCTTTACATGAACCGAGCCAATGGCCACTGTTATAACACCATATTATATTCTATTTCTTTACTCTGGGTATGAGCTTCAATAAATATATCTCCTGGAGGGCATTTCAAGAAGGTTTGGAAATTTCCAATAAACTGTTGATCAGATTTATAGATATGATCAGCCAGTGCCTGGAGAGAAGCAGATTGATGGAGAGGCTCCAGTTCTAAAGATCAGAGATTCTGTACTTCAGTAAAGTACCTTTAGCCTTCTATGTGGTCAAGCAGCTGAACGGAAAGGAAGGGATGGAGCAGGGTGTAATGCTTCCTGTAAAACTGACTGCAGATTCATTCACTTTGGAATAGACTAACGAACATCTCTACTGACCTGTAATCAGTTTGTTTTCCAGGCAAGGACTTCACAGAAAACAGTGGCCCAAAATTACTGAATTTCAGTGGAATCCTTTCGCCGTGAGAAAAATCTCTGACTGTCCTCTAAGCAGACACATAAGGTTGATTTGGACATTCAAGCAACTGAAAAAATAAATTCACAGGATCTTTCTATTTACCATCATCAAGCTCTCTCTTCTAACTCGAACATCTTTTATTTTTCATCCCAATTTTAAAAGTCTCTTGTGTCCGCCTGTATTGCTGCACATATTATTTTGGCTCTACCACGTGCGCAGACATAGGAAATACAGTAGTAAACTAGAAAGTTTCCTTTTCTCATGGAATGTGTACCCTTTTCTGTGAACCTCAACAACCTAGCGCTACATTCATGAGTGGAAAAACTCAAGGCAGGCAGGCAGGCTCTTTTATGATTCCCTAGCTTTCAGGTCCATCCTCGTATTTCTTATGTTGAGAGGAATACATGCAAAGGAGGGAACTGGGAGGCTGAATTCCTGAACAGAGCTCCCATTGCCATAAAGGAAAAAAACCCGATGGGTAGTGAGTGGGATTGCAGCAGGCATAGTTACTGTGTGAGGTGGTAGGAGGGAAGGACAAGTTGGCAAAGAAGCCAGCATCCTCTCCAGATCTGGTTGGTTGCTTTCCGAAACTGCCTTCAGTTTTCTACTAGCATTATCTGTCTCTCACTTCCTTCTAGCCTCATTTTTAACCACCACAGTTCCCCATTTTGGCGTCCATTCATAATAATGAGCTAGAAATTCAAATTTTTATCATTTTCCAGACAATAAATTTATAATTTCAAATTGGACAGAAACTGGCTCATAGATTCTCTATTTTTCCCTGATTTTTGTTTTGAGATACCTGAAATCACATTGGCAAGTAAAAGGAAAGGCCAAAGGGTTAGAGGGACAAGAACTTTCAATGGCTTTTCTTAATTAACAGAAGTTGTAGTGAACGCTTAATAACAGTTAAGATAAAAAATACTGGTTCAGCCAATAAAAATCCCTTTATATTAGAAGTATTTACCAACTATTTGATACTTTTGATGGGCATTCAATTTATAGGCCATATTAATTTAACATTAAGATTGAAGTTAAGCAAATATCATCAAATTAACTGGGGTCTCACACACATACTTTTTTTCTTTTCGGTAAAGTGAGATTGGTGTATTAAAAAGGTAAAATATTTACAAATAAGTTATCTTTATAGTCTTATATACTCATTCTACATTTGGCAAAATTATTTACTTATTATTCTTTTTAACTAGTCTAAATTATTTTTTTCTTGGAGTGAAATAATTTTACCACGTTAAAAATATAAGGGAAATATGAAATGGAAATTTGGTATACCTAAGAGATCTGCATACATATATTGAGTATTTATTCAAATCAATTTAAATGTATTTTATTAATAGCATAGTCTTGTGTGAGGAAACTACCTTTTTTCACTTTTATTTTAGGTTCAGGGGTATATGTTCAGGGAAACACGTTTGTCCTCTGCTCAGATTTCCAAGTGAAGGAACTCTCTGGCTTAAAGCAATACTTGGTCCCTTTCTCACTGCTCATTTACATGCATATCTCCATAGGCAGAGGATTAAATTACTTGCAAAATCTGATAGAAGGAATTATTGTACATTAATCTCCCTTTTCCTCTCTATTTTGATGGCTGCCTCAAAAATCACAAATTTTGTGCTATCACTATGAAGCTTGCTGGGGAGAAACCTTGACTTTTTTACATCTCTGCAAGTATGTTTAATTCTAGTACTATGAAGCTTGCTGGGGAGAAACCTTGACTTTTTTACATCTCTGCAAGTATGTTTAATTCTAGTTTGAAGTGTTTGTAAGCCCTTCATTCTGTAAATTTAAAGCAAGCTCTCTATATAGCCTTTCAGTAATAAACCAGATATTTTCATCTCAGTGTCTCCGTGTTTTGTGCTTTCTATTTCAATTAATTCCTATTTCAAGAGGGGAAAGAAGATGTTATTCAAATTCAAACTCCCAATACACACAAAAAATTGTTTTAATTTTCTTTTATAATAGTATGATATATATTTCATATATTAACCTAATCCAAATGTGTAAACACTAAAATGTATATGTATGTGCATGCATGCACATGTATCCACACATTTAAGAATCCTCATAAAAGCTTTCTGTAAATAATTTTTTTCCCACATTGAATCAACTCTCAGTTGGACAATAAAGTATGTTTTTATTCTGATTAAAACCTGATTTTCATAGATTCAGGCTATGTATATCTAAAAGTAACTTTCTCATGACATTTTTGCAGTATTTTTGTAGTAATGAGTCTATGTAAACTACACTTAGGTGAAAAGATGAATGTAACTTAAATAAAAATATGCTTAAGAACTTCAAAAAGATACAATGTTCATCTTTTGTAAATTATTTTATTTAATTAATTGAAGCTACTTACATTATTTTACTTACCTAATTAATTTATAAGTATTCTTAATTTTCAAAAGTTAACATTATTTTGAAGCAGTTTAAAGCAATTTGAAAATATTTTCAAAGATGAAACTGGGTCTACATGAAACAATCGTTTTGAAATTATTAAGCCTTAAAGACCTGTATTCTTAATTTCTCCATTATAATTTTTCTCATGGAAGTCAATTTACTAATGTGTAGAAGCTATAGAGTTGACGGAATTCATGAACTTATTGCCTGTCCAACAGAATAGTTTTGAATTAAAATGATGACAAGGAGATACATTTAATAAGTTAAGTTGGAAATATAAATATGATTCCTTCTATATAATAAATAAAAATAATATTTTGGACTTCAGTCTTTTACTTTTAGCAGCATTTGTCTCATTGGTTGTTCTCATTTGGTACTCTTTTTCACCTACATCAATGAAATTGTGTCACTTTTCCTTCTACATTTCTGGTGTCTTCTAGGTCATCTACTTTATAGGTGTATCTTCTGCTCTCTAGTTATTAAATGTTTACATTTCTCAAGGAATAGCCTTAAGTCTTCTTTCTACTTAATTTGCGTTACCTCCCTAGCTGTATGCATGCATTACACATGAACTTCTCTAGCTTAGAAAGTTTATATTTATATTGCTAGTCTTAATCTTTCCTCTCAGCACAGATGGATATAATATAATCATCCCTTATTTGGCATTATCACCCATTTATGTAAAGGCTCCTCACACCTTGTCCCAATATCTCCACTCTTCCTTCAGTTTTGCAAGTTAGAAATTGAAGAGTCAGCATCTACAACTTCCTTTCCCTCAAGTTTCTATATCCAGTCCTTTCTCATGTCTCATTAAATATGTCTTCCATATCACAATAATCCATGTTCTTTTCCATTGTGATCATATTAGTCCAAGTAGCATAATTTCAGCCATTATCAATGGTGATTTAATAAGGCTATTGTAATAAATATCTGACTATTTAAAACATGTAGGTTAATTTCAGCAAAATGTGAAGAGAAAAGTGTCCAGGATATAATTTTTATTATGTAATGTTATATCATTAATACGATTTTAGTCAGAAAAATGGGGAGTACTAATTGACTCATTCCTCTGGAGGTAATATCTAATCAGAAGTAGTATGCAACCATAAGTAACATTTAAATCATTTATCCTTCTGCCACTTGGTAAATTGCAGTAAGTTTACCAAGATGAAGATCTTTGGGTTATGCTGAAAACATAATAGATATTCTAATAAGACTCAAAATTATTTTTAAATGTATGTAAGGCATTTCTTGTAGGACTTGCTGATGTGTGAACATCGTTAAATAGTGGGAAAGAGCTTTGTATCTGAGTTAGATCCGAATTTAAACTCTAACTTTGGTTGCTTACTTTTGTATAACCTTGCATAGTTTCTTTAATTGCTTTCTACCTTGATGTCCTCATCTGTAAAAGGGTAATAATAATACCTTCTCTTGGGTTGTTAGAAATATCAACTAAAATGCAATTCATGAAGCACTTATTATGAGGCCTAGCTCCCAGAACATGGTGAGCAATGCTAAAATTACATATTATGGTAAATATTATTTTAAGTTTTTATTTTGTTTAAATTACACTGTGCAGACAGATTAGAACCTAAATTTAATCCTAAATTACCTTAATTCCATTAAGAAAAAATAATTTGATGTATGGTCTTCTTTTTAATATATGTTTTTTTTTTTTTTTTTTTTTTTTTTTTTTTTTTTTTTTTGAGGCGGAGTCTCGCTCTGTCGCCCGGACTGGAGTGCAGTGGCCAGATCTCAGCTCACTGCAAGCTCCGCCTCCCGGGTTTACGCCATGCTCCTGCCTCAGCCTCCTGAGTAGCTGGGACTACAGGTTGTATTTTTAGTAAGACGGGGTCACCGTGTTGAGTGTTCGTTGTTCGCCCGTCTTCCCAGGCTGGATTAAGGCTTGGCCAAAGTTATTAAAGATTGAGTGTACAGAGAAATACTAGAAAGGAAGTGATAAGGCATACATTATAAATTAATTAATTACAATATCTGGTACCTGTCTTTGACATAATTCTTAACAACCTGTCATAGCTCTGTTACAACTTACTTTAGAAAGTACACCTCTAGTAGTGCATGCTTATCTTTATCAACCAATAGTAAAACACCGATTGTGCCAGTGTGAAATTGTTTACTAAATGTTAAATAATCTGAATTTTGAATTTGGAAATTTCAAGTCAAAAGAACCAAATAAATATAATTTGCCTTTTATGGATGGAAAAATCATGCAATTGTTCTGCTCATACTTTTTTTTTTTTCTAAGTAGACTGTTTCATACCCAATTTTCTTCATTCAACATGTTTTACAAAAAGCATATGGAAAAGCTTTTTTATATCTCCCATCAGGCATGAGGAGGTTGGTGAGAAAATAGATCATAAGAAAATATTTTAAAAATACATGAAATACATTCAAGATGTGAAAGAGAAACCAAAGGCAGATTTTGCATGGCCTGGCATTTAGGAGTGACAAAAACATTGGCTCCAAAGCTATAATTACACTTTTGCTCAAATTACTAAAAATAAATTAAATTATATAGCAATATTTATTTTCTGTTTTCCATAATTGTCATGGTCCAAAAAATTATTCAATTACCTTTTGAGATAGGTTGCTGATTTCTAATATATTTTAGGTGTCTGCTAATATTTAAATGAAACAGAAAAAAGAAATATAGTTCTTCTGGAACAACAACTATATAACAATCATATCATTTGGATTAGAAATTGAAAACCTTACAGTCATTGACATCCACACAAATAACAAAATTTGAGGAAACAGAGAAAAAACTCTTAGTATTTTTTTTCTTGTTACCTTAGCGTGGTGTCTGAACATGTGTCAAATAATGTTTATTTCTATACTTTCATAAAAAATAAGATATTGAATTATTGGCTTTATGGATTCTAAGTTCAAACCACTGTATTAATAATTTTGAATACATTTACTTATTTAACTGTCATGGCATTATTATACACTGATGAGGTATAATTGATAGCATTTAATTTTTCTACTTAAGGAAACTGAGGCTTTAAAATATTAAGAAGCATGTCTAGAATTACACTTGTATAAATTGGTACGGTTGACATTTAACTTCAATGTTTGGCTTTGAGAGCTTAGTTTTTAAATCACTAAAGGGTAGTTTATGTAAGACTATATCTATATTTATATATATAATATATATAAGAATAAATATATTTATATTCTTACGTAAAGAATTCTTACATAAAGAATTCATATTCTACATTCTTAAAGAATTCATAAAGAATATATGAATATATTCTTACATAAATTAATATATTCTTTTATGTAAGACTACATTAATAATCCTAGAGGAGGCATGATTATTAAATTATTTTTACTTTTATATGCAGTTACAAATCTTCATAATATAAAAGATGTATGAATAAGATATGCATTGTCTCATTTTAGTTTAAAAACAATCTGGAACCACTTAATATCATGAATTTTATAGATAAAGAACTGAAATTTAGGCTAGATGACTTTTTTTTCAGATCAAATAGAGATAAGTAGTAGAGTTGGAACTTAGGCTCTCTGACTACTCATGTCTTGGATGGATTGTACTTGTGTGGATTCTCCAGTTTATACTGATTAATATGTATGCTTTGGTATATGTCCTTTTTTAGCAAATGCCATGTATTCATACATTTATTTACTATATTTTATTTACCTCCTTTATTTCAATAGAAATGTATTTCCTGCTATTTTTGAAATGTATTCTATGCATACAATTTTAAAAGTTGAACATTAATGGATAATTTATTTAATCCTTCTGATGTTAATATTAGTACTTCTATTATTATATATCTTTTATAGGTTATAAAATTGAGGAATTAAAGGGTTTAAATAATTTGGAAAAGGACATACATCTACCAAATAGATTTCCAGAAAGTATTTGTACATCAATCTTGTGTTTCTCGAAGTGTGGGGTATGGATTCACTTGCATTAGTACTTGTGGTGTTTTCAGAATGCCATGTATTTCCAGTCACCCCAGACATATTAATTAGAGTATTTTGATGTGGCGAGTAATCTACATTTTAAATATCCAGGAGAATCTTACATATATTGTAATTTGAAAACCGTTGCGTTATCTATACTATAAGAATTCAGATGCGAGCCAAGCTTTTAAACATATTTTTATGTAAATTAACTAGGTCACCCTCAGTCTTCTCATCTATAGTGGGAAAAATAATAGTACCTGCTTTATATAATTGTTTTGAGGATTAAATATGTAAGCATATGTAAAGCCCTCAAAACATAATCTGGAAAATTTTTATTGTTCAATAAATGTTAGTTACCTTTGTTATTTGGTCATTTTCTTTAAGATTTCATTACTCTAGAAGAGGCCTTGGAGACCAGTTTGTGTATTTGAATTGTTACTCTCTCCACTTTCATTTTCTCAGACGGAAGAATCCTAATCTTCTGTTTTTTCAGAGAGGTTTACATTTTGGCCAAAGATGTCTTTCATCTTGGCCATTTAAATTACACATTCTCAAGCTTTTTCCATCTACATTATATCTTTCATTTCACTAGAAATCACATTACAAAATATTGCAGATGAGGCCTCATCATAATTTCACAGTAGCATAAGTTTATAGTTAGTGTTAAATTTTTACCCTTCTTAATGCTACTGAGATTTTTTTCACCTTCTGTGCACATTAAGGGGAGAAAAAGCCAACATTATTCAGTTTCCTTTCCTGGTTTGGAACTGAGAGCTCAGACCCCATCATCTTAAAAATAGTGCTTGTATTTATTCTCTCTAAACATAATACTAATCAAAACAATAATATTGATTATTTAATTAATCATGTCCTCACAGTGCTTTACGAAGCAGAAAATATATTTAATCAAAACCATAAAAGTACCATCTTGTGATATATTTCTTAAAAACACATATATATCCACACACATACAAAAAGCCAAATCAATTATCTTCCGCCCTCATTCCAAAACATTTTCTACAACCAATATGAAGTAGGATTCAGAAATAATTCCTGCAGCATACATATTGTGTTGTAATCAAAGTTTCTGAGATATTTGTGAAACATTAAGAATAGAGGACTGTATGTATCATTAGTTACTAATGGTGATTAAACCAAAGCCTATTGACTTCTAACGAAGCTTTTAAACTACTCTGCTCAACTGAGTCTTGGTGGAGCCACAGAGGTGTCCTGGCCAGCTCCACTTATGGAGTGAGAGGATCAGTGGACACCAGGCAACCAAGCCTTTCCACCCCTTCACCTGATTACCTCCAATTTTATGTGTTATCTGACACATGATGATACTTTCAGAAAGGATGATATGGTTAAAATAGGATTGAAAGTTACTGCACTGGATAAAAGACACACATACACAAAACAATCATCAGAAAGCAGATCAACAAGAGTAGTCAATAAGCCTAGGTAACAGCCAACTCCAAAATCTTAGGGACTTAAAATTTGTGCTATATAATTTAATAGAGGGCCATGTTCCATTTTGTCTACAGTTAGAGACCATCTTTTGCATCTTTGCTCACTCTGACAGAAAAAAACAAAGATGACAAACCATTCACTACTGCTTAAGGACTTCTTCCCAGTAGTAACAAAAAGCATTGCTGTTGACATTTTATTGCCCAAGCAAGTCAATAATTATGCCTAACTTCAAGAGATACTTTTATTCTAGGCCATGATGTAGAAAAATTGAAAATATCAGAAAACAAAAGTAATAATCAGAACAAAAGCCAAATCTGTGTAAGAAAATGTCCATTTCTGCTGCTATCATAACATACCTTAGACTGGATAATTTACAAACAGCATAAATTTATTGGTCACAGTTACGGAGAATGGGAAGTCCAAGACCAAAGTACTGGCATATGGTATCAGGTGAAGGCTTCTTGCTCAATCTTCATATGGTAAAAGATAGAAGGGCAAAACTTCAGCCTAGCTAGTTTTCTCCAGCACTTTCATATATCATTAATCTTATTCATATGTGAAGAGCCCTCATCTCCCAATTACCTGCTAAATGCCCCATCTCTTAATACTCTTATAATGGAGATTAAGTTTCAACATAAATTTTGGAGTAGACAAAAACATTTAAACCAGGGATGTCCAATCTTTTGGCTTCCCTAGGCCACATTTGAAGAAGAATTGTCTTGGGCCACACATAAAATATACTAAAACTAACAATAGTTGATGAGCTGAAATAAACTCCCCTAAAATTTTCATAATATTTTAAGAAAGTTTATGAATTTGTGTTTGGCCGTATTCAAAACTGTTCTGGGCCGCATGGAGTCTGCTTGATTGGACGAGCTTCATTTAAACTGTAGGAGAGAGTATGATAAATAAAGTGGAAGATATAAATACCAATACACTCTCTATGCTTATAAAATCTTAAAAGAGTCAGTGGATTCTGTTGAAACATAATGGATAGATGGGCAATGTCCACCTTCATCATAATCTGGATGTGTAAATGTAGAATCCTCCAGAACATCAGAAGTGAAACATTATGGAAAATGATACTTTAAAGATCATTAATCATATGTACCATTGTAAAATGTTTCAAACTCCCTGTTTCCCAATTTCCCTGATACAAATTATAATTAAATTCAATATGACAAATGTGATTATGCCATAATGATTTCAACTTTCAGTTAGAAAAATGTAACTCCTAAAAATATATGGTCCAATTTTCATAAAATACCCAGTAAAATGCATTAAAAAAAAAAAAAGCTTATCTCAAAAAGCCACATTTTTAGACTAATAGTTTTTTGTATTGAACAATAAAATTACAACTGGTACTTTTGATTTCTTTTCATATACCCCTTGCAAACGTGATAAATGCATCATTATGACTTGCTTTTATTTATTCCACAGATCTGAAGCAAAAAATACATTTTCATATCTAATCCAAGAAGTTACGAAAGTCATTAATTCATCAATTCAACATATACTTATTGGATAACTGCTAAGTGTTGAGCACTGTGCTGGGAATAAGAACAATGGTGAATAGACTCATGCTTATAAGGTACTCACAAGTTCCTTACAAAAATCAGACATGAAAATATTTTCTTAAAATGTACAACATGGAGCTATAAAATGTCCAAAACACATTCAGATGCACCTAAATGAATGAGCAAGTCCACATTTCTATTTAATGTGTAGTGTGGTGGTGTGGGTAGGAGAAACAAAGGATTGAAGTGTTAGATAAAAAATAATTTTATGAGAGACTATATTTGGTCTTAAGGAGAATGAAGATGAGAACAGTACGATTCAGGGTGACTCATTTAAGATACTGAGTGTCATGCAGTGATAAGGGTAGAATTGAATGACATTTATGCAGAGATTTAAAATTGATATTTTTTCAATAAATAGGAATAAAATCCAATGAAATCATTTTGTCTCTTTACTCAATGAGCACTGAAGAAATGACTTATGTCTTAATGTGGAAAAAGTTTACTGTATAGCTACTTTTTTGCCAAACATGGTTATAAATGGACACAGGTAAAGAATTAGTCTGAAATACTGGAACATAATTGTGGTAATATGGAAAAATTAGAGCTAACCCTGCATTAATAATTTTGAAAGCCACAAAAATGTATTAGTGGATGCATGTATCAGCAAATTTGTTTTACTATGTTTTTCAGTCACAGTATATTATTTTCACATATTACATTAGTCAGATGGAGGCAGAAAAACATCATCCATGCAAAGCATAAACAAAGGAAATTTATGTATGTATGTATGTATGTATGTATTTTGAGATGGAGTTTGGTTCTTGTTGCCCAGGCTGAAGTGCCGTGGTCCCATTTCAGCTCACTGAAACCTCCACCTCCCAGATTCAAGCTATTCTCCTGCCTTAGCCTCCCAAGTAGCTGGGATTACAAGTATGAGTCACCATACCCAGCTAAGTATTTTGTATTTTTAGCAGAGATAGGATTTCACCATGTTGGCCAGGCTTTTCTCAAACTCCTGACCTCAGGTGATCCACCTGCCTTGGCCTCCCAAAGTGCTGGGATTACAGGCGTAAGCCACCACGTCTGGCCAACAGAGGGAATATATAATGAAGAATTAGTTGCAACTAATATTGGAAGAATTTGATGGTGAGAAAAAGTAGATTTTTATGAAAGAACGGAGGCTTTTAGCCCACTCAGTGGTATAGAAACCAGAAGAGGAATGGTAGGAACAGCCCAGGGTCTGGGATCACCCACTGGACACTAGAACTAGGTCCAGTTGGAACCATGGGGGAGGATCAGCTTCTAGCACAGTGACATTGGGAGGATTACTCTGGAAATCTTCTTCTCCCTCTCTCTAGTACCTCCCATCCCCAGCCAGTTGGCAAGGGAAACTGGGAAATTAAATCTCTTGGAAATAGTCCCCTGTGATAAAGAACAGAACGAGAGAAGGGTAGAGAATGAATCCTCAAGGAAAGCAAATGAGTAACAGTCTGCCCACTTTGCTGCTCAGTACCCCTTCTCGCTCTTCTCTCCATATTTATCTGTCATGTAACAGTGATTTAATACTTTGTTCTAACATGATGCAACTTGTTCTTCATACAAATAAAGATGCTGTAACCCTGTTCCCTAAAACAGAGACAAAGTCGCCTGGATCATTGGATTAATCTCAAGTCCAGAATCTCCAAGTTCAACACAGTCCTCCCTTTTAGGTCCATCTCAAGTCCAGGATCTCCAGGTTCAACACAGTCTTCCCTTTTAGGTCCACATTCGTCTCTTCCTGATATTCCTGATTACTAGTCATAATAAACAGTGAAAGAAAGGACAAAAGAAAAATAGGAAAACAAAAAGCAAAGTCTGTTTGTTAGCTTACTTATCTAGCTGTCACAGGTCTAGCTTTTGTAATGATCAGCAAATCATGGGATCAAGGTTGATGTTCAATACTTACTATCTTATACCACATATTCTGTTACCCTTGTTCCCTATGTTCACCATAATCACATTCAATGTCTAGTATTTTACCTGATTGAATGATCCAAACCATTTACAAAGTGAAGTGAAAAAAAATTCCTGAAAGATCTCAGTCTATAATGCTCCCATTTTTATTAGGTTGATGAGGCCTTCTGTTAACACCTACTATTGAACATACAGTAATTAAAAGGTGGCCAGGGAAATATCCTGAGTTGTAGACAAGTCTCCCTATGTTCCCTTTGTATAAGAACAATCTAATTTCCTTTTTGTAACCCCCTCTTAGCCTGTTCACTCAGTAGGAAGAGAGCCAAAACCACGTGGAAGGCGATTTCAATTTGTAATTCCATAGAAACAATGTTTTACTTCCTGAAGGAAGCAATTCTGTCTTCGAAACCTGAACCTCTAACCTAGAAGAACCTAGTGTTGCAGGGATAGAAATTATAAATTTTACGATTGTGTCATTAGGTTTAATAGTGATAATGACCCCTTCTGGTTTCATCCCTTGGTTCCTGTCTTCTGTATTCAGGCTGTGGTCTATTCAGCATAATATATTGCAGGGGTTGTGACATTTTTTTCTGTAAGGGTCTTTTCATTCTGTGAGCCATATGTTCTTTGTTTCACCTCTGCCATAATAGAGCTAAAATGGACACAGACAAACATGTTAACACATGATCATGGTTATAGCCCAATAAAACTTTATTTACAAGAACAAGCTGTGGGCCAAATTTGATCCATTTGATCCATCAGGGTTTTGCTGACCCCTGACATGTTCGTTACTGATTCAAAGCATATACTACTTTCTGTAGAATTGCATTTAAATCTTGTTGGATGTGATATCAACCAATGTCATACTTGAATTTCGGTAGGTTATTCCATAGTATATATTAACTCAGTTGCTTCTGGACAATGACATCCTCAGTCAGAAATGAAGTGAATTCATTGGTCAGGAGGAGTATTCCACAGGTTGCTATAATAGTGAATATGAATAAGACTTTCCATAATTCTACAATGATGGAGCTGGAAGATATAATGTATGTAAGATAGGCAAAACCATATGCAGATAATAAGCTTATTTATTGGAAAACAAGTTGCTTCACATTCTGTGATATAAGAGTTCCTATGTAATCAACTTGACCTCTAGGTGACTAGTGGTTCTCCTTGCAAACAGTGCTTAATCTGGGACTCAAAGCTTCCCTCCATTGTTCATAAGGTGGCTACATAGCAGTAGCTATAGCTAATTTAGCCTTGGAGAGTGAATATTGTATTGTCAACCCAATGCATAATCTTCATACTTGCTGTCAAGTCCATGTTTCACATTATTCCATTAAGCAAGAACAGGTATAACTGAGGAAAGTGGCTGACTGGTGCATAAAGAAAGATCATAATGTTTTCCAGTTTACTGAGAGAGACCTCTTGGCGAAGGTTGCCTTTTGGTAAGCATTTGAATGGGAAACAAATATGCTCATATGCGTGAACATTTAAAGAAGGCCACTCACATATTTCTTTTCCTGATCTGTAACTAAACATCACTTTTTTTTCTTCTAAGTCTCTGATTGCCTGACCCAGTAATTAGCTACTGCTCATAAATCAGTGTTTACCTCTACTATAAGTCATCTCTTCTTTCAAGAATGTAGACAACCAGATGGACGGACTTCTTTGTACCTTTCTTTAATGTCTGCCCCTTTCTTGGGTCATAATGGACTGTATTACATTGCTGGCTAATGTAAACATACCTCAAATATTTATCTATAAACCAGGACCAAATATCTTCTAAAAACTGTTCATAGTAACACTCACTAAGTCCAGATGCATCTGCTGAGGGTTGTACAGCAACAAGGTAGGGAGGTAGAGTAATAAGGTAGGAATAGGTACCACATAAGTCTACACTGTATGCTTATGTAACTTAACCTCTGTCTTCTGGACCAGCTCGAATTCCATTGAAAAAAAAAAATTCGTATTTGAAGGTAAATTGCTGCTGTTCATGTACAATCTTATAGCTGGTTATATCACCTAGCATTCAGGAAAATATGATTAAATTTTTAGTTGTCTATAGTGATGTTTCAATTTAAGATATAGTTGAAAAAAAACAAAATAGTCATCGCTGAAACAGGCTTTGTGCCACAAACTAATGCAATTGCATGTAGTGCTATAGTGTGGCTCAGAGAGGCTCCATTTCAGTATCCGTATTTGCTACCCTAGGTTCTGCTGAATCAAATTCAGATTCATCTGCCAGCTAACAATGCAGCCTGAACCTATCTCTGAGCTTTCTCTTTCCCTGTGCGCTTTGAAAACTACCAAATATGTCCCTTAAAAATGGGTCAAAATAGCATACCCAAGTAAATTATGCCAAATCCAGAGAATTTCACCAAGCATTGTGCCTCCTTTGTCACGGTGGTCAGAGCACAGTGGAGCATATTCCTGGGATACCCTTTATCCTGGGATACCACAGACAGCTGGATTTCCAGAATTTTCATTCTACATTTTCATGGAGTTTATCACCCTCAGATGGACATACGTCTTCTTAAAGCATACAGAGTAATTGTTACTTTCTACTCACTATTTTGAATCAGTACAATATCAGTGGTAAATTTTGTGGCATGTTAAGATAATTAAAATACCTGGGAACGATAAGATGTTGTTGTAAGGCCATTTGACATAGTCATGAAATAAAAGAGTACAGGTATACTGCTGCCCCTGGCAACTAAAAGGAGACTTCTAATTTTCCATGCTAACTGATGGAGGAAAAAAATGAACAAAGCAATACAAGAAACTTCTGACAGATCAATAGATGCATACCAGATGCTTAGTGTCTAATTTCATTTCCTTAGGAAAGAGATCATATCTGGAAGAGCAGCTACAGATAAAGTCACCTCCTAATTAAGCTTAAAAAATGCAATCTGTTCAATATTTATTTGGCTTTTTCTGAAGCCAACTTTTTAACACTTTAATGATGATACTAACCTTAACGGTTCCCTGAGAGATACAATATTGCTTTTGCTATATGATATTGGAGGAATAGTCTTTGGGAAACTTCCTTTTGGCCCTTCTTGTCAAAATAGCATGCAGTTCATAGGTCAGGGAGTCAATATGGGAATATTTTTCAGTTGCTGAATATGTCTATTAAACTACACATTCAGGAATGAAGAGCATAACTATAAGTAGAATCTGAAGATTCATTCACCCATTATGATATGGAGTTGGGTCAAAATTACACTTTGTAATTTTGCAATAAGCATCTACTCTGAATTTCATAACAGTGAAATTTTGCCTTTATATTGATTAGTGCTAATGCAGAGCCAGTGACAAATAATTTTCTAAAACTCTGCATATGTTCCTTATCTAGTACCCTAGAAAATATTGCAGATCCCTTTGGGGAAGGCTTGTGGGAAATTTTAGTATAAATTGTGACAGTGGATATTTTTTCTGAAAAGAAGCTGGCCTCCCATTCATTTAAATGTCTCTAAATAGGCCTAAGTATGTGAATGGGGAAAGAAGCTATGACTGACTCTGTCGTGATGAGGAAAGGAAGGTCATGCTCAGTAAACCTAGTACTTAATTAATATTTCAGCAGGTGGCTTTTTAAAACTTTTATTTTAAGTTCAGAGGTACATGTGCAGATTTGTTACATAGGTGAACTTATGTCACTGGAGTTTGTTGTACAGATTATTTCATCACCCAAGTATTAAGCCTTTTGACTTTTTAGGACAACATGATAATTTTGTCACTGTCACAGATCTTTAAGGGTTAATTCACTGACTTCCAATTCACTGCTGATACACATTATTACAATTGCATCTGCTGACTAAGTGCTACTATTCAAACTTTGCTACTCTGGGCTATCAATTCCCATTGAAATCAGAACACGATTCCGACTTTGGCATCATGAGCTATCATTTCAGTTCACTACAATCAGCTAATACAAGGATTCCAAGGATTCTGTTGTTATCTTCTCCAATAAATTTCTCATTGATTAGCGAAAAGTTGTGCTTGGAGCCTTCCCAAGGACGTAATTTAGGGTGGTTAGTGGGTTTTCCATTTCAACATTCCTCTAATTACAAATTTTGAGGCAATAAAGAGTGACAAAGTTGGGTATAATCAGTATTTCCCTCCAAACAACTATCTCAGGTAAACCTATTACAGCATCTTTAGAAAGGGACGCTTGTCTCCTCAGACGGTGAAGGAAGCGTGTGTCTGCTGGCAGGCAGTTTTCAGCAGAATTTGCTCGAGTTTTTTTTTTTTTTTTTTTCGATTAATCTATCTTCTCAATTTTTTCTCATTTCAGTAATCAGGTTCTAATTTTCCCAAGGCAATGCCGTAATAATAACATAAAAACATTTAAGTGTTGTGCATTTGAGTTGCATTTTAATTCTATAATCGGTCTAATTGGATTTTGGGTCAAACGTTTAGACATGTCTGCCTTATAGCTACCGAAAAATAAGAAACTTATTTAGGGACGTGGTAAGAAATCATTTATTCTCTAATTTCTTGAGATGGAAATTTAAAAGTCTGAGACTATCATGATTTTTTAAGTTTTTTACATGTGTGAGAAGCAGCCAGCAAATACTTGACATCTCAAAGCTCACCCCTGAATTGACCTTTCTTCCCAAACAGGAAAAGATGACCACTGTAGGCAATCTGCTACATCTGCATGCCACAGGTTACTGGCATCACATTTTCCTTTAGCAAAAAAGCTGTGATGTGATCAAGCTCCATGAGGAGAAATACAATCCTCTAGAATCCTCTCTTGAAAGTCTCTTTTGTGGAGTCACTCGTTAAGACTATATTAATAAAGATCTAATTAGTAAGCAGACCCCATTTTAGATAATTTAATAGACTGGCATAGTTACAAAAAAAGATGGAAGACCTGGAAAGTCAAAGAAGAAACGATGAGGCAACCAAAAATTAGTAACATCAGGAGACCATGGTCACCTTTGGAGGAACTAAAGAGGGAAATGGATCAGCATGAGCACCAGTCAGTGATAATTGGGAATATTATGGGACTGCCTAATGAGAACTGGAACATTTGGAGGAGAAACAGAGTGAGTCCTGGTTATTTCCCCACTTCATACCCTCCAGACAGTTGATTGTATTTTTACTGGCTGAAGTCAATTACAATAATTTGCAAGGGATCCTAGGAAGAGTAATTTGAAGGATTTAGTGCTCATCAATGCAGATTAGATTGGGTGAAGTTCAGGGAATGTATTAAGACCAAATGGAGGAGGGACAAGATACACAATTTCACAACCACTCTTCAAAGGTTATAGAGTATCTGAGTTCTTCAGAGGTCATCACAGCCTTTTTAAATACCAAACAAACAAAAACATTATTGTTCCTAGAAGACAGATTACCTTGACTCAATGATTTCCTTGGTATTCAGTTGCATGATCTAATTATGTCTACTTGAATCCTGAAGTTCTTGTTTCTGTTTTTAATCTGGTGATTTGAAAACAATTTCCACTGGGTTTGTTGGCTGACAAAGTGGGTATAAAACATAGCCAGGCCCATTTTTATTCTTGACTTCTCAGAGTTAGTACAGTGGTACTTTGCATTCTTATTCAATGTATGTATTACATCTTAAAAATCATTGATACATATTCTGGAGGCTTCTGTTTCCTCTCTAATACCTTCCCTATACCAGCTTTGATCTCCTATATTGATTCTAAATCATCAGAGTATCTTTCTTTATGAAATAGACATCCTGTTCATGAAGAAATGAACTCATTCTGGTTAAAGTTAACAGTTTCATAATAGTGAATTTAAGTCATAGTAAATATTTCAAGAACTTATTTCATATTTGAGAAAGAGACACCAGTTAGAAACCAAAAAGCATTTGATTCTTCCCATTTGCTTATCTCAGTCACTCCATCAAGGAACTCCATGGGGTAGAGTATATATTTTGGAAGCTTCTTATTACCAAATTGTGAAATAAAATTATGAGTATGTCAAGGAAATATATCAGTACAATACCAGAACTAAAGGCAGGAGGCAATGTAGCAAGTGGAAATATAATAGACTTTGGAGCCAGGTGACTCTAGGTTTGGAAATTGGCTCTATGACTCACTTAATATGCAATCTTGGGAAGGTAATTTTACATATTTCATATAACTGTGTTTCTTCAGACAGAGGAAAATTAGTGTCAATAATAGCTAAATTTTAATTATTACAAAAATTAACTTATATGTATATAATTATATATTATAGCAACTTACATATGTTATAAGGGTTAATTTATTATACATACATATGCACACATATATATGTATACACATGCATATTGTTGTAGTGCATGATATTTTATGTTTGATCAATAACTTGCCTGAATCATTATAATTAGTGGTATACTTATAATTTGAATTACTTCAGACTGTGATCCTCAAAGTCTTCAATGTGATAACAGTGATACTGGGGATGAACTAATTCAGCCTTCTTCTTAAGATGGTAAAGGGACTTCCAATCCAGTATTGAGTTCCGACTATGTGGTGGATTAATTATGGCATTTTAGGGAAACAATTTATGTAATTAGGGGCAAGAAAAGTTATTACTGGATAAAAAGCTTATGATCAGGTAATCTAAAGATAGTTAAGGTTACGAAGAATTAAGATAAGACATATTTATAAGATCATAAAATATCAGAAGAGATATAATCTGGTTTCTCTTTGCTGATTTTTATTATATTCACTTCATTATGTTACCTCAGAAATCAATATAATAGATATAAAATGTTTCCATTATCTTAAATGTAGGTCTACAATTTCTTCTTTAAAATGAACCATATATGTGCTTTAGGACAGAGAAAATTTTTAATATAACAAACCATAATATTAGACAGCAATTTTAACAAGTTGCCTGATAACTAATTTATCATACTCAATTTATATAAAGTTCAACCACTTAAAATGTATGATTCACGCTTGAACCCGGGAGGAGGAATCTGCAGTGAGTGAAGATCGTGCCACTGCACTCCAGCCTGGGCAACAGAGTTAAAAAAATAATAATAATAAAAATAAAATAAATAAAAAATTAAAAAAGTATTATTCTGTGGTTTTTAGTGTATTTACAGAGCTGTGGACACTTTTATATTAATTTTAGAACATTTCAATCATCCTAAAGAGAAAACTTGTATTCATTAGCAGTCATTTCCCTTCCCATCCCCGATACTTCACCCCTACTTTAACTCTAGGTAGCAGTAATTTCCTACTGTCTGTCTACTAAGGATTTGCTATTATCTACCTTATGTCTACTATATCTAATTTTTATCTCAATAGATTAGCTTAATGAGATCATACAATATGTTGTCTTTTTTGACTTGCTTCTTTTACCTAGCACATTTTTAAAGATTATTCATTGTGGTTGCATATCTCAGTACTTTATTCATTACTTCATCAGCAGTGTTGAAGGACTGCCAAACTGTTTTTATAAAGTGGCTGCACCATTTTATGTTCCCATAAAAAATGTATGTATGTTCAATTATTCCACATTCTTGTGAATAGTAGTTATTGTCTACCTCTGTGAATATGTCCATCCAAGTGAGTGTGGTATCACAATGTGGTTTTGATTTGCATTTTCCTAAAGATGTAATTTTGCATATCTTCATGTGATTATTAGTCATTCATATCTTTTCTTTGTAGAAATATATGTGAAAATCCTTTAACTTTGTTATGGATTATTTTTCTTTTATTATTGAGTTATATAAGTTATTTATATTTTCTGAATATTATTTCATTTACAGATATATACTTTGCAAATATTTTCTCCCTTTTCATGGGTATTATTTCACTTTGTTTATGGTCTTCTTTGAGACAAAAAAACATTTATTTTCGATAAGCCATCTTACCATCTTCTTTGTATTGCTTATGCTTTTGGTGTCATACCTAAGAAATAGTTTCCTAACTCTAGCTTAAAAATATTTACTTTTATGTTTTTGATAAGTATCTTATTGCTTTGGCTCTTAGATTTAGGCTCATGACTTACTTTTAGTTATTTTTTGTGTATGGTATTAGGTATGGGACCCAATTCATTCTTTTGCATGTGAATATCCAATTATCTCAGCCCCATTTATTTAAAATATTACTCTTCTCCCATTACCTCAGTTACTTTGTCAAAAATCACTTGACCTGAAGAGTTAGGGTTTTCTCTTGACTCTCAATTCTATTTCACAGATCTAAATATCTGTCTTATTATAATATATATGTGTGTGTGTGTGTGTGTGTATGTGTGTGTGTGTGTGTGTGTGTGTATATATATATATATATATTTTTTTTTTTTTTTTTTTTTTTTGCAGGGGGAGGTGGTGGTTAGGGGGATAGAGTCTTGCTCTGTCACCTAGGCTGGAGTGCAGTGGTGTGATCTCAGCTCACTGCAACCTCCACCTCCCAGATTCAAGCGATTCTCCTGCCTCAGTCTTCCGAGTAGCTGGGACTACAGGCTTGAGCAACCACGCCTGGCTAATTTTTTGTGTTTTTAGTAGAGATCGGGTTTCACCATGTTATCCAAGCTGGTCTTGAACTCCTGACCTCAAATGATCCGCCTGCCACAGCCTCCCAAAGTGCTGGGGTTACACTCGTGAGCCACCGCGCGAGGTCCTAAATGTCTGTCTTTATGCAAGTATCACACTTTCTTGATATGGCAACCTTTAGCTTTGTTCTTTCTCCAAATTGTTTGGGCATCTGCATTTGCAAATGAATTTTAAAATCAGTTTGTCAATTTATTTAAAAAATCTGAGATTTCCATGGGAATTGTAATGAATCTTTAGATCAATTTGGGAAATATTTTCATCTTAACAATATTGAGTCATCTGATCTGTGAACATGAGATATCTTTCGGTAGTGTATTTTAAGATGTGATGCAAATTGTAGCAAACATTTAAAAATATATATTAAAAATAAGGAATTCTTCATAAAACAAAAGCTAACGGGGTGCAAGGGGACTCCACAGAATAAAACATATTTGCAATATGTCCGACAACAAACTTCACATATCTAGAATGTATGAATATATGAAGAACCAGCAATCAAGACAGATAATCCAATAGATAAATGAACTAATATTGAATAAATACTTCAAAAACATGATACCTGAATTGCCAATAAATATATAAAATGTGTTTAATTGTAGCCATTGAGGAGAAACAAATTAAAACCACTTTGTGATATTACTTACAGGAATGACTAAAATGAAAAAGATGAAAATACCACCTTTTAGTGAAATTAAGAACAATAAGAACTCTGATCCTTTCCAAAGGAGAACAATCAGAACTCTAGTATTGTTCAGATTCTAGTTTCAAATGGTCTAGCCACTTTGAAACACAGTACAGCAGATTAACTAAAGCTGAACACATGCACATCCTATGACCAACAGTACCATTTCTTGCCAATGCCCATTAAAAGACATGTAAAAGAAAGTTCACAGCAGAGTTGTAATAGCTCAAAACTGGAAACTATCTGAATTACAATTAGCAGTGAAATAGATAAACAAATGGACTTACAGACACAATGGATATTTTATAACAATTTGAATGAATTACCTACAACTATACAAGTCATTATCAGTGAAACTCACCAAGAGAAGCCAAACACAAAGAGCACATAATATATTATTCCAGTAGCATAAAATGGAATCAGAAAAATATTCAACCTATGCTAATGGAAATCAGCATAGATTACCCTTAGTAATGTAATGATGCAATGGCAGTGACTGAAAGGGAACATGAGGGACTCTGAGGTGCTGGTAATTGTGTGTGTATGTGTAAATTTAACCAAATTATGCATCTTGTTAGGAGCTTAATTTGTTCCATCAATATTTACATGTTGAAATTTTAAACATATTCTATATATGTATACACACACACACGTATATACACACACATATATAAACACATATATCGGATATATGTGTGTGTGTGTGTGTGTGTGTGTGTGTATGTATATATATATATATATATCCAACACAGAGAGAGAGACAGAGTCTTGCTATCACACAGGCTGGAGTGCAGTGGTGGGAACATGGCACGCTGCAGCCTTGACCTCCTGGGCTCAAGGGAGCCTCCCACCTCAGCCTGTCAAATAGCTGTGCCACCATGTCCAGCTAATTTTATTTTTTAATTTTTTTGTAGAGACAGTGTCTCACTATGTTGCTGAGACTGGTCTCAAGCTGCTGGGCTCATACAGTCCTCCCATCTTGGCCTCCCAAGGTGTGGGGATTGCAGACAGGAGTCACTGCGTCCAGCCTTAAAGTTATAAGCTGAAGTACCTCACTATGTGTACCCATACTTATGTTTAGTATGGGTATCCCAATACCCCCAATTGTGACTGTATTTGTAAATAAATCTTTAAAGAGGTAGTTAAGTTCAAGTGAAGCCATTAAGATAGGCTTTAATCCAATATGACTGTTATCTTTACCATAAAAAGGAGATTAGATTAGATAGGCACCACAGACACCAGGAAACAACATGAGCAGAGGAAAAACCATGGTAGGAAATAAGGAGAAAGCGACCATTGACAAACCAAGGAGAGAGTCTTCAGAAGGAACCAATCTTTCCAGTGTCTTGATCCTGGACTTCTACTCTGCAGAACTGTGAGTAAATAAATTACTGTTTTTAATATACTCCATCAGTAGTATTTTGTTATGGCAGTCCTAGCAAGCTAATACATGTGCATAATATTCTTTATGTATATTAAACTGCATTTTACGTAGTAAGTTTAAACTTCTTTTTACTTATTATGACACATATACCATTTACTATGTAATTATTTAAAAAGTCTAGGACAACATTCCCTAACCCCATTAATAAATAACAAAACCTGTGAATATTCACACAAAGTGGGATAAGTAAAGACTGTAAATAGCCTAAATTCAATTTTTTTTTCGTCAGATTTAACTGCTAAATGAGTTTTGGCATCAAACTTAAAAATTTTTAAAGAAAAAAAAGAATTCCTTCCATTTTTAGAGCTTTGTAGATTTGGAAATGTGGAGGAGTCATTGTGGGCCTGGTCTAAAATCATTTTAAAATAAATGTACAATAATGTCTATTTCCAAATGCTATTCGTCAGTATAATAACGTCAACTGCCTTCTCAAATAACTTTGGAATTTCCACAGTGTCGTTTGAACTACCAGGATCCTTAAAATATTTTAGGTGCCTTGAGTTACAGCATAGTAAATATAAACACAAGGTCTTTGTCAGAAGACTTAGGGTCTACTGTGAGTCTTGTAGTATAATACAGTGAATATATTAAAAAGACCAATAAAGTGAGGCTAAAACAATAAAATAACTTATGAAGAATCATGAAATATGCCCCTGGAAATTATACTCCTCTGAGCCCAGCTTCAATTTCTAGTAAAACTACAGCTTTACCATAGAAGAGTATTGGGAATATTAAATAGGTTTAAATATATCATGAGTAAAAGTTGATAGTCTTTTACTAGAATTATAAAATGGAACTTATTGAAAAATAAGACTTTTATCCTTATTCAAAATGTTACTTGATCATGCCTCAGAGAAAATGTTCTGATCTCACTTTGGGCTAAGGGAGACATGTTTCATCCTAAGCACCATTAATTAATAAACCCTCTACTGGTTTCATTTTTATCTTACATGGTCAAATTCATTTGATACTGAAAAAAAATTTTTAACTTTTATTTGCTGAACATCATGGTTTCTTATATAAGTGAACATTTTCACAAATAAAATTGTTACTTCAATAAATTACCAAATGCTAGCATATGTCTCTCACAAACTGTGTAATTTGCTTTTCTTTAGGGAGGGTAAGAAGGCACTGAACATATCTATGTAAAGACTACTCAAAAATAGGACTTATGTTAATGTGGGAGGAGACTGGCAGAAGTCTGGATTAAAGGAAGGTTCGACAGGAGAGCAATGACCTTTTGGAGAAGGAAGATGGTATTGTTAAGCTATCTTTGATATTGTTCTAGCCTTCAAAACTTGCTTTTAAAGCTCTGTCCTTCTTCAAACATGTATTCATAATAGGAATTTCTTAAATGGCAAAACTGGTGACTATATTCATGGCAATTTGTGACTTTTAGTTTTAAAAGTTGAGGTCAAGATTTGATACAGAAAATGTTAGAAAAACACGTGATTAGCCAAAATCACACTGCATATTCTTCTTGTATCTTTTAGTTTGGAACAATGATAATCTGGCAGGGATTTCCCTCAACACCTGGTAAGAGTAGATTACAAATAACTGAGTGAGTTGTGAAGTCAAAGAGTTCATCTTACAATGTGTGGAACACCAGGCAAATTTCTTACACCATATCTATAACTGATGAAGTAACCATTATGTCTACTATGTACCACACACTGTGCTGAAATCTTACATACAACACCTTCAATTTATAAAGCAATGGATGTTCAGAATAATTAAGCATCTTGCCTACGTTCCCTAGCACGCCACTGGCAAACCTTAAATCCAAACCTAGATATTTCTGGTTTCAAAACTCATAATGAGAAAATAAATTAGGGGAATGATGTTATTTGAAAATGAACAGCAATGTATGGGAGTTTTGAAATTATTAGTTTGGAGTAAATTCTAATAAAGTAGGCAAGAGTGAAAGTTCAGGTTGAGGAAGCTGATTCTGATGGATATTTGCTCACTAAAAGAAATACTAGATCTGTAAGTTGATCTTGAGAAATAAGATGATAATTGATATCTTCTTGAAGGCAAGGATCATATTTTATTCTACTTTTTGTGATAACCTTTGGTTATTTAATGTGCCTGTGTAATAAAATGCCAGGCTATGAATAAAATCATCCCTCAGTATCCACAAGGAATTGGTTCCAGGACCCCCTTCCTAAATACCAAAATCCATTCTCAAGTCTCTTAAACAAAATGGCAAGTATTTGCATTTAAAATATTCATCTCCTCCCGTATGTTTTAAAGAATCTCTAGTTACCTACAATACCTAATGCAGTCTAAATAGTATGTAAATAATGTTATACTATATTTATTTGTATTATTTATTTTTTGAATATTTCAGTTTGCAATTTGTTGTATCTGTGGATGTGGAACCTGTGAATATGGATGGCCAATTGTATTTATTGAAGCACCTAGGCATGAGAATATATATATATAATATATGTATACATGGGAAAGTATATGTGTGTGTGTATATATATATTTACAGACTATAACATTAAAATCCATATATAAAATATATGGATTATAAAAATAAGAGCATGACCGGGTGCGGTGACTCACGCCTGTAATCCCAGCACTTTGGAGGCGGAGGTGGGTGGATCACGAAGTCAGGAGATTGAGACTATCCTGGCTAACACGTTGAAACCCTGTTTCTACTAAAAATACAAAAAATTAGCTGGGTGTGGTGGTGGGCACCTGTAGACCCAGCTACTCAGGAGGCTGAGGCAGGAGAACGATGTGAACACAGGAGGTAGAGCTTGCAGTAGGCGGAGATTGCGCCACTGCACTCCAGGCTGGGCAACAGCAAGACTCTGTCTCGAATAATAATGATGATGATAATAATAATAATAATAATAATAATAATAATAACAGTATACCTCTTATTTTACATATGAAGAAACCAGAGTTCAGAGAGTTGACACGTCTACCTCAGGATTATTAAGTTAATGAGAGAAAAGGCCCAGTTGAAAAAATATCTCATCTAACTTTAGGTCAGCATCGTGTCACCACTTCTTGGGCATTTGGTTTTGCATATTAAACATCAGGACTGTAGCTCCATGAACCAAGTGTTTCTTGTCCTGTTTCGATGACTGGGTTTCCAAAATATAACTCCAAGTTTTAATTTCACTTTCGGATTATGATTTTTCCAACTTCTCATTCTAGTTTGACGTTTTATCAAAGTATTGGTTCTTTAAAGTTCACAATGGTAGAGGAATACTCTTAATTAAAATACATTGAGCAGCAAATGTGCCAAAGGTGACAGCGGGGAAAGAAATTAAAAGTCAACAAAATAAAACTAAGATAGGGTTTCAATGTTAATTTGACATTTTCTCATATATTTGAAAGGTGACGATAAAACTCCCTTTCCCCTTTCTTCTTTTCTTTTTTGCTACCCTTCTTCTTTCCATCTCTTTCTTTATTTTTCTTCCTTCTTTTCCTGCCTTCCTCCTCATTCTTAAATGTTTTATATATTATTTAAAGTGAATTATTTCCCAGGGATTTCGTATTACCAAGTGCTGAATCCGTCCTCTCTGCATGAGATTGGCATAGATTCGTTTATTTAATTTAATCTTTGCCTGGTACTGACCATTCTGCTTTCTATTTCTATGTATTGGACTTTTTTTTTTTTTTTTTTTTTTTTTAAGACTTTCACATATAAGTGACAGTATGCAATATGGTTTTTTTTTTTTTTTTTCTTTTTTTGGTATCTGGCTTATTTCTCTTAGCATAATATTCTCCAGGTTTACCCATGTTCTTGCAAATAGCAAGAACCTTCTTTTAAGACTGAATAGTACTCTACTCTCCACTGTATGTACACTCTCCTCAGTATGCATAGATGGTGGTTCCAGGAACCCCTACAGGCTAGAAAGATAAGCTTATTTTTAATTGCCATCTCTACTACTACGTTTTTCCTCTATGTTTTTAGATTGTTTCTCTAACGTTGGCCAACAACCCACAGTCTAGAAGGCTCTAAAACACTGAAAACAGGAAGGTCGTTGCCAATCAATAATATTCTTATTTTTCTTTTCTAGTTTTCTTTAAGACAAAACAATACTATCTTAGTATGAATTACAAAGTAGGATTCAGTAAAAGACTATGTGATATTCAGATGTAAAGAAAACATTATTTTATATTTGTGATGAATATACATAATGTGCTACAATGTTTGAGATTGGCTCTATGATCTCTCATTTATAGATGTACTTTGCTTTGGAAAAATTTCTATATTTCATATCTTATGTTGTATTTGCATTTTATGTTTTTCCAAAATGCAAATTGATAAATGCAATGTTTTTACATTATATTATTTCATTTGTTGCATGTCTTACTTATCAGACCTTGGCAATTTGCTCCTCAATTCAAGAGACCAGTATAATAAAAGGAAGTAAGTTACATAATAAAATATTTATCTGGGCACAACACAAATATGTTTTTTATAATATAACTTTTAAAACTAATACTGTATTTTAAAGTAAATGTAACAATTTAAAAACACTAAAACACAATATATAAAAATGAAAAAGTACTAGTAAAATTAAATAATAATTCATGTCAAATTTACTTAGAACCGAGACATATAGGTTGTAGCCATAGTTGTCCTAAGGAGGTAATAAGTAAATCTTAGGTTTGAAAAGAGCTCAGAGTCATTTTATTATTATTATTATGATTATACTTTAAGTTTGAGGATACATGTGCATAACGTGCAGGTTTGTTACATATGTATACTTGTGCCATGTTGGTGTGCTGCACCCATCAACTCGTCAGCACCCATCAACTCATCATTTATATCATGTATAACTCCCAATGCAATCCCTCCCCCCTCCCCCTTCCCCATGATAGGCCCTGGTGTGTGATGTTCCCCTTCCCGAGTCCAGGTGATTTCATTGTTCAGTTCCCACCTATGAGTGAGAACATGCGGTGTTTGGTTTTCTGTTCTTGCGATGGTTTGCTGAGAATGATGATTTCCAGCTGCATCCATGTCCCTACAAAGGACACAAACTCATCCTTTTTTATGGCTGCATAGTATTCCATGGTGTATATGTGCCACATTTTCTTAGTCCAGTCTGTCACTGATGGACATTTGGGTTGATTCCAAGTCTTTGCTATTGTGAATAGTGCCACAATAAACATACGTGTGCATGTGTCTTTATAGCAGCATGATTTATAATCCTTTGGGTATATATCCAGTAATGGGATGGCTGGGTCATATAGTACTTCTAGTTCTAGATCCTTGAGGAATTGCCATACTGTTTTCCATAATGGTTGAACTAGTTTACAATCCCATCAACAGTGTAAAAGTGTTCCTATTTCTCCACATCCTCTCCAGCACCTGTTGTTGCCTGACTTTTTAATGATTGCCATTCTAACTGGTGTGAGATGGTATCTCATTGTGGTTTTGATTTGTATTTCTCTGATGGCCAGTGATGATGAGCATTTTTTTATGTGTCTGTTGGCTGTATGAATGTCTTCTTTTGAGAAATGTCTGTTCATATCCTTTGCCCACTTTTTGATGGGGTTGTTTGTTTTTTTCTTGTAAATTTGTTTGAGTTCTTTGTAGGTTCTGGATATTAGCCCTTTGTCAGATGAGTACATTGCAAAAATTTTCTCCCATTCTGTAGGTTGCCTGTTCACTCTGATGGTAGTTTCTTTTGCTGTGCAGAAGCTCTTTAGTTTAATTAGATCCCATTTGTCAATTTTGACTTTTGTTGCCGTTGCTTTTGGTGTTTTAGACATGAAGTCCTTGCCCATGCCTATGTCCTGAATGGTATTACCTAGGTTTTCTTCTAGGGTTTTTATGTTATTAGGTCTAATATTTAAGTCTCTAATCCATCTTGAATTAATCTTCGTATAAGGAGTAAGGAAAGGATCCAGTTTCAGCTTTCTACTTATGGCAAGCCAGCTTTCCCAGCACCATTTATTCAATAGGGAATCCTTTCCCCATTTCTTGTTTCTCTCAGGTTTGTCAAAGATCAGATGGCTGTAGATGTGTGGTATTATTTCTGAGGACTCTGTTCTGTTCCATTGGTCTATATCTCTGTTTTGGTACCAGTATCATGCTGTTTTGGTTACTGTAACCTTGTAGTATAGTTTGAAGTCAGGTAGCATGATGCCTCTAGCTTTGTTCTTTTGACTTAGGATTGTCTTGACAATGTGGGCTCTTTTTTGGTTCCATATGAACTTTAAAGCAATTTTTTCCAATTCTGTGAAGAAACTCATTGGTAGCTTGATGAGGATGGCATTGAATCTATAAATTACCTTAGGCAGTATGGCCATTTTCAGGATATTGATTCTTCCTATCCATGAGCATGGTATGTTCTTCCATTTGTTTGTGTCCTCTTTGATTTCACTGAGCAGTGGTTTGTAGTTCTCCTTGAAGAGGTCCTTTACATCCCTTGTAAGTTGGATTCCTAGGTATCTTATTCACTCAGAGTCATTTAATACTGTGATTTTTAAACTTTGAAAGCAAATTTGATAGAATGTTATATCAAATGTGAACAAACAAATGAAATTACAGCTACTGTTGTTAAAGCTATTCAGCTCATCTGTGAGTTTGGCAAATATTTATTTAGTAGTTCTACAAGAGTAAATGGCCATTGTTTTGGCATCCCTGATGGGAAACTCATTTTCCCATCACAATTTCTCTTCACCTTGCTGATATTTATTTGATAGATTTTCCAGAGTTTGACTATCCTAACTTAAAGTGACAGATTTCAAATGTGATCTAATCGTATTAAAATAATTTTTCTCCCATTATTTTGCAGAATTTATGTTACTTAAGGCAACAAAAAAAGTTTAAGTATGTATTAAGTTTTATTTGTCCAAAAATAATTTTATAAGTAACTCTGTGGCTACTTCAAAGAATATTCTCAATATCCTAACATTAAGAATATTAAGTTAAAATAAATGTTTCCATCTTTTTTACCTGTCATCACTTCCTCAATTTTAGTTTGCATACATACATATATATATATATATATATATATAATGTCTGTGTAAATATTTTTTGTAGTAGCTGTCAAAGTCATGATCCATGCTTTTGTGAAATCATCCTGTAATTAAAGAATGGGGTCTCCAAACCTGCACGTTGTGCACATGTACCCTAGAACTGAAATTATAAATAAATAAATAAATAAATAAATAAATAAATAGCATCTCCGTGATCATATCTTTATTGGCCAACTGCACCTTCATATACAGAACTAATAATCTGTGGGTAAACATCTAATCGTGGCTATCAGGATTCTTTACCAGTACTTTTTAGAAAAGATGTAGAAAAATAGGAATGTCTCCTCACTGTTGCATATGCCATGTAAGAGTTGATGGCAGTACTGATATGAACTATGAATTGACAGATGATCTGCAGTAAGAAAGAATGAAGTTGATATGGAGATGGAAGCAGCTGCCAGAGAAGAAAGAGAAAAAGAAAGTGAGAGAGTTAATACTTATTATCTGATTCCACATGTCCGTAATCCCTAAATGCATTTACTCATTCACATCTTGCCACAGGTTTGTTTCACATGAGAAAACTAAATGTTTTCAGCCAATTCCCTTCTCTTAATTAAGGAAGTTCAATCCAGCCTTTTGACCTCTAGAATCAATTGAAAAAATGACTAATATTATGTACATAATTTTTTCTTTTCATACATAATATTTTACTGTATGTATTGTTCTACTTTTTAAATCTTATTTGACAATGTAATATGAACATTATTTTATGTAGTTTAATTATTTTTGGCATTCATTTTCAGCAGCCTTTTTATCTTGTTAGGTATTCTGACACTTTGAGCCTGTCCCTCCCATTCTGTCATGTTCACCTTTCCATAATTCTACCACCCAAATTTGGTTGTTGTAATGTTATTCCTGGAAA
The DNA here is from genome assembly GCF_007565055.1 of Rhinopithecus roxellana. Classification (NCBI taxonomy): domain Eukaryota; kingdom Metazoa; phylum Chordata; class Mammalia; order Primates; family Cercopithecidae; genus Rhinopithecus; species Rhinopithecus roxellana. Next base: position 33,400,448 of record NC_044558.1, read on the forward strand.
TAAAAAAGTAATATATTCTGAGGTTTACTATTATTTTGATTTCCTATTATTAAAGATGGGCCCTTTTATATCACAGAAACTGCAATCTTTAAACAGCTCTCTGTATGTCATTTATACAGCTAATAACTCAAGTGCAATATAAGGTATAAAATAATGAATCGAAAGTAAAATAAATATAAACAGTCATAACAATAATGGCAGTTACCACTTCTTGAATACTCTGTGCCAAAAGTGTATGTTTTTATAACATGCATTAACTTATTTTAATATTCATAAAAATGTCTACTAGAAATTATCATTTTATTTTATAGTCAGGAAACTAATCCTAAAGATGTTATATGCTTAGTCCGGAGTCTGAGAGATTATGACAGAAATGGTGTTCAATCCAATGTCTGGCTACACATGTTTATTGAAAGAATGTACAATGAATTAAGATAGGAGGCATCAGACATCTCTGAAATAAATTTTAGATGATAGATTATTTAAAAATAAATTAGAAATTTTTGAATAAATCTAATTTAAGGGTGATAAAGGGAAATTCAATTTTTAATATAGTAAAAATCAGACACTGTTTGCCACTAAGTTTGGAATCAAGACTAGTTCCTAAACAAATTTAAATGGCATCATTGCCATTTGCTGGAGACTCGATGAAGCTGTCATTAATTTAGTCAATACCTTGGGATCAATATTTTAAATATAGTATAATGGATTAATTTTGAACATTATATTTTGTCAAAGATGGAGCAATTTTGCCTTCAACATTATATTTGTGTCTACCTTCAACATTATATTTGTGTCTACTATATTACATTATTATTGTTTATTATATACTTATTTTGGCCCTGATGAGACAAACTATATTCCACTTTTATAGTGAGATTGAGGAATTTTTGAACTGATCAAGAAAGGAAATATAATCATAAGGTGGCAGAAGACTGCAACAAGTTTTCTTTAAACTACACTTTGATAGGTTTGCATGGGAGCAAGGGAAGTTTCTCACAGGATGAGACCTTTAGAGGCTATGGGATGGGGGCCACTACTCAAAAGGGGAGGAGGGTAAGTGAACTCCAGGAGGCAGAGGAATCAGAGAAGGGTCTTATGTATCTAGGTGATGTCACTCAGCAGCAAGGCAGGGAGTCTCTGGGTCAGAGTACTCCAAAGAGCAGCAGCAGTTTTGGGATTTTATAAGCCTGAGGTTTATTTTATCTGTCGCTAGCAGATGTTGGGTTCAGTTTTACGGTATATTCAAAGCAGACAGGCTCTACATGGCTAAAAATCTGCTTATTTGGGCTATATTAAAAACATTAGATTGATTTAAAAATTTCACCTTTGTGCTGGCAGGATTATGAGTTAATGGATCCTGCCTGCTGTGAAGAAGAAAAAAATACTGGGCCAATATAGAAGGTCATCTTTGACTCATGTGTATAACACCTTGGACCACTTTTCTCAGTCTTTCATGTATCTTAATTTTACAAAGAGTTTATAGAAAATGCTTTATTCAAAGAGAGTAGATATATACCTATATATAATCCATAAATTAGATTTAGTCAGTGTTCTGTTTCTCTCTCTCTCTCTCTCTCTCTCTCTCTCTCTCTGACACACACACACACACACACACACACATGAACACACAGAAGGAGATGACAATAGTGAACTGTTTTATGAGTACACTGAGAAATTAATTACTAGTTCAGAAAGTCTAAGGAAAAAAATAAGGCAGTTCTTTATAATTGTTGCAGTATATAAAGTGGATATATATATTCAACATGAGAGCTTGAGATTTTGAACCAAAATTTATAGCATCACTTTGAGAGACTTAAAATGAACACATCTTTGGTTGTGTAGGGCTACTAGAATATTTGTGCCTCTGTTTTCATACCCAGCTTTTTATGTGCATGAGATAGGTCATTGGGCAAAATTTTTAAAAATGTAATAAATACAGAAGGTAATATTCAGCAATACATTTGGAAATTACAAAAAACAGTACAGTGTAATAAAAGCATGGTTTTGGACTTTGATAAATTGGTTTTAAGTCTTGGTTTGGCCACTTTTCTGTTTGTAGGATTTGGATAAAGAAGTTACATTCTATGAGCATTGGTTTTCCAATGTGTAAAATATTGCTTATGGTAAAGTATAGCATTGTTAAGAGGTATAGATATAATAAAGTACAGTAAGAACATGACTAGATAATTCCAGAAGAGATGGTAGCTAACAAAAGTCAACAATTATCAAGCACTTATACACCAGTTATAAACTCAGTATATGAATGAACATATTTAATTCTCAAAACTATGCCATGAATTGATGAGCCAGGGTTTGAACTCAAGATAGTTTTGCTGTAAAGTATGAATCTTAACCAAAATGTTATTTTTTCTTGAGTGAAAAAATTAACATTTATTTTACAGTAAAGAAAATAAAGAGCACACAACTTAAAAAAAAACCTAAAAACATCAAACAGGTGAAATAGAGTTAAAGGTGAAAATAAAATGTCACATGTGTTCATGGTTTCCACCCACATCAAAGAATAACTGCCAGATATTACATGTGGAAAAATCCAAAAGAGGAATTGCATATTGAGTCACACTTCCCAGTTTAGAAGAAGTACAGTGAATCCTGGCAGATTGGAAAACAAAATAAATTCTTACAATGATAGCAAGATTGTCTGGAAAAAAGCAGATGTATGTAGGCTCTATGAAGGTATCAAAACATGTCTTAGAGCTAATTATTCTAAGAAGCCCATTGGAAAAGCAGTTACTCTGCTTGTACTTTTTTCTTTTATTCTCTGGAATCAGTTTTCTGACTGGAATGGGTGAGGTGTACAGATAATTTTACTTTCCAACTACAGAAAAGATGTATGTGGGCAAAGAAAATCATGCATTTAACTACATGAGTGCAGCCCATCAACTATACAGCCTGTGACCATAACCAGATATCTCCCCAAGACGGTAGCTCTTCCTAGCCAAGAGATCAAATCAAAACTCTAGTGGCATTTTCCTATCTCTCACAGAACAGGCTAAGCTTCCCACCTGGAGTAGACCCCGAGCTAAGAACTCATAAAATTTTTTTTTTTTTTAAATCAAACAAAACCCCAAAGTACAAAGTTTCTACAAAACTCTTATCCCTCTCCTGACAATATTTATGATGGTGGCATTAGTGAATTTTACTGGAAAAAAAATTCCCAAAACTATCCAGCTGGAGATGTAAGCTCACTTCCAAAGGATAAAGCAGTCAAGATGAGATTAGGATAAATTTACTGACAAAAAAAAACCCACAATATTTTTATTGTTTGCATTGCAAAAGACAATGTGCCAGGAATTACAAATCTAACCAAATTGCCACTGCATGTCAAGGCATATCAGGCGATGCTAAGAAGTGATGCATGCCATTTTAATTTATATTCTGCTAGTCAAAGTAAGTCATATAGCCACAACCAACTTCCAAATGGAAAGCAAGGACAATCCTCCCACGTTTCTGGAAAAAGAGGGGAATTATAGGCCTCTCCCTCTTCTCTCTCTTTCTCTATATCTTTTTTATCTTTTTTTCTTTCTCTTTTTCTCATTCCTTTCCTCTCTCCCTCCCTTCTCTTACTGTCTCTTTCTATTTCTTAAAAAAAAGTTTGTTGACTTTCTAAATCAATATTTAGACAAGTTCAGACATGCCATGATTTTTTTATTTTATTATAAAAGAAAAAATCTATCTTTTATTTTTTATATTTATTCATGTATTTGTTTGTTTGTTTTGAGATGGAGTTTTGCTCGTTGCCCAGGCTGGAGTGCAATAGTGTGATCTTCGCTCACCGCAACCTCCGCCTCCCGGGTTCAGATGATTCTCCTGCCTCAGCCTCCTGAGTAGCTGGGACTGCAGGCATGTGCCACCACACCTGGCTAATTTTGTCTTTTTAGTAGAGACAGAGTTTTTCCATTTTGGTCAATCTGGTCTTGAACTCTCGACCTCAGGTGATCTGCCTGCCTCGGCCTCCCAAATTGCTGGCATTACAGGCACGAGCCACCACGCCCGGCTGAAAACAATCTATCTTATAGTTAGATTCTAAATCATGGTGGCTTGATAAGATGTTAGCAGATATGGTACTGTTATGTTACATTCAAAAAGTATTTAGTATCTATTATGTGTACTGCAATATGTTAAGTAGTATTGTGAAAATAAAACATGTATGATGCTAAGCTTTCTATTCTTTTTATATTTCCTTTTTGATGTAGTCCAAGGAAACTATTCTGAAACATGGTTTCATGAGGTGATTTTAAAATAATTTTTAGTGGTGGAAATGTTCCAGACCTCTCCTATAATTGATAATTTATTTATAATATGGTATTCTTGTTTTTAGCAATCAGTAATCTGTGATCACAGATATGATATCTGACTTCTCACAGAATGAACTGTAAAAATGAATGCACAGAGAAAAATAATTTATCTATATTCACATTTCATTATAAGCATATTTAATCTCATTAACATTTACTTTCCTCATTTATTCATGGAAACAATAGACTTGCATATATTGTGAAAATTAAATGAGATACTGCATATCAAGCACTAAACATACTGCTACATTGTGATGGTGCCTGCTTCCCCTTCACCTTCTGCCATGATTGTAAGTTTCTGAGAACTCCCAGCCATGCAGGACTGTGAGTCCATTAAACCTATTTGGCTTATGAATTACCCAGTATCAAGTATTTCTTTATAGCAGAGTGAAAATGGACTAATATACTTTGTAATCAAATTAAGGATATTTCTCTATTAAACCTGAAACCTTTTAGGTAAGTGAACACCTTTTAAAACTAATGTTTACAAAGGAGAAGATGACATATAAACCGCAAGCACATGAACAGTCTATGGAAGATGAATAATTATTTTAGAAAAGGGTGGACATTTCAAAAAACATTTTCCCCACTTTGAAAGAATTGAAGTGTATGTGGACCAGGAAAAATTGGTGGGAGCACAGGGAGGGGGGGAGATTAAGAAAGAGCAAAACAGAATAAGCTAAAAAATATTAAAGAACACAATTTAAGAAACTATGATCGATAATTAAGAAAGAAAAAAAGGAAACCCATAAGCATAATTTTTATTTATAAAACCACAAAATAACTAATTAACTAAAAAAAAAAAAGCATTCTAATATAAAAGGATAAAACTTCCTTGAAATAAAGGAATACACCAGAAGCATGTTTTGAGACAAGGAATGTATGAAAAGGATTAGGAAATTTTCTGAGATAAAAGCAGTGGGGGATTGAAATGGGAACAGAAATGGAAGGAAGCCAAACAATAGTATGATACCTAGTAAAATACCAGAAGAGGAAAACATGGTCACAATCCCATAAAATAGCTCTGGAGAGAATACAGCTCATGAGTGAGAGTTGTCCCAGTCAGAGGCAAGGGAACTATGATATTTATACTCGGCATGCATCCGTCTTTGTTTAACAGCTACTCCCAGGCAAGGTGGGGATATAAATTCTAAGAACTTCTAGTTTTCCAAGAGCAGGGAAAATGAATCTGGTGGCCTGAGGACAGCACTCTAACAGAGAGACTCAAATGCTCACTGTTGTGTGTGATGCACACTAGGAGTCGATGTGTAGAAAAATTGTAAAGGTATTTGAGACGATATAGGTGTAACAGCATTTTCCATAACAGGAATTTGAGATTGAAAAGATACGCCAAGCTCCAAGACACCTTGGTAGAAGACAATCAACAAAATGACATAATCTGTTATTTTTTTAAATTAAAAGAACAAGAAAAAGAGCATGGTTCCCAAATACAAAAAGCCAATTACTTGTTAGTAAAACAACAACAACAAATCAACTGGACTTTAAAGCTTTTTCCGTGTGATTCACTAATCAACCATAGAAGATACATTTTCCAGGTCTACGAAAGTTTTAGACAGAAAATATGACTGAATAATTTTATTCCCAGCTAAGTTATTATCAATTTCATATTAAACTTAATAAAACATTGTGTCTGGAATACAGCCAACTAGAGATATATCAAAATAATGATGATGATAAAAACAATAATATTGTACTGCCATATTGGAGAAACTGTTAAAAATGTGACAATGCACAGGAAAAGTATTTAGATATAAAACTATACATAAAAAAACTATACATAAAAAACTAGGAATTTTGTGCATAAATCAAAATATAAGTGTCTTAAATACTGACAATGTAATAAAAATGAGTGAGATTATCTGAAAAAATGATGGCGGGGAAATGACAGAAAAGTGTAAGTGTGCTAATTTCCTTATATAGTCAACAAGAACTGTCCAAAATACAAAAGTTATAAAAGAAAGATTTGTATCTGTAAGCTACATTATTAACATTAAGTGAAAAGTCCCAGAGTATAGAATAATATAAAAAGAAAACTAATGAAATTTTGTTGAAGAATCAAATAATTTGTGAATAGCAGCTATTTTTTCAGCAATGGAGGGAGAGAGGGTGGTGGAATGGAAGAGGAAGGAATTTAATTTTCATTTTATCTCTTGTACTATGTAGATTTTTACACATTCATGCATTATTTTAAAAAGTAAAAACTATAGATACATTTATTCTACATTGTTTTGTTATGACAGCATCACACATGAGAAAAATACTGGAGCGGAATATTTTGGAGTATTCTTTCCAAACACAGTGCTCATAATGTTACTCTTTAACGTTTTGGAAAGTCTTCTTTTGGAATGGTCGTTGTAGGAAATCTTATTTCTTCTCGAGATTATTAAAAGTTTTAGAAAGAAATTAATGTCGCATACTCAGAGAATTCTATTTCAATATGTTTTGTTACTTGTTTCCTGAAGTAGTTACTTCTAAATTTCCAAGTTGAAAAAAATATATACATATCTCATGGGACTTTTTTAGCACCTCTTGACACTAATGAATATCATATCTAACTCTAGATTTAAAGAGGAATCAGTCTACCAAGGTTTTATATATCATACAGCTTGTATAAAATCTTTGTAGTTGTTTCACATATCTTCATAGGTTTTGAGGAATTTCATCTTTGCACATAGAAATTATGGTTCAGTAAAAATGTAGAATTTTCCATTTAATAATGGACTTAATAATAATAATAATTATTATTATTATTATTTCAGTTCTCGGGTACATGTGCAGAAAGTGCAGTTTTGTTACATAGGTATACACATGCCAAGGTGGTTTGCTACACCCATCAACCCGTCATCTACATTAGGTATTTCTCCCAATGCTATTCCTCCCCTAGCACCCCACCCCCCAAGAGGCGCTGGGTGTGATGTTCCTCTCCCTGTGTCCATGTGTTCTTCTTGTTCAACTCCCACTTATGAGTGAGAACATACGGTGTTTGGTTTTCTGTTCTTGCGATAGTATGCTGAGAATGATGGTTTCTGGCTTCATCCATGTCCCTGAAAAGGACATGAATTCATCCTTTTTTATGGCTGCATAGTATTCCATGGTGTATGTTTGCCGCATTTTCTTTATCCAGTCTATCATTGATGGGCATTTGGGTTGGTTCCAAGTCTTTGCTATTGTGAATAGTGCCACAATAAATATATGTGTGCAGGTGTCTTTATAGTAGAATGATTTATAATCCTTTGGGTATATATCCAGTAACGGGATTGCTGGGTTAAATGGTTTTTCTAGCTATAGATCCTTGAGAAATCGCCACACTGTCTTCCACAATGGTTGAACTAATTTACACTCCCACCAACAGTGTAAAAGCCTTCGTATTTCTCCACATCCTCTCCAGCATCTACCGTTTCCTGACTTTTTTTTGTTTTTTTTGTTTTTGTTTTTGTTTTTTTTTTTTTTTTGAGATGGGGTCTCGCTCTGTAGCCCAGGCTGGAGTGCAGTGGCCAGATCTCAGCTCACTGCAAACTCCACCTCCCGAGTTTATGCCACTTTCCTGCCTCAGCCTCCCCAGTAGCTGGGACTACAGGCGCCCACCACCTAGCCCGGCTAGTTTTTTTGTATTTTTTAGTAGAGACGGGGTTTCATCGTGTTAGCCAGGATGGTTTCCTGACTTTTTAATGATCACCATTCTAACTGGCATGAGATGGTATCTCATTGTGGTTTTGATTTCCATTTCTCCGATGACCAGTGATGATGAGCATTTTTGCATATGTCTGTTGGCAGCATATATGTCATCTTTTGAGAAATGTCTGTTCATATACTTTGACCACTTTTTGATGGGGTTGTTTTTTTTCTTGTAAATTTGTTTAAGTTCATTTTAGATTCTGGATGTTAGACCTTTGTCAAATCGGTATAGTGCAAACATTTTCTCCCATTATGTAGGTTGCCTGTTCACTTGGATGATAGTTTCTTTTACTGTGTGGAAGCTCTTTAGTTTAATTAGATCCCATTTGCCAATTTTGGCTTTTGTTGCCATTGCTTTTGGTGTTTTAGTCATGAAGTCTTTGCCCATGCCTATATCCTGAATGGTATTGCCTAGGTTTTCTTCTAGGATTTTTATGGTTTTAGGTCTTACTTTTAAGTCTTTAATCCATCTTGAGTTAATTTTTGTATAAGGTGTAAAGAAGGGATCCAGTTTCAGTTTTCCACATATGGCTACCCAGTTTTCCCAACATCATTGATTAAATAGTGAATCTTTTCCCCATTGGTTGTTTGTGTCAGGTTTGTCAAAGATCAGATGGTTGTAGATGTGTGGTGTTATTTCTGAGGCCACTTTTCTGTTCCATGGGTCTATATATCTGTTTTGTTACCAGTACCATGCTGTTTTGGTTACTGTAGGATAAATCCACAAAGATGGGGAGAAGCCAGCACAAAAAGGCTGAAAATTCCAAAAACCAGAAAGCCCATTCTCCTCAAAATGTTCACAACTCCTCGCCAGCAAAGGAACAAAACTGGATAGAGAATGAGTTTTACAAATTGACAGAAGTCGGCTTCAGAAGGTGGGTAATAACAAAATCCTCCAAGCTAAAGGAGCATGTTCTAACCTAATGCAAGGATGCTAAGAACCTTGAAAAAAGGTTAGCAGAATTGTTAACTAGAATAACCAGTTTAGAGAAGAACATAAATGATCTGATGGAGCTGAAAAACACAGCATGAGAACTTCATGAAGCATACACAAGTATCAATAGCTGAATCGATCAAGCGGAAGAAAGGATATCAGAGATTGAAGATCAATTTAATAAAATAAAGCAAGAAGACAAGATTAGAGAAAAAAATAAAAAGGAATGAACAAAGCCTCCAAGAAATATGGGACTATGTGAAAAGACCAAACTTACATCTTATTGGTGTATGTGAAAGTGATTAGGGGAATGGAACAAAGTTGGAATACACTCTTCAGGGTATCATCCAGGAGAACATCCCCAACCTAGCAAGACAGGCCAACATTCAAATTCAGGAAATACAGACAACATCACAAAGATACTCCTCCAGAAGAGCAACCCAACACACATAATCGTCAGATTCATAAAGGTTGAAATGAAGGAAAAAATGTTAAGGACAGCCAGAGAGAAAGATCAGGTTACCCACAAAGAGAAGCCCATCTGACTAACAGCAGGTCTCTCTGCAGAAACCCTATAAGCCAGAAGAGCATGGGGGCCAATATTTAACATTCTTAAATAAAATAATTTTCAACCCAGAATTTAATATCCAGCCAAACTAAGCTTCATAACTGAAGGAGAAATAAAATCCTTTATAGACAAGCAAATGCTCAGAGATTTTGTTACCACCAGACCTGCCTTACGAGAGCTCCTGAAGGAAACACTGAGCATGAAAAGGAATAACCTGTACCAGCCACTGCAAAAACATATCAAATTGTAAAGAACATTGACACTATCAAGAAACTGCATCAACTAATGGGGAAAAGAACCAGCTAGCATCATAATGACAGAATCAAATTCACACATAACAATATTAACCTTAAATGTACAAGGACTAAATGTCCCAATCAAAAGACACAGACTGGCAAATTGGATAAAGAGTCAAGACCTATCAGGGTGCTCCCTTCAGGAGACCCATGTCACGTGCAAAGACAAGCATAGGCTCAAAATATAATGATGGCATAATATTTACTAAGCAAATGGAAAGCAAAAAAAAAAAAAAAAAAAAAAAAAGCAGGAGTTGCAATCCTAATCTCTAATAAAACAGACTTCAAACCAACGAAGATCAAAGAGACAATTCCATTATATAATGGTAAAGGGATCAATGCAGCAAGAAGGGTTAACTATCCTAAATGTATCCAATACAGGAGCACCAAGATTCATAAAATAAAAACTCCTAGAGACCTACAAAGAGACTTAGACTCCCACACAATAATAGTGGGAGACTTTAACACCCCACTGTCAATATTAGACAGATCAATGAGACAGAAGATTAACAAAAATATTCAGGAGTTAAACTCAGTTCTAGACCAAGTGGACCTAACAGACATCTACAGAACTCTCCACCCAAAATCAACAGAATATACATTTTTCTCAGCACCACATGGCACTTATTCCAAAATCAATCACATAATTGGGAGTAAAACACTCCTCGGCAAATGCAAAAGAACAGAAATCATAACAAACAGTCTGTCAGACAACAGTGCAATCAAATTAGAACTCAGGATTAGGAAACTCACTGAAAACCGCACAACTACATGGAAACTGAGCAACCAGGTCCTGAATGACTACTGAGTAAATAATGAAATGAAGGCAGAAATAAATAAGTTCTTTAAAACCAATGAGAATGAAGACACCACGTACCAGAATCTCTGGGACACATTTAAAACAGTGTGTAGATGGAAATTTATAGCACTAAACATCCACAAGAGGAAGCAGGAAAAATCTAAACCTGACACCCTAACATCACAATTAAAAGAACTAGAGAAGCAAGAGCAAACACATTCAAAAGTTAGCAGAAGGCAAGGAATAACTAAGAACAGAGCAGAACTGAAGGAGATAGGGACACAAAAAAGCCTTAAAAAAATCAATGAATCCAGGACCTGGTTCTTGGAAATGATCAACAAAGTAGACCATTAGCCAGACTAATAAAGAAGAGAAGAGAGAATAATCAAATAGACAGAATAAAAAATGATATAGGGGATATCATCACTGATCCCACAGAAATACAAATTACCATCAGAGAATACTATAAACAACTCTACGCAAATAAACTAGAAAACCTAGAAGAAATGGATAAATTCCTGGACACATACACCGTCCCGAGTCTCAACCAGGAAGAAGTCGAATTCCTGAATAGACCAATAACAAGTTCTGATATTGAGGCAGTAATAAATAGCCTAACAACCAAAAAAAAAAAAATCCCGTGCCAGATGATTCACAGCTGAATTCTACCAGAGGTGCAAAGAGGAGCTGGTACCATTCCTTCTGAAACTGTTCAAACAATAGAAAAAGATCTACTCCTCCCTAAGTCATTTTATGAGGCCAGCATCATCCTGATATCAAAACCTGGCAGAGACACAACAAAAAAGGAAAATTTCAGGCAATATCCCTGATGAACATCAATGTGAAAATCCTCAATAAAATACTGACAAACCGAATCCAGCAGCACATTAATGATGGACTTCTTAATCTCAAAGTATCTGTCAGGAAAAATCAATCAATATTGAAATATTCACAATATAATGACAAGTGTAGAGAAAACAAGTAAACTCTCCACTTTAATTCTAATAAATTAAGCTGTACCAGAGCAGTGTCTCCAGTAGGTAATACCATAATATTAAGTAACCTTTTAATTTACTCGCATGCAGTTTAGGATTGTTTCAGGAAGGCAGGGTAAGGGGGGAGTAGATGAAGATGCTCTGTTTTACACAGCCATTCAGAGACTCAGGCTGAAAAAATTTGTTCTTCATTTTTACCTGTTTTTCATGGCCTTAAACATGCAATCCCAGTGAACTTGAAGGAGGGGGGAAAGAAAAAGAAAAAGCATCCATGCAGTTCTTATTGTCTAAGTCTGAAGGTAGCCAACATCACTTTATCTAAGTATTTACTTGTCATTCAGATGTCTACACCCAATGTGATCAGAGGTTTAATTATGTATCTAGTTAAACTATGTATCTATGTCAGATCTAAAAACCTCCACATATTTCCACAGCCTCTCCCATCCAGTGGTGGAGTCTTTTCCCCCTACGCCTTGAATCTGATCTTGTACAAATGACTTGATTTAACTAAAAGAATATGAGACAAGTGACTTAGCAGATTTTGAGCTTTGGACTGAAAAAACTTGTACCTTCTGCTGTCTCCCTCTTGGAATATTGCCAAGCTTAGGAGTCAGTCTAAAGCTAACCAACAGCCTACCAAACACCAAATATGTGAATAAGGCCATCTTAGTGAAGCAAGATATTTTCCTGACCCCTTCACGGGATGCATGAAGGGGTTGCCTCATTTACTTAGCCCGCAGAAGCAACTACTTCTATGAGGGCAAGTGCAAGTGAAGGAGGTGAGAGCTGAAACGCTGGAACTAGCCGGCCATTTCAGCGCAAACTCCACTCACTCAGACCCACTGCACTCTACACTTCATGGGAGGGAGCACACAGGTGAGTGGGTGCAGGAGGCAGAGTGAGTGATTTTGGGCACTAGCAGGAGAGAACTGTGCACAGACCCTGTGGCAGTGTCTTGGAGAGGGTACCCATAACTCCTGAAGTCCTGAAGTCCCAGAGGGAGCGTTACAGTGCTTTTACAGCTCTGCTGTCCATGGATGGCTTAAGTGTTAACAGCTCAGTGGACCCTCTGCCTTTTCGCATGAGGTGACTGCCTTCTATCAGTGCAGGCAAATTGTCAGTGTGACATCCTTTTGCATCCACACCTGTGGTTTCCGAGTTCTTGTCTGGTGTCCAGGATAAATGAGATCACACAAATGAATTGAAGGATGGTAAATGCAGTGGATTTTATTGGTGATGGAGGTGGCTCTTAGCCAAAAGGGGAGCTGAAAGGGGACAAGGCAGGAGGATAATCTTCCCCTGAAGTCTGGTCGCCTTCAGCTAGATTTTTCTCTGAGGTTACACCATCAAGCTGTCCCTCTGAAGTCAAGCCACTTATCTTTGACATCCAGCCTTAGTATCCAACATCCAGCTGCTTCCCTCCCTCTCTGCTGCCTGAGTCTGGAGTTGCCATAGGCACAGGATGTGGGGTGGGGCAGGCCATGGGTGGTTTTGGAAAAGGCAACATTCAAGCAGGAAAATCGGGATGTAAGTTCTCACTTTGGGTTGTAGTCTCAGACTTGAGAGTAGGGTTTTGTTTAAGACCTACCCTTTTCTGCTTAGAATTTCTCTGCCTCCTGTCCCTGTCACTAGATCATTCACTTCCAGAAGGTCTATCAGGTGACTGCAAGTGCTGAAGTAAGTTCAACCCAAGCCCATACAATCTCAGCTAAACCCAGGCCACAGAATTGTGAAAAAAAACAATGACAAATGTTTATTTGAACCATTAATTTGGGGTAGATTGTTAGATAGTCAAGATAACACATTCAGTGCCCATGAAGAAAAGTATTTCGGCAAACAGCTAGTGCTTTTGTGGAACTCTCTTTGTGGTAAAGATCTACACTTTCATAGATTTCCATTATTTTCCACGTTTTTTTATTTTTTTTCTTTTTTAGACCAGGTCTCACTCTGTCACCCAGACTGGAGTGCAGTCTCACAATCACAGCTCACTGCTGCCTTGACCTCCAGGGTTCAATTGATTCTGCCAAGTAGCTTGGACTACAGGCATGTCCCATCATGCCTGGCTAATCCAAGTTTCTTAATGGCAAACATTAGCATGTCCTTATGATTTTTGGTTTTATTAAATGCCTAGGGCAAATAATTTTAAAGAAAGATTGGGTTGTTTCTTAGTTTAGAATATTTGTAAATCTATACTGTGCCACGTAAAGAATGTTCAAAGCTGATGCATATAGCACTTGCTGTTCACAAAATCTTTTTTCTGCCTTACATTTTTACACTTTAGTAAGAATCAGAGGCAATCAAATAATGCTTTTAATTGAAGGTTATATATTCAGAATATGCACACTTGACAAAATGTTTCCAATTTCAAATTCACAAAATGAAAATCTAACCAATAATAAATAAGAAGAGATAATAAGATGTAAGGAAAAAGAAAGTTGACAAGATTATGTGATGCACTAATCTCTACATTTTTATTAAACACCCTAGATATTTAAGCACTATATAATGAATACGTTTTCCAAAACAATATCAGATATACACATGTATGTATAATGACTACTTGCCAGAATATTTGAACTCAGAAAAATCTAACATAGTCATTCTTAGGTCTAAACATTTTGTTTCTTATGTAATATACGCTTCATTGTCATATCTTTGTTTTGAACTATATAATACATAGTTTATACCTTGCAGCAGAATTTCCAGCCTATCTGGGAAATAATCTCAATTTTTGGCAATAAGAAAAATAAGAATACAATTACTTTCTTACCTAATGTATAATTTATACAATAATCAAAACACAAATTTTGTATAATGCATTATATAATAATGTATATTATACAAAATATAAGCTAATGTATAATTTCTAGACTAAAATTCATATATATTTCTTCAGTTAATTTTTGTATGTTTAGAATACTTTTCAAGATAGCTATGTATAAGTTCTAATATGATAAAATTTCTTCTTCGCTTTGTTCTAGTAAATGATTAGGTTTTGCAAATGATTCATGTTGCAACAATATAAAATCCATATCATTCTGTGAGCTACATTACTTCATTTATATAATTGTCCATTTTCTTTTGACAGTTCCATTATAAAAATTGTTTCAACAAACATAAACATTGTGATCTTATAGATGACAATTTATTAATTAAATGTATAAGTTTATCTAAAAATTAACTGAATGGGCAAAGTAAGTAGGATTGTATTAATGTTAGTTTTATCAATACAGTTTGTACTTTAAAAATGGTCATTTAAGGTATGAAAATGGATTTGCTTAATGGAGCGTTTTGATGAGGGCAGATTTCATGACATATGAGAGACAATAAAGATGTTAGTTTCCTTTTTCAGTCTAAGTACATTTTGGAAGTACAGAAGCAAAGGTAAATCTGTTTTTCTGCTACAGGGCTTCCTTCTCAAAGATTATGTTAATATCTTATGTGAATTTTCAAAGGTATGGGGTGATATGCATTATTTCCAGATATGTATGACTATATAACCCACTCTCAAGAAAGATCTAATTGGATTAGTGTCCATCAGAAAATACTTTGGGAAGATGTAGTTTGACAATTCAAAATGACTTGCAATGCAAATCTAGATAAATTTTGTGTACACATGGAGATAGAGTATGGAATCCTAAGACATTGAAGGCTCAGAAGGGTGGGAAGTAGGGGGAGGAGGATAAAGCTTGAAAAATTACTTAATGGGTACAATGTACATTATATGGGTGACAGTGACACTAAAAGCCCAGACTTCCTCCCTATGCAATATATCCATGTGAAATAGTTTGGATATTGTCTCCTCAAAATTTCATGTTGAAATGTGCTGCCCAGTGTTTGAGATGGGGACTGGTGTGAGGTGTTTGGGTAATGAGGGCAGATCCCTTACGAGTGGCTTGGTGCCATAATGAGTGAGTGCCCTAGCTCTGTTAGTTACTACAACATCTGATTAGTAAAAAGATCCTGGCACTTCCTCCCTTCTCTCTTTCATTATGTGACACACACGCTCCCCTCTTCACCTTTCTTTATAATTGGAAGGTTCTTGAGGCTCTTGCCAGAAGCCAGTGCTGGTTCCATGCTTCTTGTACAGTCTGCAGAACCATGAGCCAAATAAACCTTTCCTTATCAATTAACTACTGAGATTCAGGTATTCCTTTATAGCAAGGCAAATGGACTAACATACCATGTAACAAAACTATATTTGTACCTTGTAAGTTTATACACATAAAAATAAATACAATACAATAAAATTGGAAAGAGTGTCATAGGCAGATGGCACGGTCAGAGCCAATATCCTAAGATATAGCATGCTGAACTTGTCAGAAGGACTCCGGGGAGGACAGAGTGGCTGGAGCAGAGTGAGATGGGGGTAAAGTCATGGCAGATGAGGACCAGATCCTTTTAATTTTTCCTTTTGGTAACAGCTTTATTGAGACATAATTCACATATCACATAATTCACCCTCTTAAAGCATGCAATTCAATTGTTTCAGTATATTCAGTTATTCAACCATCATTGCAATCAATTTTAGAGCATTTTCATTACCCCCAAAATAAACCCCATACACTTTAGCTATCACCTGCTAGACCTCCCAAGCCCTCAGTCCTTGGCACCCACTTATCTATTTTCTCTCTATATAGATTTGAGACCCAGGTCTCTTAGGAGTGCTGTAAAGGCTCTATCTATGAGTTTTCAGCAGGTAATTGATATAATTGACATACCAATTTAATAGAGTCCTTCTATAAGCTGTGCTGTGAGTAAACTGATAGAGGTGGTTATAGGAACTAATCCATCAAACAATAATCTTGCCTTGGAACAGCCCTGCCAAATTAATAAATACTGGTGGAAGTGGGAATTGGAAATGCTTTATATATAATTAAAAAAATTACTAGCTGATCTCAGAGATGGTGGGCTCTGTATTCTGACTGCAGACTCAGGTTTGCTTTTTCTAGAATATGTTCTCAACATGTGATTATTTCTTAGCACTTTCCTTTGGCACCATATTTTGGACAAAAGACTTGCTGAGTATCTCAAATGGAGATTTTGGGAAGTTATTTTCCAAGCAGAAATCAGCTTAGATCTCCCTGTTAGGACATGTAGATGTTTGAATCTGATATGTGTGTTGGGATTTGGGGTAAAAGAATAATATCTACTAGTGAGACTTTGTGTTATTTTATGTTTTTGAAAACAATAAGGTAGGTAGATATTATAACTACAATTAATATCCGTATACCTCAATTTTAAAGATGAGAAAGCTGGAATATAGGCTGGGCACAGTGGCTTCTACCCGTAATCTCAGCACTTTGGGAGGTTGAGGCTGGTGGATCACGAGGTCAGGATCAGCCTGGTCAACATGGTGAAACCCGTCTCTACTAAAAATACAAAAATTAGCCAGGCATGGTGGAGGGCGCCTGTAATCCCAGCTACTCTGGAGGCTGAGGCAGGAGAATCACTGGAATCTAGGAGGCAGAGGTTGCAATGAGCTGAGGTGCACCACTGCGGTCCAGCCTGGGTGACAGAGCAAGACTCTGTGTCCAAAAAAAAAAAAAAAAAAAAAGTCAAAATGTGTAGAAATTAACTATCTTACCTAATTATAACACAAAAATCACCAGTCAGAATATTGACCAATGTCTCTGTGGTTACAGGCATTCTTAACAGCCATGCCAAATTAATAAAAATGTAAAGAATGGTGCCACATAGCTATATGGCAAGAAACAAAATTCCTCTATTTTTTTTTTATCATGCTTCTCATTTAATAAAGGAGTGGACTATATTTCAAGTAAAATTACAAGAAAATAAAAATCTTTTTTTTTTTTTTTTTTTTTTGAAACAGACTCTCGTTCTATTGCTCAGGCTGGAGTGCAGTGGCGCGATCTTGGCTCACTGCAAACTCTGCCTCCTGGGTTCACGCCATTCTCCTGCCTCAGCCTCCCAGGTAGCTGGGACTACAGGCACCCACCACCTCGCCTGGCTAGTTTTTTGTATTTTTTAGTAGAGACGGGGTTTCACCGTGTTAGCCAGGATGGTCTCGATCTTCTGACCTCGTGATCCGCCCGTCTAGGCCTCCCAAAGTGCTGGGATTACAGGCTTGAGCCACCGCGCCCGGCCAATAAAAATCTTTTTAAAAGCTGTCCTGATTCACTTTGTAAGGAGAGAAATGAGGTTTCATAATCTTATAAATGTCTTTGGAATCATGGACATAAAATGGTATACAGCTTTAAAGTTTATATCATGGTTTTAATATTAACTGTTTATTATCTGAACTTTTTATGACTTAAATATTAAGATACTGATGGAAAATACCTATGAGAACTATTATGTGAATTTAGTTATTTAGGAAAAATGTTGTATTTCATTTTACTAGCTAAATATTCATTACAATGGAATTTTTATTAACATAGAAGAATGTTTATAGTATTAAGGTTTTGACATGTGCATTTTTCATATGGATATTAAATATTCAATGACTTTACAAACATTATTTTATTAAATGTACTTCAAAAAAGAAATAGGCATGCACATACACATGTACATAGAAGGAAATGGTATAACCAACTAATTTATTGTACTCTAGTTTTTCACTGGCATTTGATACTGCCTTTTAAAAACTTGCAATATTTTGTTATTGTGATTTTTCATATCAGAGAATTTCCATAATATAATCCACATTTAATTTTTATTTAGGTGCTATAATGCATTTTCCTGAGCTCACAATATTAAAATGTACAGAGTTTCTTCAATCTTCCTTTCAGAATTACCCTGCATCTTTCCCATTCGAATTTCTAATGAGGATGCTGATATTTATAAATTGAATAGTTGTAGTCAGGGCCCTCTTCCTTCCATTTAGGTTTTGTCATGGGGACAATGATCAGGACACCTGGGAAAAAGGTGAGAGAAGTTGCATGCTTATTTCCTCCCATGTCCCTTGAGGTCACCACTACTGACTTTCCTCAAAAGGAAGTTCATTGCTCCTCTTTGTGAGGCCAGCTCTACGTGAAGCTCCATCCTGCTGGTTTCTAATAACATCTTCCCCTTATCCAAGAAGTGATTATAGACTGCTGATACTGGCTTCATACTTTGGTACCCTTTTACTTCCTCTCTATCCTATTTATACCAGTACAATTAATCATTTATCTATAAGCCCTCTTAAGACTATATTAAAAGTGAGAATGTCATCTGTTCTCTGTTGGTTTCCTGATTGAGTTAAAAACAGCAAAGCAACTAAACCCAAGGAAGATGTCCTTTAGGATCTATCTGCTTTTCCTTAATATTTTGAATCCAGAATATATTACTGAGGGTGATATCTCAGAATATTGTAGAATTGAGGATATAAATTTTGATCCTATGAAGCACTTTTTCCAAAATTTAAAAAGTAATTATTATGGAATAATTTATGTATAGCAAACATTGGTGTAATTGCAAAAGCAATATACGTTTGGTAAGAAAATGCCTATTATCCTCTCATATTTTGTAGACAGATGAGTATGAAGCAACAGATGTTGAAATTATTAAGAATAATCTAACAATGTCACAATTTTGGCATTTTATTTGGTTTGGCTAGAAACTATGAGCTCACATTTTATCTGAACCCTGTCTGAACTAACTTAAGCAAAACTTAGAGGCTTTCGTTCATAGAGGTTGTGCTGAATCTTTTTTGTTGGATTCATTTTGCTATACATGAGTTCATGACTTTTATTTAGAAGTTTGGGTTTGCTCCCAAAATGATTTTCAGAAATTATTTCTAAAACCGTAGAAACTTTAAGCATTTAGCAATAATGCAAGAATAACTGAACAATCAGGGAGAAGAGATTTGACTCACATGAAAAAGTATATATGGATTCTATTTTACTGTTGTTTTATGAAAATATGTCACATACCAATATAAGTAGAAATGGCTGTTTTGAAAATAGATGTAAATTTCAGTGTTTCTAGGGAACCCAAGCCAACAATTCACTTTGGTCATTGTATTTCAAAATCATATCTCTGATTAATGAAAATATTAGTCTTTAGAAAAGAATATAGAATTTTGTCTTTTAAAAAAGGTTTATAAATTGCATGATGTAATTTTCTATTTTATTTTAATTATTGATATGATTATCTATTTTACTTATGAATTATGTGAGCATAGTATGATCATCCAGGATTATTTCAATTCTAACTTATTTTTTTATTGACTAGGTTAGATATTATTATTATTATTTTATACGGTCAATGTTTATTTAGTTATCCACATGTCAAACATTTTATTCGAAAACCATCCCTTTCTGTATCTCAGTCCTTTCCTTGGGAATTTCCCAGAGCCAAGGCCTAAGTAGGTGTGCCCCCTTTTCTAGGGTAGATTCCTTTCTGATGCACCCACAGAGGCTGTACCTCTTCCCAGATCCTGACTTTTTGTGAATAGCTCTGTTCTGAATTTCCTGCCCTTGCCCTCTGCTTAAGTGTCAGGCTTTGGCTTCTGCACTAGGTTCGTTTGATTAATCTAAAGGCACATTTTAGTACTCTAGAGATGAGCAGATACATCAGGTTGATCATGGGTTCCAAAATTTTTCCAGTCCTATGGATCTGTGCCTCTGTGACCTCAGGAAAATGTCTCTAGTTTGTCTGCACAAAACTGAAGATTAGAAAACCATATTTAAAACTCTATTAGTTTTTAGTTATTTTAGGTGTTTTCTGATATCTGGTTCCCTATGTTGCTAGAAATACAAGCCCAAACATATATGCCTCATATTCTTAGGCATATATTCTTTGTATATATATTATTCTTATAAATAAATGTATGAACAATATATTAATACATTCTCAAAGTATATCATTTAATATAAAGAATTCACATTATAAATGTAATATATGCTGTGAAGTATGTGTTTTTATAAAATATTTTAAAGTAAATAAAAAGTTAATTTAGCCAATTAATCATTTCACAAAGGTTATTTAGCAAATTGATTATCTGGAGCAATTAGTTGTTTTTCCATGAATTTAGTGGAATTGGCAATGCAATGAATCAGTTAGGTGAACTGGAATTCCAGTCATGTAGGATTTTTCATGTGTGGAAAGGGCCTGTATCCATCTGATATCCCTACCCAGAAATAAATCTTCTTTTCATCTGCAGAGTGCAGGTGGACAAGAAGGAGTTTACTTTGTTGTGAAGCTAATGAAGAGTCCTGAGTTTCTTAATTACCATTTAAACAAACTTTTACTTAATATTTTTGGTGATAAATATATTTTCTTTCCAACCTTCAAAGACATTTATTGCTATCAGTGAAACTGGAGCTATCAGTTACATATTCCTGGGATTCTGGATCATAAGTCAACTTGATTCTTGCTAACTTTGTCCTACTGTAAGCATTTGGTTTCATCCTACTGTGCTAAATCAGCTATCACTGTTATCTCTCTATTTTATCTTTTGAAATTTGTTGGCATCCCTTCTCTGCTATTTCTCCTACCAGTTATTGGCTAATGTAGGTTGTTCCTTTTCAAAATGTGTTCCCTGCTGTTGTAATGAAGCTATGAGTGGGATTAGAAGTAAATGCTTATTTAATTATCGGGGTTTAACTGGACATCTTACTCCATTAGATGACTAATTTTAGAACATATCATAATAAATAATGCAATGATTAACTTTCTTATTCTAACATTTTGTGTGCATAACTTTTAAAAGATGTTGACATTTTAAATACTAACTTAAGCCTTTTAATTAAATTTTTTTAAATTATTTAATTACAATGCATATTTTATTTTTATATATACAGTTAATTTTATAACAATAAAAAGTAATCCTAAGTAAATTCAAGACCTCTTGAAAATTTGTGTAACATGCTACATACCTTAATATTTTGAATGCTTGCTTATTTTCTAGGAATACGGACTTTAACTAGATTCTTAAGGGATGCCATAACAGCAGCAAAAACAAAAGGTTTATACTTGGGATCACAGAATTGAAGTTAAAATTGCCAAGTTTTTTCTCTTCAATCCACAATGACTGGGAAGTATTTATAATTATCATGCATAAGGAAACCTTAATGTTTAATACAACCTGCATTATATGTATTCAAACTTTCTTAAGTTTTGCTAGAAGAAATGACTGTTAAGATGCTGTGTTTTCAACAGCTATCTACTACAATATGTTTTAAGATAAATATTGGATAAAATATGGATTTTTTTCAAATAAAGTATCGAACTAATAAAATAAGTACATATCAAAAACTTCCACTAGAATATTTGTATCAAAAACTTAATTTTTATAGCTTATCATCATAATACTTTTCCCACACTTATAGAAAATATTTTATAATGTACCTTCACCCAAATTTGTTAATGATTAAAATAAACTAAGAAAAATGTCAAGATTGGTATTTCCAAGACTTTCAGGTGATTTAGTAGTATTCATTTATAATTTTCATTTTTCTTATTTAACTAGTTATATATATGGTTAATTTTTATTATCTATTTTTTTCTTTTTTTTTTTTGAGACAGACTATCACTCTGTCACCCAGGCTGGATGCATGGCTTGATCTCAACTCACTGCACCCTCTTCCTCCTGGGTTCAAGCAATTCTCCTCCCTCAGCCTCTCAAGTAGCTGGGACTACTAGGCGTGCACCACCATGCCTGGCCATTTTTTTTTTTTTTTTAATTTTTAGTAGAGACTGGGTTTCACTGTGTTGGTCAGGCTGGTCTTGAACTTCTGACCTCAAGTGATCTGCACGCCTTGGCCTCCCTAAGTGCTGAGATTACAGGCGTGAGCCACCACACCTGGCCCTCATTAATTATTTTTTAAATTTCTCTTTATGTATAGTACATATAATATCTTCTTAATTTATTCATATAAGATTTGTGATTTTATTTTTACCAAAATGATAAAACTCCACCAACAGGTTTAGTCATGTACAAACAACATTCTGTCCAGAATTTGGAGTAAATATTGAGAGTGAAATTAATAGTGGTATAAAGTGATCTGTTTGAAAATATTTGCCACAGAATAATATGATTTTATAATTTTCATTTTTTAAGTAGTTTTTTTTTTTTTTTTTTTTTTTTTTTTTTTTTTTGCCTCTGTGCTCAGGCTGGCGTGCAGTGGCACTATTGCAGGTCACTGCAGCCTTAAACACCTGGGTCCAGGGGATTTTCCTGACTCAGCCTCCTGAGTAACTGGGACCACAGGTGCATGCCACTATGCCTGGCTAAGTTTTTTTATTATTTCTAGGGATGAGGTCTTGCTATGTTTCCCAGGAAGGTCTCAAACACTTGGGCTCAAGCCATCCTCCTGCCTCAGGCTCCCAAAGTGCTGGGATTACAGGCGTGAGCCACTATGCTTGAATAATATTTTTCTAAGTTTTCTATAGCAATATATTAACTTACAGATAACACTGTATAATCATATCAGGTATTAACAATTTAGACATGAAATATAGCAATATATTCAAGGTTGGTAAATTCAAATTTATGATATTAATAGCTTTTCATAATAAATGTAACATTTGAGGAGGTATTATATAAAATTTTAATGAGGTGATTTTACTAGATTCATATTTAATAATATTATCAGAACGTTATAAGTTTTATATTTGTTATAAAAGCAAATTTTTATGCTCCTTTCAGTTAATTGTCTATTCTGTTACTCATTTCTAGTTGCATAATGATGATTTCTTTAAATCTACTATTTTTCTTTTTTTCTAACTTCTTTTATCAAATGAAAGAAATCAATACAATTTTTATTTGATAAAATGAAATGTATTACTCAATTAAAATATCATAGAAAGTAAGGAGAAAGAAAATCCTCAAATCTTTGGAACTGTAATTTCAGTGATAATTATGGTACATTTTAATCTATGTTTATTTGATTTATTTAACCTTTCTGATACTACATGACAGAAAAATTAAATTTCTCATCTTATTTACATAATTGAGAATATACTACATATATAATATTATGTTTTCTTTGTTATTTTTACTTAACAACATACACATTTTCTCACGAAATTACTATCTACTTGTTTTTTAAATACGTAGGCTTATGTCATATTTTACCTGAGGCATGTATCATAATTTGTTTAACCAAATCATTTTTTGCATTTTTCAGTAAGGTAAAGATATAGAAACACTTTTAAATGTATTTAATACTTAATAATACAGTATTCCTGACAGTGCATTCTCCTCAGTTACTCTGTGATATGAGCACACTTATTACCATTGTTTAGAAGAAACTGAGGCTTGCCAAAATCCTATAGTTTAATAAGTGATGGATCTGAGATCAATTTTTGTCAAAGTTTCAGATTAGTTTCTTATGACATACTTCATACTCGAGTTACTAGAGAGGATTACTTTTATTTCACTTGCAAACTGGTAAAATACTTTCTCAGAATAGTTGTAGTAATTTACATTCCTATGACCTGTTCATAAGCATGGCTTGGTATTCTCACTGCGGGATAGATTAACAAGAAGAATAAAAGGAAAATGTGAGGAATCAGATCTTAGAAAAAAGAAGACTTAGGGAGGCTCTGCAGTTGAGGTAGAGGGAAACAATGCTTTCCGTAAAAGCAGTGAACATCTATGATTTTGGCTAAGGATGCTTTTGTTTCCTTGTGGCAAAAGTGCTGTAGTTTTAGAGAACCCGATAATGTACAATTGCCTTCACTTGCAATGTCACTAATAGGCAAGATGCCTTGTTTTCTCCCAACCAAGACAAATGACCCAAGCAAGGGTAACTAGAGCCTTTTGCTCTGGAATTCAAATCTTGAACAGAGAAAGCAAACACTGAAAAGCGTAGGAGCCATTCAGATTGATAGGGTTACCCTGAAGTGACAGTCATTGTTTCCCTCTACCTCAATTGCAGAGCCTCCCTAAGTCTTTCCTTACAAAGGCCTGATCCCTAACTTTTTCTTTTTATTCTTCTTGTTAATCTCTGTTTGTTAAATAAATTTGTTTTTTTGCTTAACACGATTGTAAAGAGTTTTAATAATATGTTAAGTTGTAATTAGTTTTTTTCTAAATAAATCATTAAATTTATTTAGATATTAAATAATCCTTCTTCCCCAAAATTATTCTTTACCAATTATTTGTGCTGTCATTTTTATATACATTAAATTCTTATATTTAATACGATATGCTTTTTCATTGATTTCTTTGTATCTTCCTCTTCTAATAGGATACTGATATGTTTATGAGATTGTATAATCTATTTTAATGTATTACAGAGCTTGTTTCCCCAGGTTAATTCTTCATTACGTTAGCTTCTTAGCTTTTCCTTCAATTGTCTTTTTAACTATTTTATAATTTTACTGAGAATTATATTTATACGGGAACTTAGGATAAACTGGCATCTTGATAATATTTATTCCAATGTTGTTTTATTTGGAATGCTTGTTTAAATAGATCCATATATAATATTTATAATCATATAAATTCCTACGGTTATTTCTATTGGTATTGGTAGCTACTTTAGTCAAGCACTGATTGTTTAAAAACTCGGATTACTTATGATGTGAAAAAACACACACGAATCATCCAATGGGAAAAAATACATATATTTATGTGAGGGGACATTGAAACGTTTCTGGAAAATGGAATTAGAAGGTAAAAATGAAAAAATAAAAACATTATTTCTTAACATAAGCTTCATCAAAGTCAAGCACTTTTGTAAGTGATGATACCAGTCATTTAGTCTATCCTCAAAGAACTGAGGGTCCTGGCAATTTAACCATGGCAATGTAGTCTTTTTTACATTATCAACTGAAGAAAAATGGATGAATTTTACTCATTTTTTTTAAGATTAGAAAAAACAATCAGAATAAGCCATATGAGGATCATAAGGTGTATGCCCAGTGATTTTCCACTGAAACTCTCACAAAATTGCCCTTGTTTGATGAGACAGATGAGTGGGAGCATTGCCATGGTGGATTAGGACTCTCTGGTGAAGCTTTCTCAGGCATTTTCTGCTAGACCTTTGGGAAACTTCATTAAAACGCTCTTATAGTAAGCAGATGTTATCATTATCTGGCCCTCCATAAAGTCAATAAGCAAAATGGTTTTAATTGTTGGTCCTCTTCAATTAGGGCACAAACAAGATGAATTTTTTTCCTTACAGATTGATGGGGATGGTCTGCTGCTATGGGCTTCATCTTTAGCATCATCTCATCTCTTCTTAAAATTAGTTATTTGTTTGTAAATTGTTGATTTATTGGGGCATGTTTTCATAAAATTTCATGAAGAATCAATTATTTCATCAGTCTCCCACCCAAGCTTCACCATAAATTTGATGTTTGTTCTTGCTTCAATTTCAGCAGAATTCATGTTGTTCTGATAGGTGTTCTTTTCAAAATGATGTGTTATTCTTTTTAGTGCTTCAGACTAGATCCTGTTTAGATATGTTATAATAAGTTAGCACAAGTGTATTTAGGTGCAAAAATTTGAAATCCATAAGTAATTTTTTAATACTATGCATTTCCCATGAACTTTTTGTAGTCATATTATAAACCCCTTCTGGAAATATAGTAGCCTGAGTTATTTGGACCAATCACATTGATGAACAGAATTTAGAAATGAAAAAGACACTAGTGGCTAGTTTTCCTGGGTCACCCACTGTGGATTAATGCATTCATTTCCGCAGTGTGGGGAGAGCAGTCCTGCCCAAATTTGTACCTTCCTTGGATATATCTCTTAACCTAATTACTAGTCAATGGCGTAGATCACAATGGGTAGATCACCCTGTTGCTCTTCTCGACATTTTCTGTTCCAACCTTCAGAGCTCCACAGGACATCAGGTAATGTTTTTTTCCCTCCTACCCAAATGCAAATTTTCAGTTTTCATTGTACATCAGGGAAAGGGAGATGAAGTAAAAAGCCAGAGTCTTTCCAAGAGGGGAAGACCAATAAGAATACTTCTTCACCTTAAGCTTGGATCCAAAGGACTATATTCACAGAGCAAGCCTGAAAACAAAATAAAAATGCTCTTCCCAGCTCCTTGAGGAAACACACATAAACGTATACACACACACACACACACACATGCACACACACACACAAAGTTTGCCTTGGTGCCAAAGAGAGACAAGGGGAAAACCTTATCTATCTCTATAATATTGAATGCAAAGCTAAAAAAATGAGTTTCTCATGGCAGGGATCATGTTTCTGAAATGCTTATATTTCAAATACACTGTAGGATGTTCTTATTTGTCAGATGAACACTTAGAAAACAAACATGTTATGTACCAAAGCTGGAAATAAAACAAATGTATTTAGAATAATAAAGGCAATTTTAGATTGCAACAAAGGATTATAATTATTAAATTATAGTATGAGTTTTCTTGTCACAATAGTAATAGCAAATTAATTTTTTCAAGGTATTATATTAACTTTCATGTTAAATACCTATAGTTAATGTGACAACATGAATGCTGTAAATTTTCTTGTTGTCTGAGAAATAATTTGTACTAATTTGAGGGAGACTAAAGATGATCTGGTTAAATTAACATAACATCTGGTCATTACACTAACTCCATGCTATACTTTAGATGAGCAGCAAAAGGTAAAATCCTTTGAAAAGGAAAACTAAAAGTAATAGCATTCCGTCCTTGAAGAGCTTTAAAACTTGTTGCCTTAAAACACACACTGACAGCACACTTCTCAATAAATCAAAACAAACATCTACAGAAGAAAAAGACACATTAAGATAATTGAAAATTATGAGTGTACACTGTGTGTGTGTGTTTGTGCATGCATGTACTTCAAAATTTTATTTTCTCATTCTGTGAATACCAACTAAATTCAGTTCTCTTGAGAGAAACTGCTGAAACTGTATCATTGTTCAGGAAGCAGGAACTGGCTTTTGATAAAAGGCTTCCCTTTCTCGTCCACAATGCATCTGGGACCTTCACAGTTGATTACTGTAATATTTATATAATATAGCTTTGACGTACAATTGAGAACTATAACACATTTTATATGGAAAAAAATTGGCTAGCTTCAGATATTTTTAATGAATTGGAAGAAAGCCTATTTTGTTTCATCTGAAATCAAGAAAGAGTGCCAGGCTAGTTACTAAATACTAGTCAGTTTCTTTTATAAAGAATGCTTAGAATTTTTCTTTTGGATGTGGGTCCAAAAATCCTTCATTATTGCACTATAAAACTCAAATAAAAATGGTGCCTTCTTATAGACCCCATTAACTGCAGTATCAGATTGAAGATTGTCTTGCTCTTAGGAAAACCAAGATAATTGTACTGTTTTTTTTCAAGTTACTACTTTTCTTTGTATGGATATAGAAAGAAATCTTATTATACTGAATTGAAAGGCTCAAAAATGATGAAAACTCTTTTCTTTTCACCGTGCCTTCATTTATTTATAATAGACACTATTCTAAGAAATTTCAGATGGGTATTAAAATAAATTAAAAAATAAAAATAATAAACCTAGAAACCTCACTAGGTCAATATACTATGTTAAAATAACTTAATTACAACAGAATCTCCAAACTTTCATTTATGATTACTCG
Source organism: Rhinopithecus roxellana (assembly GCF_007565055.1). Classification (NCBI taxonomy): domain Eukaryota; kingdom Metazoa; phylum Chordata; class Mammalia; order Primates; family Cercopithecidae; genus Rhinopithecus; species Rhinopithecus roxellana. Next base: position 33,428,542 of record NC_044558.1, read on the forward strand.
TTTTCATTGATTATATAACAGAGATGTTTAGTATAAAAATATACAGGAAGCATTTTAAGAAACTAAAAAATATGTGAAAATCTGATTTCTTATATCATATTGAGAAGCCCTGGATATGTACTGAGAAGGGCATATCACTCTTGTGATATTCATGCCAAAAATGTTTACCCTCAAGTCAGTCATAAGAAAATGTCAGACCATCCAAATTTAGTGATATTCTGCAAATTAACTGGCTACTACTCAATAAAAATGTGAAAGTTTTAAAATATAAAAGTCTTTGGATCTGTCACAGATTATAGGCAACTTAGGAGGCATAATGATTAAATGCACTGTGTGATTCTGATTTACTCCAGGAAAAGGAAAAGGACTTCATGGGAAAAAGCAAAAACAGAAAATGAAAAACCAAAAAAAAAAAAAAAAAAAAAAAAAAAAAAAACACTGGGATAGAATAATGTGTGTTGTTTAGTTAATAGCCTTATAGGGGGGGCGGAGCAAGATGGCCGAATAGGAACAACTCCAGTCTCCAACTCCCAGCGCGAGCGACACAGAAGACCGGTGATTTCTGCATTTTCAACTGAGGTACTGGGGTCATCTCACTAGGGAGTGCCGGACAATCGGTGCTGGTCAGCTGCTGCAGCCTGACCAGCGAGAGCTGAAGCAGGGCGAGGCATCGCCTCACCTGGAAGCGCAAGGGGGAAGGGGGATCCGTTTTCCTAGCCAGGGGAACTGAGACACACAACACCTGGAAAATCGGGTAACTCCCACCCCAATACTGCGCTGTAAGCATACAGGCATTCCAGGAGAATATATCCCACACGTGGCCGGGAGGGTCCCACGCCCACGAAGCCTCCCTCACTGCTAACACAGCAGTCTGCCGCGATCTATCCGCAAGGCAGCAGCGAGGCTGGGGGAGGGGCGCCCGCCATTGCTGAGGCTTAAGTAGGTAAACAAAGCCGCTGGGAAGCTCGAACTGGGTGGAGCTCACAGCAGCTCAAGGAAGCCTGCCTGTCTCTGTAGTCTCCACCTCTGGGGACAGCGCACAGCTGAAGACCAACAGGGGAAGTAGCGGGAGCCGGTGCAGACGCGAACGACTCTGTCTGACAGCTTTGGGGAGAGCCGCGGATCTCCCAACGCGGAGGTTGAGATCTGAGAACGGACAGACTGCCTGCTCAGGTGTGTCCCTGACCCCTGAGTAGCCTAGCTGGGAGAAATCCCCCACTAGGGGCAGTCTGACACCCCACACCTCACAGGGTGGAGTACACCCCTGAGAGGACACTTCCAAAGGAAGAATCAGACAGGTACACTCGCTGTTCAGCAATATTCTATCTTCGGCAACCTCTGCTGCTGATACCCAGGCAAACAGGGTCTGGAGTGGACCTCAAGCAATCTCCAACAGACCAACAGAGAGTCCTTCTGACTGTCAGAAGGAAAACTATCAAACAGGAAGGACACCTATACCAAAACCCCATCAGTTCGTCACCACCATCAAAGACCAGAGACAGATAAAACCACAAAGATGGGGAAGAAGCAGGGCAGAAAAGCTGGAAATTCAAAAAATAAGAGCGCATCTCCCCCTGCAAAGGAGCGCAGCCCATCACCAGCAACGGATCAAAGCTGGTCAGAGAATGACTTGGACGAGAGGAGAGAAGAAGGCTTCAGTCCATCAAACTTATCAGAGCTAAAGGAGGAATTACGTACCCAGCGCAAAGAAACTAAAAATCTTGAAAAAAGAGTGGAAGAATTGACAGCTAGACTCATTAATGCAGAGAAGATCATAAACGAAATGACAGAGATGAAAACCATGACACGAGAAATACGTGACAAATGCACAAGCTTCAGTAACCGACTCGATCAACTGGAAGAAAGAGTATCAGCGATTGAAGATCAAATGAATGAAATGAAGCGAGAAGAGAAACCAAAAGAAAAAAGAAGAAAAAGAAATGAGCAAAGCCTGCAAGAAGTATGGGATTACGTAAAAAGACCAAATCTACGTCTGATTGGGGTGCCTGAAAGTGAGGGGGAAAATGGAACCAAGTTGGAAAACACTCTTCAGGATATCATCCAGGAGAACTTCCCCAACCTAGTAGGGCAGGCCAACATTCAAATTCAGGAAATACAGAGAACGCCACAAAGATACTCCTCCAGAAGAGCAACTCCAAGACACATCATTGCCAGATTCACCAAAGTTGAAATGAAGGAAAAAATCTTAAGGGCAGCCAGAGAGAAAGGTCGGGTCACCCACAAAGGGAAGCCCATCAGACTAACAGCAGATCTCTCGGCAGAAACTCTACAAGCCAGAAGAGAGTGGGGGCCAATATTCAACGTTCTTAAAGAAAAGAATTTTCAACCCAGAATTTCATATCCAGCCAAACTAAGTTTCATAAGTGAAGGAGAAATAAAATCCTTTACAGATAAGCAAATGCTTAGAGATTTTGTCACCACCAGGCCTGCCTTACAAGAGACCCTGAAGGAAGCCCTAAACATGGAAAGGAACAACCGGTACCAGCCATCGCAAAAACTTGGCAAAATGTAAAGACCATCGAGGCTAGGAAGAAACTGCATCAACTAACGAGCAAAATAACCAGTTAATATCATAATGGCAGGATCAAGTTCACACATAACAATATTAACCTTAAATGTTAATGGACTAAATGCTCCAATTAAAAGACACAGACTGGCAAACTGGATAAAGAGTCAAGACCCATCAGTCTGCTGTATTCAGGAGACCCATCTCACATGCAGAGACATACATAGGCTCAAAATAAAGGGATGGAGGAAGATCTACCAAGCAAATGGAGAACAAAAAAAAGCAGGGGTTGCAATCCTAGTCTCTGATAAAACAGACTTTAAACCATCAAAGATCAAAAGAGACAAAGAAGGCCATTACATAATGGTAAAGGGATCAATTCAACAGGAAGAGCTAACTCTCCTAAATATATATGCACCCAATACAGGAGCACCCAGATTCATAAAGCAAGTCCTTAGAGACTTACAAAGAGACTTAGACTCCCATACAATAATAATGGGGGACTTCAACACTCCGCTGTCAACATTAGACAGATCAACGAGACAGAAAGTTAACAAGGATATCCAGGAATTGAACTCATCTCTGCACCAAGCGGACCTAATAGACATCTATAGAACTCTCCACCCCAAATCAACAGAATATACATTCTTCTCAGCACCACATCGCACTTATTCCAAAATTGACCACATAATTGGAAGTAAAGCACTCCTCAGCAAATGTAAAAGAACAGAAATTATAACAAACTGTCTCTCAGACCACAGTGCAATCAAACTAGAACTCAGGACTAAGAAACTCAATCAAAACCGCTCAACTACATGGAAACTGAACAACCTGCTCCTGAATGACTATTGGGTACATAACGAAATGAAAGCGGAAATAAAGATGTTCTTTGATACCAATGAGAACAAAGATACAACATACCAGAATCTCTGGGACACATTTAAAGCAGTGTGTAGAGGGAAATTTATAGCACTAAATGCCCACAAGAGAAAGCAGGAAAGATCTAAAATTGACACTCTAACATCACAATTAAAAGAACTAGAGAGGCAAGAGCAATCACATTCAAAAGCTAGCAGAAGGCAAGAAATAACTAAGATCAGAGCAGAACTGAAGGAGATAGAGACACAAAAAACCCTCCAAAAAATCAATGAATCCAGGAGTTGGTTTTTTGAAAAGATCAACAAAATTGACAGACCGCTAGCAAGGCTAATAAAGAAAAAAAGAGAGAGGAATCAAATAGATGCAATAAAAAATGATAAAGGGGATATCACCACTGACCCCACAGAAATACAAACTACCATCAGAGAATACTATAAACACCTCTACGCAAATCAACTAGAAAATCTAGAAGAAATGGATAATTTCCTGGACACTTACACTCTCCCAAGGCTAAACCAGGAAGAAGTTGAATCCCTGAATAGACCAATAGCAGGCTCTGAAATTGAGGCAACAATTAATAGCCTACCCACCAAAAAAAGTCCAGGACCAGATGGATTCACAGCTGAATTCTACCAGAGGTACAAGGAGGAGCTGGTACCATTCCTTCTGAAACTATTCCAATCAATAGAAAAAGAGGGAATCCTCCCTAACTCATTTTATGAGGCCAACATCATCCTGATACCAAAGCCTGGCAGAGACACAACAAAAAAAGAGAATTTTAGACCAATATCCCTGATGAACATTGATGCAAAAATCCTCAATAAAATACTGGCAAACCGGATTCAGCAGCACATCAAAAAGCTTATCCACCATGATCAAGTGGGCTTCATCCCTGGGATGCAAGGCTGGTTCAACATTCGCAAATCAATAAACGTAATCCAGCATATAAACAGAACCAAAGACAAGAACCACATGATTGTCTCAATAGATGCAGAAAAGGCTTTTGACAAAATTCAACAGCCTTTCATGCTAAAAACGCTCAATAAATTCGGTATTGATGGAACGTACCTCAAAATAATAAGAGCTATTTATGACAAACCCACAGCTAATATCATACTGAATGGGCAAAAACTGGAAAAATTCCCTTTGAAAACTGGCACAAGACAGGGATGCCCTCTCTCACCACTCCTATTCAACATAGTGTTGGAAGTTCTGGCTAGGGCAATCAGGCAAGAGAAAGAAATCAAGGGTATCCAGTTAGGAAAAGAAGAAGTCAAATTGTCCCTGTTTGCAGATGACATGATTGTATATTTAGAAAACCCCATCGTCTCAGCCCAAAATCTCCTTAAGCTGATAAGCAACTTCAGCAAAGTCTCAGGATACAAAATTAATGTGCAAAAATCACAAGCATTCTTATACACCAGCAACAGACAAGCAGAGAGCCAAATCAGGAATGAACTTCCATTCACAATTGCTTCAAAGAGAATAAAATACCTAGGAATCCAGCTTACAAGGGATGTAAAGGACCTCTTCAAGGAGAACTACAAACCACTGCTCAGTGAAATCAAAGAGGACACAAACAAATGGAAGAACATACCATGCTCATGGATAGGAAGAATCAATATCGTGAAAATGGCCATACTCCCCAAGGTTATTTATAGATTCAATGCCATCCCCATCAAGCTACCAATGACTTTCTTCACAGAATTGGAAAAAACTGCTTTAAAGTTCATATGGAACCAAAAAAGGGCCCGCATTGCCAAGACAATCCTAAGTCAAAAGGACAAAGCTGGAGGCGTCACGCTACCTGACTTCAAACTATACTACAAGGCTACAGTAACCAAAACAGCATGGTACTGGTACCAAAACAGAGATACAGACCAATGGAACAGAACAGAGTCCTCAGAAATAATACCGCACATCTACAGCCATCTGATCTTTGACAAACCTGAGAGAAACAAGAAATGGGGAAAGGATTCCCTATTTAATAAATGGTGCTGGGAAAATTGGCTAGCCATAAGTAGAAAGCTGAAACTGGATCCTTTCCTTACCCCTTATACGAAGATTAATTCAAGATGGATTAGAGACTTAAATGTTAGACCTAATACCATAAAAACCCTAGAAGAAAATCTAGGTAGTACCATTCAGGACATAGGCATGGGCAAGGACTTCATGTCTAAAACACCAAAAGCAACGGCAGCAAAAGCCATAATTGACAAATGGGATCTAATTAAACTAAAGAGCTTTTGCACAGCAAAAGAAACTACCATCAGAGTGAACAGGCAACCTACAGAATGGGAGAAAATTTTTGCAACCTACTCATCTGACAAAGGGCTAATTTCCAGAATCTACAAAGAACTCAAACAAATATACGAGAAAAAAACAAACAACCCCATCAAAAAGTGGGGAAAGGATATGAACAGACATTTCTCAAAAGAAGATATTCATACAGCCAACAGACACATGAAAAAATGCTCATCATCACTGGCCATCAGAGAAATGCAAATCAAAACCACAATGAGATACCATCTCACACCAGTTAGAATGGCAATCATTAAGAAGTCAGGAAACAACAGGTGTTGGAGAGGATGTGGAGAAATAGGAACACTTTTACACTGTTGGTGGGATTGTAAACTAGTTCAACCATTATGGAAAACAGTATGGCAATTCCTCAAGGATCTAGAACTAGATGTACCATATGACCCAGCCATCCCACTACTGGGTATATACCCAAAGGATTATAAATTAGTCTACTACAAAGACACATGTACACGTATGTTTATTGCGGCACTATTCACAATAGCAAAGACTTGGAATCAACCCAAATGTCCATCTGTGACAGACTGGATTAAGAAAATGTGGCACATATACACCATGGAATACTATGCAGCCATAAAAAAGGATGAGTTTGCGTCCTTTGTAGGGACATGGATGCAGCTGGAAACCATCATTCTTAGCAAACTATCACAAGAACAGAAAACCAAACACCGCATGTTCTCACTCATAGGTGGGAACTGAACAATGAGATCACTTGGACTCGGGAAGGGGAACATCACACACTGGGGTCTATCATGGGGAGGGGGGAGGGGGGAGGGGGGAGGAGGGAGGGATTGCATTGGGGAGTTATACATGATATAAATGATGAATTGATGGGTGCTGACGAGTTGATGGGTGCAGCACACCAACATGGCATAAGTATACATATGTAACAAACCTGCACGTTATGCACATGTACCCTAGAACTTAAAGTATAATAAAAAAAAAAAAAAAAAAAAAAAAAAAAAAAAAAAATAGCCTTATAATGATTCTCTATGCTGACATTCACACATATATTTGTAATTGATTATTTGTGCTATTTTTTACAATAGATAACTTTTAAAAAGCCATTTCTGTTTGCTTTCTCAGTCTAATCTATATTCAACTAAAGGAAATTAAAATTAACAAAGTAGGTTGACTTCTACACATTTCTCCACAGAATCATGCAAAAAACAAAAACTGTCTTTTACAAACACACATACATTTACAGACAATTTCATATGATTTTTTCTTTATGAATAATGTATATCATTTAGGAAACATTTTTATCTAATTTTAAAAAATACTTCATGGAAATATTCTCAAGTCAATGGCATAGATATAATTATTTTTATGGAAAAATATTTCATGCTATTTAATAATATACCAGCATTTTTTTCAACCATTCCCCTAATGATCATTCATTTTGTTTGTAAGTTTGGTTTTCAGCCAACAGATCTGTAATAAATACCCTTTGAATTTCTGGGCATATTCATACTTTCATTTCTATGGGAGAGATTCTCATGAATAGGAATATTAGAATAAAATATATGTATTTTAGCTATAATTGACTGTAATGCTTCCCTTGAGGCAGTGATTCAAATTTCTACACTCTGCAGAAGTAGATCTTTCTACTTATTACTGACAGCCATAAATATTGCCATCTGTTAACATTTCTTTCATGTAGCTGATAAGTAACCTTTTATTGTTACTTCAATTTCTTTTGAACTTAATTTTTTCTTCAACTAATAGTAAGATTGAGAATCATCAGTTATACTCATAGGTTATTGAAACTAACTCTTCTTTGAATTGTTAATTTGTATATTTTTCTATGGGAATATTTGTCTTTTAGTTTTCAATGTGTAAATGACTTTTTAAATGACTTTTCTGTTGAGACTGGTTCTTTCTCTGTCAAGCAGACTGGAGTGCAGTAGCATGATCAGCTTTCTGAGTACCTAGGAATACCAGCACACACCACCATCTGCAGCTAATTTTTATTTTTTATTTTTTTGTAGAGACAGGGGTCTAACTATGTTTTCCAGTCTGGTTTCAAATTTCTGGGCTCAAGCGATCCTACTGTTATTTTAGAATGCACTCCTCCTACATCTTTCTTTCTTTCTCTCTTTCTCTCTTTCTCTCTCTCTCTCTCTCTCTCTCTCTCTCTCTCTCTCTCTCTCTTTCTCTCTTGCTCTCTCGCTCTCTCGCTCTCTCACTCTCTCGCTCTCTCTCTCTTTCTTTTCTTTCTCAGGAAAACATTCTCAGGCAGGTCCTTCAGGAGGTACTCCAGAAGAAGGCATTCTTATCATAGGAGATGCCAGTTCAAGCAATAAAGTACTGTCAAATCTTTCTCTGAAATACTTTCACTGTGCCTGAAGACCTCTCAGTGAAAGAAGATATGGAGGTGGAAGACAGTAATATTGATGATCCTGACCCTGGGTAGACCTAGGCTAATGTGTGCGCATGTATCTTACTTTTTAATATAAATATTTAAAAATAATAAAATACTATGTATTAAAAAAATTTCATACAGCTGTGTAATGTGTTTGTGTCTGAAGCTGTTATTACAGAAGAATAAAAATTATTTAAATAAGAAGTTT